>NW_026057585.1:81113744-81171530 GCF_023721935.1 Panthera uncia
AGGAGGCGGCGGCAGGAGCCCGCGCCCGGCCCGGCGCCCGCCCGCCCCGCGCTGCTCCGCGGCGCCTTTTCTGCACCCGCGGCTCCGCGGAGCGGGAGCCTCGGCCCTCCGCGCCGCTGCCGCGAGCTGCCCCGCGCCCGGCCAGGCCCCCGCCTTAGGGATGGCAAACTTGCGCCCCGTGGCTGCCTCCGCCAGCGCCGGCCCCCGCTCCTGCTGCTGACGGCGCCCAGGTGAGTGTTCGGTCCCAGACCCTGACCCGGCCCCGCACCGAGAACCTCCCGGCGCGGTCCCGAGTTTCCGCACCGGTCCGGACTCGGGGCGCTCCCCTAGCTCATCTCGGTCGAATCTTCCCCCTCCCGAACTGTGTTCGTTCAGCATCTACCCATTCCTGTCTCTTTGGGAACTTCGAAGCCTGGGGCCGAGGCCCCCTTCATCGCTGGTGAGTCCCTTTTCCACCCCCATCCCCCTCCCCGTTTCTGCTAAAGCCCTCCCCCACAATCCTGACCCAGACCTTACCCCCATTGCTGTCTCGAGTCTCTCCGTATCTTAGCCTGGATCCTGGCAGTGCGCCCCCCACCTTGATTAGAGCCCCTTTCTCCAACCTGCAGCTCGACTGTGTCTTCCACCTTAATCCACCCCACCCCCCCACCTCGGCTGGATGCCGGACCCTGCTCCTCCACTCACTTCATTTCTGCCCAGAGTCCTACCCGTCCCTATCCCTGTCTGCCCACAGTTACTGCCTTTCCCCGCGCCAGTACCCCGACCATGCTTCCCTTCTTATTTCTGTCCCGATTGCCTCCTCCCCCATATCTGCCCGGAGTCTCTCTATCCCTCGCCAATCTCTGCTGCAAGTCTCCTCCCCCTCACCCAGGACTTGGGGCCGTGTCCCCCGTGTCTGATCTGAGCCCCCTCCTCTCCGGCCGGGATCTCGGCTGGCCCTGCATCCCTGACTCCCGTGTCCATCTTTGGTCAGAGTCTGTCCATCCCCCATCCCTCTCTTCCCACCCCTGGGGCATAGAGCCGGGCACCACACGCACCCTCCTGCAGCCCTGGGGGCTGGCGTGTTGGGGCGGCGGTGGGGGGGGGGGCGGGTTGTAGGTTGTGAAGTTGGCGGCCACTCCCGCAGTCAGCTCGGTCCGAGGGAAGTCCTCTGCGCCGCGGCGGGTGCAGAGCGGGCGAAGGGTCTGGTGCCCGCGGGGGGAGGGGCTCCCGGGCCAGAGATACTGCCCGCCTGCCCGCCTCGCCAGCTGCCGGCCGGGCCCCTGGGCGTCCTCTGGCGCCCCCTGCCCGCAGCCCTGGACCCGCCGCTCCTTTTCCTCCCGCGGGTAACCCCAGGTTTCCGCAGCCGGAGCAGCAGCGGTGGCTGCGGGACTGGCAGTGGGAAGTCCCTGGGGAAGAGGAGGTTGGCTGGCGAGGCCGGGTGCCCCCTCGTGCTAGCCTTGCGGGAACAATCCTGGTTGTCAGGCCATATGCTCTGGGGTGGGGTGGGGTGGGGTAGGGTGGGGTGGGGTGGAGGGCTCATCCCAGCGGTAATTCCGGAGGCCTTTGATCTATCAGGGACAGACTAGGAAGACTAGCCCCTGGATTTGAGATGGTCTGGATGGATTTGTTTGGGCTAGGGCGGGTGTCCCCAGAGATCCTCTGTGTACCCCATGGCAGTCTCCACTAGGTGAAGGGTGGGGGCAAAGGTGGGCTTGGTCTACTTTGGGCATGGTGTAGACGGTGGGGGAGAGTCCACCTGGCCCTGGGGCAGAACAGGCACCTGGGGAGTGTCTCCCTCGCTGCCACAGGGGTCAGTATGGACTCTGTACTGGGTATGCCCTGATGGTGGTGGTGGTGAGGCTTGAGGGAGGGTCTTCCCTGGACCAAGATTGACAGATTTTCTCTTCTCTTCTCTTCTCTTCTCTTCTCTTCTCTTCTCTTCTCTTCTCTTCTCCCTTCCCCCATCACTCTTCAGAAAGGGATAGGTCTAGCCTGGGGTGGCTGTGTGTGGTAGGCATTTCTGTGTCCCCAAATAAGGTTCCAGCTGGTCTCTGCCCTCTTCTCTCCCTCCCAACCCCCAGGTAATGGAGCTGAGTAAGTAGTTAGTAACTCAGCTTTTGGTCAGATGACCTGGGTTCAAAAGATGTATGACCTGGGCAGGCTACATAACCCTTCTGAGCCTTAGTTGGCCCTCTATAAAATGGGTCAGTGATAAATGCCTCATATAGTTTCTGGGAGAATGAAATTAGATTGTATAGAGTGTCTGGCATCTAGTGGTGCTCAACAATGATTGGCTTATTGGGCGTTCGTCTTCAAGGCCAAGGTCAGGCCCCTTGCCACTCTACTATTCCCAGAGGAGAAGTGCGGAACAGGTTCTAGTGACTTCACTCTATCCCCCAGGATAATAAAGCCAGAAAACACCTTTAGCTCCCCAGAGTGGGTCCAGGGAGCCTGTGACTATCAGTCTCTTCCCTCCCTCACCCATCTTTCACCATCCCACTGGACTGCTCTGGGATCAGCTCTGGCCAGAGGGGCATCAGTGAAAGCCAGGCCAAGGTCTCTGAGGTCCTGGCTCCAGTGTGGAGACTGGGGAGGTAGGATAAATGCAGGGAAGAAACCCAGGTCAAGGTCCCCAAAGGCAGGCTTGCCTAATGGGGGGGGGGGGCACGTGGGAAATCAGCCACAGAGGAGAACATGGTGCACAGAACATGGTGCACAGAGGAGCCTCTTACCTCTCCCCAGGAGGTCAGACGCCATCGGGAACTTTCCAGGACAGTTAGTGCTCCAGATTAGAGTTAGGGGGCGACCCAGGCTGAGGACCCAAGAGTTTGAAGAAAACTGGCTTTGGCGTGAGTGGCTTGGTGAAGGGCAGGTAAGAGGGAGAGAAGAGAGAGGGCTTGAATCCACGGCGTTCTGCTGGGCCGGAAGTCCTCTGGGCAGTGTGGCTGGGCCTGGGTCCCACCGGGGAGTGGCAGCCTCTCAGCCTCCAGTCTGCCCGGGTAGCCCTGACATTGGGGAACAAAAGCTTTCGGTTCCTGTAGCAACGGCGGCTCCAGCTGCTGCAAAGTTCCGGGGAGGCGGGCGGAGGGCGGCTGAGTCACCGCCCCCTCCCCCGCCGCCCTCGAGGCACCACCCCCACCCCCATCCCGGTCTCCCTTCTCTTGGTGGGCGGAAGGCCCCCTCCCCAGACCGAAAGGCCCTTGAGAAAGAGGAGGAGCGGCCGGCTCCGCCAGGTGGAGAAGGCGGGGCCGCACTGGGTGGGGGGGAACCCCCCTACCCTCGGTCCTGCCCACCAGCTCCTGAGGCTGGATGGAAATGTGCGCCCTCCTGGGTACCAGAGCTCCGGGAGAGGGGTCCTTGGGGACCCTGCCAGCCGGCCAGTGCAGGGGCAGGGGACCCGAAGGCCCCGAGTTGGGGGTCCCCGCCCGCGTGTCGGCCTGGGCTCGGTCCGGCAGCGAGCGCCCGGGAGGCGGAGGGTGAGTGACGGGCGGGCGAATTGGAGCTGCCAGGTGGATAAACGCGACCGACGTGCGCACTGCTGCGCCCCCTCCCCCACCCGCCGCCCCTCCCCCGACCGCGGCCCCGGGCTCCGAGCGCCCGGTCACCCAGCGCCGCGCTGCTCCCAGCCGGCAGGGCGCAAGGGGGTCGATCCCCGGGATCCCCGAGACCCAGGCCTTGCCCTGAGGTGCCCCCGCCCCCCTCCCCCTCAGCCCCCAGTCTTTTCCCTTACAGCTGCTGCGAAAGCCTCCTATTCCCTCATTAGTGCAGAAGGGAAGCCGGAGGCTGAGCAGGCCTGCGGGGTCTGGGAGGAAGGGGGTCTCAGTGTGCTAGGACACAGGGTGGGTGGCATTCTCAAGTTTGCTGGCGGGCGGCAGGCATGCGGTGGAGGTAGCTGGAGGAGGGGGTCCCTAAGACTGAGATTATGCCAATGGGCAACTCACCCATCTCAGCCCAGTGAGGTCCTGAGGGAGGAGGCTTTTAGATTATCCTCTCCATTAACCTCCTGACGCGGGAAGTTCTTCCTCAGAGCTGAGCTCCATACCTATCGTCTCTAGCTCTTGTGCATGTATGTGATCTTGCTGTTTGGGTTTGGAGGTGGCCAAGCCATTCACATGGCTCAACCCAAAGGGCCTTCCCAGAGATAGCGGTGGAGCTCAGCAGGAAAGCCGGGAGAGTTTGTGAGGTTCCGTGTGGGAGGGGGGAAGGGAAGGTGTGCATACCCTGTCTGTGCCAGGCTCTGTGCTGGGAACTCACTGGGACGCTGAACAAGAAAGTGTGTGTAATCCTGGGGGCAGGGATCATGGTCTCCATTCCACAGAGCGGGGAACTTGACTCCGTTCAGGGAGGTTGAACATGGCTAATAACCGCTTCCGCTGCCTGGGAGGCAAGGATCCTTCCAGGTCCCCTCCCACGAGAGGGTCTCTCTGACTTGGAATTGGGCTTTTTGCCTTATTTTGTGGATGTGGAGTGAGATTTAAAAAGGGCCCCCAAAGGTCTTATGTCACAGCAGGAACCACGAGGGTAATACGTACCCAGGGTGAAATTCCCAAGTTGGTGTGAAGGGGCTGTCTGGAGGAGGGGGCTTGGTCAGGGTTTAGAGGTGGCTCAATTCTGGAGAAGCCAGGCTGTGGCTCTGAGGATGTGGACCTAGTGCTTCTTGATGGATTGGTGCTATGGAGGAGGGAGGAGCTGAGGCCCAGGAGGTGGGGTTGGGGGGGTGGTGGTCTGAGCCCCCAGCTTCAGGAACACACAAAGGAAGGAACAGCAAGTCAGACCCCACCTGCCACTTAGCTGTCATATGCTAAGCCTCAAAGAACCAAATGCCTGTGTATATTCACACTAGAGAGTATATTTCCATCTCTCTCCATGTGTACGAGTGTCTGGCTCTTTTATACCTTGTACATGTGAGTGCCTGTACCCTAGTGTGCACGTGAATTCACTCATCTGTGGCTTCACTGATCTGTGTGCATGCTGAATGCCTGTGAACACCTGTCTATACATGCATCCGTGCATACCTGCTTTTGTGTGCACGTTGCACAGCACAGCAATGTTCAAGCCTGTGTGTGTGTGTGTGTGTGTGTGTGTGTGTTCCTCACCTTGCTCTAAGTGGGGGAGGTGAGGCCAGTTATAATGAGCCCCCACCTCCCCTCTGCTGAGCTACAGCTATGGCCTGAATTTTGCAGCCTGCTTAAAAATAATTGGGGGCAGCGGGGGGATTGGATGTCAGTCATCATCAGCCACTGGCTTCGCTGGTGCCGCAGCAGGCTGGGTGGGCTGAACAGTTTGGGACAGGCATGATGTGGGGGCGGGGGAGGCCAGGGGTCTTGTGTCCCTTTTGCAGTTCTGGCAGGAGCAGTGGAGACACAGCCTGTTCTGACTTTTGTTGGATAACTCCAGGCGGGTTTTTGGGGGAGGGTGGGGCCGCTCCTCCCCAATAAATGAGCCTGCCTGGAGCTTGAGCCCCCACCCCTCCTTCCCCCTATGGCTGGGGAGGGGCAAGTGCGGGATCTGGGGGAGTGAGGAGTTCCATGGTTGCTGCACAGAGGCTGGAATTCTGGGGTTCTAATTCCTGCCCTCTCACCACCCCCACCTCCAACCACTATTGAGGCTCCTAAAAAGCTAAGGGGAAATCTGTGCCTGGGGAACAGCTACGTCTTGGGAAAATCTAGCCACACCTGTGAGTTATCCTATGTTTGTGATTCAGTTCCCAGAGCCAATGGCTTCTCCATTGGGCGTGCAGCCTGAGCAAGGAAGGGGACAGAGCAAGAGGCTATTGGTGGATGAGAGGGAACCCCAGGCTGGGGCCTCAGGTCCCGGGCTCCAGTCCCAGCTGGACCACTCTGTGTGATCTTAAGCATGTTGCCTCCCCTCTTGGAGCCTCATCCTTTCTCCTTTAATGTGGAGCAACCAGGCTCTAGGGGCCCATCCAGTGCTGTGAGCTATGCTGCCGGCATGGAGGAGGGAGGCAGCATGGATCACTTCGGGGGCAGGGCTGGGAGCAGGGTTGAGCCAGCCCAGGTGCCAGGCTCTGGTTTCCGGACAGCGCTGTGGACAGGCTGTGGGCAGTGGCTCTGTCCTGGCTTGGTGGGTGGGAAGGCACCTGCAGGTGCCCTGCCCGCCAGCTTCTGTCCACTCGGCCCTGACCGTCCCGAGTGTCTGTTGGGGGCATGGCCTGGGTCCTGGTTGCCTGCCCACGCATGGAGAGTACATTCACACCTGCTGAATTTTGCAGCCTGCTGGGAGTTTGGTTTAGTGTAACACTTTGTGGGGAGGGAGAAATCAGTGAACTCTGGTCTCCACTCCTGAGATGAGTGAGCTAGCCCTGGGGAGACAGCAGGGAACAGAGGTGATGATTGGGGGGCATGGGCTTTCAGGAAAGGGCTGTGGGAGCTGAGAGCTGGGTGATGGCTTGGTGGCCTCCGGAGGTGGGGTGGGGTGGGGGGCAGGTAGCAGACCCTGAGCCAGGCCTTGGAGGATAACCCATGGCAGGAAGGGAAAAGGGGTTAAGGGGAATACTGCACCCATTTTGCAGATACCTCTCCCCTTGTTTCCACCAGGAAATCCACAGCAGTGATACTCATGACGCTCATACTTGTGATGCCCTCCATGGGCATGGCTTGGGTTGTGCGCAGTCCCTGGCACCCCAGTGGTAACTCCTCCCCTTTCTCTCCCACTCAGCAAAGCAAGTGAGTGAGAATGACATTGTTCTGGGAATAACCTTGAATTGCTCTGATTTATAAAAAAGCAAATCGTTGTCAAACACTGTTCCTTTGACAATTACCACTGGATTATGCGTGACATGGCTCACAACTGATCACGATACGCTGCGACTGAGAGCAACAGTTCTGGAGAATTTAAGTTGGGTGGTGGGGATGAGGCGAGATCCAAGTGTCAGGCCAAGATGCCGGTGGCTGATGAGATTGACTGAGGAATCATAGGATAACAGAGGCAACAACTGATGTTTCTTAAGGGCTTACAGACTTCCAGACACTCTCCCACGTGCCTTCATTTTACAGGTAAGGCGACTGAGGCTCCGAGAAGTCACATCCCTTGTCTAAGATCACACAGGTGGACGTGGGCGACTCCAGAGTCTTAACCGCGAGGCCCTCTCCTGCAGCTCGCCACAGGAGACTCAGAGCCCACGCTGGCAGCTCCTGGGGCTGCTGACCACTGTCTCTCTCCACAGGGCAAGGGACATAGGATGACCCCAGCCTGTCCCCTCTTACTATCTGTGATTCTGTCCCTGCGCCTGGCCGCCGCCTTCGACCCTGCCCCCAGCGCCTGCTCCGCCCTGGCCTCGGGCGTGCTCTACGGGGCCTTCTCACTGCAGGACCTCTTTCCTACCATCGCCTCAGGCTGCTCCTGGACCCTGGAGAACCCTGACCCCACCAAGTACTCCCTCTACCTGCGCTTCAACCGCCAGGAGCAGGTGTGCGCCCACTTTGCCCCCCGTCTGCTGCCCCTGGACCACTACCTGGTCAACTTTACCTGCCTGCGGCCTAGCCCAGAGGAAGCCGTGGCCCAGGCGGAGGCAGAGGCGGGGCGGCCAGAAGAGGAGGAGGAGGCAGCGGGGCTGGAACTGTGTGGCGGCTCGGGCCCCTTTACCTTCCTGCACTTCGACAAGAACTTCGTGCAGCTGTGCCTGTCGGCAGAGCCCTCGGAGGCCCCGCGCCTGCTGGCGCCCGCTGCCCTGGCCTTCCGCTTCGTCGAGGTCTTGCTCATCAACAACAACAACTCCAGCCAGTTCACCTGTGGCGTGCTGTGCCGCTGGAGTGAGGAGTGTGGCCGCACTGCTGGCAGGGCCTGTGGCTTCGCCCAGCCAGGCTGCAGCTGCCCCGGGGAGGCGGGGGCTGGTTCGGCCACCACCGCGCCTCCGGGCCCGCCTGCTGCCCACACCCTGTCCAATGCCCTGGTGCCTGGGGGCCCGGTCCCACCTGCTGAGGCCGATTTGCATTCAGGGAGCAGCAATGACCTGTTCACAACCGAGATGAGATATGGTGAGTCAGAGCAGGGCCCCGGTGGGGTGGGCGTGCCCAGGGCTGAGGGTACGCTCTGGTCCCCGTCTTGGCAGATCTCCAGGCCATTTGCATAGTTCTTCGCCCGTGTCCCCTCTGTGTCCAGCCTTCTCCGGGTGCTGGGGTCCCCGAAATGGATTGGGGTTAGACCCCACTAACCCCAAACTCTTGTTTGTAGTCTGGGTAGGTGAATGGGGGGCAGAGATGAGACAATGCAGTGTGGTGAACCCAGGGAGAGGACCCTCCCACTAGGCAATCAAGGAAGGCTTCCTGAAGGAAGTGATACAGGCGCAAGCAGAGATCTGAAGGACACGTGGAAGCCAGCCAAGCCAAAGAAGTGGTGAGGGCGCTCCGGGCAGAGGGAGCAGTGCGTGCCAAGTCGACAAGTTTGCCTGGAGGCTGGAGAGTAGGCAGGGAGCAGGGACATGTTCCTGCCCACACGGGTCGGCGATTTTTGGCAGTGGCCCCAGGGTCAGGGCAGAGGGAGGTGCAGAAGAATGGGCCTGGGTGAAGAGGACTGGGCTTCGAGGCTGCCTTGGAGGGCTGGGCTGGCTCTGCTCCCAGCATCCCCTGTCTCCCCCTCTGGGCCCATGTCTTCTGGGACCGAGGCTGCCACAGCTGCTAGAGCTTCCTGCTGACTGGGCAAAAGCTCTGCGAGCCCTTGAGCCCTGCCTGCTCCCGCTCCCACCCCAGCTCCCTCACCACAGCCACTTTCTGCCGACCCTCCTTCCTGCAGCTACAAAGCCCCCAGGCCCTCATCTGGATCCTGTGTGCCCGCCGAACAGAGCCAGGCCAGTGACTGGCCAGGGGGTGGGGGTGGGAGGGAGGCAGAGCTGGGATCTGGTCCCCAGCTCTGGGACTAAAAGGGAGTTCCCTTCCCTCTCCTGGCCTCAGTTTCCCCATTTGGGATAACAGGTGCTGGCCTCCCATCATGAGGATGTCATGCAGGGATGGAAGTCAAAAGAGCCATGGAAATCGGCCTGAGAGGATTTACAGGGACACAGGGGGTCTTGTGTGAGGGCTGCTAGGAGTATTGGAGGAGTATGATCTGTCCCCACCCCTGCTTTGAAGGCCAGAGCCCAGGAGTTGAGCACTGCCCTTAACTATTATCACCTTGAGTGGATTCCATCTTTTTGGCGTCAGTTTCTTCATCTGTAAAATGGGGAGATATCTCTGAGTTAATTAGAGGGCCAGTTATCATGACAGTGGCCTCTCCCAATGCAGTGGGGAGGCACTTCTCAACCTCCCCTGTGAGACATCTGGCACCATGCCTATCCATGGCAAGTGCCCAGTGGCCTTGCTCTGGCCTCTCCCCCTGGCCAGCTTGGCCTCTAACATCGGTCGATGAAGCCGTCCGAGTGACAGTCAGGCCGTGGGCAGGTTACAGGCCCTGGAGGCTGGCCTGGGATTTAGTGCCTGCAGGAAGAAATTGAATTTCGCTTCTTTGTCGAACATTGGCGGAGAGTGCCAGGCGTATATCAGGAGGTTTATGACTCTTCCTGCCTGGCGGCCACTGCCTGTCACTCTGTGGGGGCCTCCCCCATCGCGCTCAGCAGAGGGCAGGCTCTTTTGTCTGGCTTTCCCTGCGGTCCATTGGTCCAGTGGTCTCCAGTGGATGGAGCAAGGCTCTGCCCTCATGGGCGGGCACCATCTGGGCAGGCTGCCATGTGGAGCACAGAGCCAGGAGCAGCCAGCTGGGCTTGGTGAAGCCGGAAACAGGAGTTGGTTGGTAGTCGGAGTGACTTTGGGGGTCAGAGAGGGCTGGTGATGGGAAGGCCACCATTGTCCCCATCATCACAGCCTCTGCGGGGGCCTCTGGGACTGAGCATGGGTGGAGATTGGGTGCTGACTGTACCTGGGCATGAGGCCTAGTATTATCTCTGAGCTGGGAGTCCCAGGCTCCCAGCTGTTCCACACCTGACCTCTGCTCATGCTCCTTGTCCTGCTTGGCATGTTTTCAGGCTGCTCCATGGGGTTGCCTGCAGGGAGGGCCCTTGTGGGGAGTTACAGGGGGTGATGTGGCATTGGTCATCCTAAGTGATCTTGTCCAGCACACTGGTGCCCAGAGCCCCTTCCTCTCCCCTGGCAGGCAAGAGACTTTTACTTTTCCTCTCTGCCATCTCCTTCCTTCTGCCCAGTCTCTTAGGGGCAAGAGACAGTGGGCATATGTCTCAATTTGTTCCATGTGGCAGTGGGCATCTGAGGGACAGGGCACTGTCAGGACTCAGGGCCCTTTGTGCCTGGTTGGCAGGACCCCCTCCTCCCCATTGGGCCAGCTGGACACATGTACCAGCTGTGTGAGAACTGGCTCACATGTGGAACTGCCAGATTGAGAACAAGATTGGTGGGCAAGATTAAGACCCTCGTCCTAGCCCCTCTGCCAGGCCCTGTGGCAGGGGAGCTGTGTTTCCCTTCTCTGGGACACTCTGCATAGAATCAATCGAAGGCAAGGCCAGGTGGAGTGGGACTGGGTCCATGCTGGAAGAGTGGCACTGGGGGACAGTGCCTGGGTGGAGTGCCTGGGCCCGCCTCAGAGCCCAGTGCGTTTGACAAGAGGGTACAGGCGCCTGTTAATTTCACGCAAACTGCCTTTGATAGATCTCTTGTTATTTTTGGTGAGTTGAGCCATAAATTTGTGCCATCTTGCTGCCGCAATCTGTTAAGTGGGGAGAGAGGAAGAAAGGGAAGGCAGGCAGGAAGGAGCCCAGCGGATGCTGGCTGAGGCCGGGGTGGGGGGCAGGGAGCAGGAATCACGGTGAAGACGTGGTGCTGCCACCCTGCGTTTCCTGCCTGCTGACCCCTCCCCGGTCCTGACGAGACACTGGCCAGTGGGGATGGCTGTGCAGACTGACACCTGGGGAACCTCCTCTCTCCTCTCCCGCACTCCCTGCCTTCCTCAGAGGTGCTGTCCCATCCTTGGCTGGCTGGCTGCTGCTCACCCACCTCCCCATCACCCAGGCCCCATTCCGGAGGCCAGAGTTCAAATCCCCACTCTGCCACTGCTGCTGGGTGACTTGGACGATGGGCTGCCCCACGGGGGCCTCGGGGCCTCCAGTAATCTGTGCATCACTTCCCAGATCCAGCCCCCATACTCTCCATCGTGGCACAGACTCTTCAGCCTGGCATTCCAGCCCCACCCCAGACCCAGCTGCCACCTGCTATTCAGCCTTCCCTCTAGTTCCGTCCTACCTTTGACCAGGGCTTCTCACTGGCCCCTGAGCCCCTGCTTTCTGGACTCCCTGCTTTTGCTTGGGCCTTTCCCTCACCTGGAATGCCCTTTGGCCTTGGTTTTCCACAACTTCCCATTTTTCCCAGGGCTGCTCAACCCGTTTCCACTAGGAAGCTCCTTGTACCTGCCCAACCTAGTCCTAGATTGGTCTTTCTCCTCCCGGTGCTCAGGCCCTGCTGTCCTCTTTCGGCCAGCCTGGTCTGCTGGTGGGAAGTGCAGCCTTACCTGCCTGTTTGGTGCTCAGACACCGGGGAGGCCAGGCCTCTCTCATGGTGGGAGGAGGGGGCACCTCGCACATTCAGTACATTTCCTAGAAGGTCCTTCCAGCCGAGATCTGTGCTTCTGGAGCTCTGTGTGCTCCGTCACAGGATGGGGAGTGGGACCTAGTTTCCCCCAGATATCTCAGCAGGGACTGAGTCCCCACCCACCCATCACACACATCTCCGTGTCTTTATTGGAGCGGAGTTTGTGCCGGGCCTTGGGTTGGCTCTGGGTGAATGAGATCCCAGGTGCACCAGATGTACCTCCTGCCCTCTGATCGGGGAGAGCGACCACTAGGTATACAGTGGTGGTCAAAGCCACAGGCTGAAGTTTCCTGGCCCTGGATTCAATTCCCAGCCCCACCACTGACTAAGCTCTGCGACCGTGGGCAGGTTTCTTCACCTGCCATTTCATTACCTGTAAAGTCGGGATAGTTGGGCTGTTCACAGAGTGATGATAAAGATGAAAGAAGAGAATATAGGTCAGCGCTTAGTACAGTGCCTGGCACATGGTAAATCCCTAATAAATAGCTGCGTGTTGTCATAATTTAGTGCCATAGGTTTGATGTACCTGGGCCAGATGTCAAGGGAGGAGGAAGAGTGAGGGGTTCAACCACAGAGGGGTGGGAAGGCAGTCTTAAGAAGGTGATTCTGAGTTGGGTTTTGAGGAGTGAATAGGAATTCACTACCCATGGAATTTTTCTTTACATCGAATCACTTCTAAAATTTAATACATTAGGAAGAAATTTCACATCCTACCTGGAAAAAGAGTATCACTTATCTGAAGCAAAAGATAACAGAAGAAATAGCCCCAGTGAAAACAAAGCGATGTTAGCAAATTCTAGCTAGACGTTCGTCCTTCTTGTCCATTTGTTAGAAAGAGAAATGAGCACGTGCTGGCGGTGTGTGAAAGTCTCAGACTACACAGAGACTTTATCTTGCATGCATTTGCAAGGATTAAAAGTAAGGCAACCATATAATTTATCATCTAAACTGGGACATTTTTGAGGTTTTTAAAGCAGGGGAAGGGGTCCTATTAATTATGTCATGGCAGCAGGCACAAACCCGGTGACCCCAGGCATATTGGCAGGAAGTCACCCTAATTAAAAGAGACCTAGAGGGGTAACTGCCCCAGTCCATGATGCAGGGTTTTTTAAGGGCACATTGGTGAGCCACCCCAACTCATTTCCTGCCACACGCTTTGGGAAACCTGGCAGGAGGAAGCAGCCCGTGCAAGGACATGAAAGTGTGAGCCCCCTTGGTGGCCCAAGGTTCTGACTGCCACCCCCAGACACTGGGACCCCCACCTCCATTGACCAAAGGCCTCAAGCCAGCAAGAAGTTGGGCATCGTGGGGGAGGTGGGATGAGTCAGTTGTGGTCCCCGCTCTCGAGGAGCTCCTGGCTGTGTGGGGGGAGGTGGCAGGGACCCAGCTAGCTCTGTCCAGAGGCTGGGCAGATAGGTCAGCAGCTCGGGGGAGGGAGTCATTGGGGGGGGAACTGGCATTCTGGCTGAGTATCTGGTCTCACAGGGATACCCAGTTGCATTGGACTGCAGAGGTAGAGCTTGGAATTTTCAAAAGCCATCTCTCTGCCCCTGCCCTCCCTCTCCCCCCACCCTGGGTTTTTTTTTTTTTTTTTTTTTTTAAGGCACTGTAGGGTTCACGAAGCACTGCTGGGGGTGGGAAGCCATGGAGGGACATGACAGAACCATGTTTCAAGGGGATCTGTTGGTGCCTACTCAGGGCTCCAGGGCCAGCCTCAGGGAGGATGTAGAGAGCCCTGGGAGGGCTGGCTGCTTTGTAAATCCGCACTGCTCTCCCCGTGGAAGTGATGATTATCGTGGTTATTTTTAACATATTCATGACAAAGGAGGCTGAGGGGGCTGGACTGTGTGGAGTTTGGGGGGCAGGGTCTGCAGAGCATGGTGGAGCAGGTGCCTACCGTCCTGCTCAGATGGCAGAGAGCCCCTGTGCCCACCCAGCCTGCCGGTGCAAGGGGTGAACAAGAGTGGCCCCTGGGTGATTGGGGTGGAGGAACCCTCAGGGATATCTGGCTCATGTCTGCTGAATGCCTGTCTTGTGTCTGGCTGCTCAGAGCTGGGCCCTCTGTGCAAGAGGAGTGAGGGAGATTGAGACCCTCCCTTAGTGCCCACAAGAGGGATGAGCCTAGGTTACTCTCAGCTGCAGTGGAAGACAATCTAGGGTCTCAGCCACAGGAGAAGGGGCCAGCATACCAAAACCCCTGTGTGGTCAGCCTGGGAAGGCTTCCTGGAGGAGGCAGTATTTGACATGGAGAAGATTTTGGCAGATGGAGGTAGAGGAGGGCATTCCAAGGGGGAGGGAACACCAATCTCAGGGAGGAAAGCAGGTGGATAACAAGAGAGGGGGGCAGTCCCTTTGCACAGAGAGCTTATTGTATTCCAGGCGGTCCATATCTCTTGTTTCATTTAATTCTGAACCTGTGGTAGGGCGTGTCCTCTTTATTTTCAGTTGAAGATTTTTAAGCTCAGAGAGGTGAGGCAACTTGCCCAAGGGCACACAGCAAGACTGGCAGAATTGAGAATCAAATCTGCTTCTGTCTCTGGTTCTCTAATCCATGTCCTTCCCACTGGTCCACATGACCTTGCAGTGTGCTTGGCTGCCTGGTGGGGAGAGGAAAACAGGACTGGACATGGCATCAGAGGCCGGCACATGCCAGGCTCAGAGGCTTACACTGGTAGCAGTGGGAAGCCACTGAAGGTTCCTCAGCAGGGGAGTTCGTGTGCTTTGCGCTGGGCTCCCAGAGGATCACTTTGGAGGCTGCAGAAGAGAATCAGGCTCACCTGGGGCGGGGGGGCAGTGGGGGAGTGGATGTGCAAAGGAACAATAAGAAGGTGGTGTGAAAACAGGATAACAGTAGCAAGTGTGAGGGGCTTTGGCGGGACGAGGGAGTGACTCAGGGTCCTATGGGAATTAAGAAAGCCATCTCTCAGGAGGCTCCAACTGCATTTTGTTAGAGCCAGCGCAGCTCAGTAGAAAGAGCACGGGCTCCAGAGGAGTCAGGCAAGCCTGGCTTCGAATGCCACTCAGCCTGTCTCCAGCGTGCGACCCTGGAGCCTCCTTCCTCATCAGTAACATGGGAGAACCCATCCTCATTAGGATTAAACGAGGTGCACGGTGACTGGCAATAGGGGGTTGTGTAGTGAGTGTTACCTCATTCAAAACAAAACGGAACAGTGAGGAGGTCCTCAGGGGTAGAGCAGGGTAGCGTGTCCTGGGGAAGCGGGTCTGTCCACACCAGGGCGGGCTCGCAGGTGGGAAGGCAGATTGCAGAACTTGTGAGGATCCGGGTCCTACAAGCTGCCTTTTCCTGGACCCCTTCTTGTCCTGTTGGCTCAGCTGCCTCTTAGACTCCCCCAGCTGTGGGCCCAGAGCTGGCTGTGGCCTGCCTCATGGCATATGCTGAGCTGAAACATTGTTTGAGTGGGTGACCCCCCTGGTGTTCCTCCCTTTCGGGTAGAACTAGCTTTCACACGTGGGAGAAATAGACTGCTAGCCTCCCTTCTGAGGGAAGTGGGGTGGGGGTACAAGGGAGGGCAGTCAGTGCAGGCTCCTGCTGGGTAGCCTCGGGCTTGTTCCCTCCCCTCTCTGGCCCAGCCCAGGAGGCCGGGAGAGGGACTCAAGAGCTGGGCCTGGGACACGTTCTGATTTTCAAATAGGGTGGATCCTAGAAACCACCTCCATCACCTCTGGTTGTGTCGTGGGGGCTGGCCCGCAAAGCGCTGGTGCACGGTTTGTAGAGGATGTGGGGACCATGGGAAGCAGCGAGGGGGTCAGACTGCTGTCTCGCATGTCCGTGTTTCCTGACCTTACCGGACGCCAGGCTGGTGGATGCCACAGACACGATGATGGTCAAGACGCCAAAGCAGGAACCGGATGACGGGATCCTCAGCTGGATTTGTGATAGGTCGAACAGCATCTGCAGAATGTTTATTAAGAAATGGGTGTCAGGCCTGGGGCTGCTGTAGGTGGAGGGCTGCTGGGCAGAGCCGCTACTCAGGATGACAAGTGCTAATTCCCAGTGACCCCCGTGGGGTGGCAGGGAAAGCTAGGAGCAGTGTGTTCATTGCTGTTTGCTGGTGTTCCTCTGGGCCGGTGTTCACTGGGGTCGGGGAGATGGCGTGCACAGCCTGCCTTCAAAGGGCCAATGGGCACGGGGAGGTTCAGATGGTCGGAAGATGGCATCCTCTGGGACGACGGGGCACACAGAGGAGGGGTCAGCCACTTCTGCCTGAGGAGTGGGGGATGAGGAAGACCCCACAAATGAGAAGCCATGTGAGGTGGATTTTGAAAATCAGGTAGGAGTTTCCCAGGTGAAGGAGGTGATGAACGAGCAGGTGGAGATTTGAGAAGAAGGGGTAATCTTGTCTTAGGCGTGCTGAATTTGAGGGCCCCTCGTCAGCAGACCTGTCCAGAAGGCAGGAGGCCACCCAGGAGTGAAGCCCCGAGTGGGGCGCTGGGGGTAATGACTCTGGAGCAGCCACAGAGGGGCTACTTGAACCTTGGGGAGGGGAGTGTGGAGCGAAGTGTGGAGGCCCGATAGGGGAAGGGGCAGGAAGACAGACCAGCCAAGGAGACTGGGACAGAGGAGCCAGACAGGTAGGAGGAAACCTGGAGAGCCAGGGAGGGGAGTGTTTCAAGGCAGGAACAGTCAGCAGGGCCCCATGCTACCCAGGGGTCAAGTGGGACAAAGCTGCAGAGTGTCCGTAGGATTTAGTGATAAGGAGGGCGTTGATGACTTTGTCAAGAACGGTTTCAGCAGTAAGATGTGGTCAGAAGCCAGACTGCAGTGGATTACCAGGCGAGGTGACATTTGAGCCAGGATGTGAGTGGCAGGTGGGAAACTAGAGCGCCAGCTGTGGACCACTTAGTGCTGGGGAGGAGGAGGCTGAGGGCAGTGGCTGGAGGAGGAAGGAGGTTCAAAGAGGGGCTCCCCCCAGAATGGAGGGAGGTCCATTCTTGGGCTGCCGTGAAAAGACAGTGCCGACCAAATGCTGAGCCAGAGGGTTGACGGATGGCTCAAATGGAGCCCTCCTGGAAGTGGCAGGGGGCAGCGGGGAGTAGATGCAGGGCTGGGCCTGGGAGTAGATGCAGGGAATTTGGGAGTTGGAGGGGTGGGGCAAGAAGTGTGTGTCGGGGGCAGGGAGGATCCCACGCTGCTTTCTTTATAGAGGAGCTCATTGCAGAGAGAGAGAGGGGCAGAGATGAGCTCAAGGAGAGAGGTCAAGGTCTGGCACAGCCAGCCAAGGTGGGGAGTGGGGGAGCCGGGGAGTGCTGCCGAGAAACCCCAGGCGCCCAGCGGATACGCAGCCCTGAGTCTGTAGTGGTGCCAGTTGGCACAGCTGTGGATTTCTTCAGCAGCCTGGGGGTGGGCGTGGAGAAGGCGGCTTGTCACAAGGCTCCGGGGCTGGGGACTGGCTGAGCGGGTGGGGTGGAGGGCTGGGTGAGGGGATTCAGGAGTCGGCAGGCACGGCACCAGCACCTTCTCTGTGGTCCCGATAGAGTCAGGGACCTGACAGAGGCAGATGCTATTTGAAGGGAGGCCCAGGGGCCTGAAGGGTGGCAGGGGAGGGTGCGGAAGAGGTGCAGGTTGTGAGGGGAGGGGGGATGGTAAAAGTAAACCCACAGTTCCTGCTTTCTGAGCACTCACCACATGCCAAGCAGGGTGCCAAGGGCTTCATGGCCTCCTGTCAGGGAGTCCAAGAGTCAGCCCTCAAGGTAGGGGGTGTTCGAGTCTTGTTCTACAGAGGCGAAAACAGGGGCAGAGAGGCAAAGACACTTGCCCAAGGTCACACAGCTGGTCAGTGGCCGTGTCCCAGTTGGGATCTAGGATTGTTGGACTCCAACGCTCTCCTGGGGATCCAGGTTTGCGAGACGGTGGAGAAGTTTTGGGGAGAACGTAGATTGAGCTCTGGGACCAGTGGCCACAGTGGAGGGAAGGGCCCCAGAGTTGATGAGACCATAAGCTAGGCTGAGTGGCACTTCAGGGCTCCCTGTCCGGCGGGTTTGCTCCAGGTGGCCGTCTTCATGCCTGGTCAGAAAGAGCTTTCTCTTGGACGGACGCAGAGACCAGACTGGGCAGCAGGGGGCAGGAAGAGCACAGTCCTCTCCGGTTCCTTCAAACCCAGAGTGCCTATTAGGTGCTGACCTGGCTTATCAGAAATAGGAGAGGGCCTGGGGTGGGGGGTGGGGGTGGGGGAGAGCAGTCCCTTCTAGTCCGGGGACAGCATGGGCTGAGCCGTGTCCCAGAGGCTATTCCCACCTGCCCAGCAGTCTCTCCACGGGCTGGGTCTTTCCCCTCACACTCGTGTCAGCCCCCATCTAGGCTACCCAGCCTGTGGGAGAGGGCCTGGCTGAGCTCATGTCTGATCAGCTTTGGAGAATGGGCGTTCCCCACCCCTCCTCCAGCACGGGTGGTGCTTCCAAGGCCTAGACCAGACACATAAATCAGAGTGATGAGCCGAGAGCCCGGTGGGGCTGGGGCCGCAGCAGCAGCGGCCTCTGGGAGCATCAGCTGCTCTCCCAGCTGCAGGGGCAGCGGAGACGACGGTCTGCAGGTTGTAGGCACCCACCCTGGGCCCCTGGGTCTCAGAGGCACCTCATTCTGACCTCCAGGCCACAGTCTAGTGCTGCATGGGGAGCAGATTTCTGGACCTGAGACTCAGCCCCTGGCTTGGCATGAATCGTGTCCCAGAGGCAGGCCTGGGGGGTGGTCTGTTCATCAGCCTTAGGAGTCCGTCCTGTGAAGGCAAAGAGCCTGGGCTTCAGGCTCACCAAGCTGTGTGGCCTTGGACAAGTCACTTTTCCTCTCTGGTCCTCAGTGTCTTCATCTTTAAACAGAGACGTTGGTCCCTACCTCCCAGAGGAGGATTAAAGGAGATAGGTATGGAGAGCACGTGGGCACAGAAGCCTCCCGGAGCTCGTTGATGTGAGCGGCCACTCCTCTTCAGTCTCCCCCAGGCTGGCTGAGGCAAGAGGAGGAAAAGGAAAAGACGGTTGTGAGGCCGTGGGCAAGTCCTGTGTGGCCTCCTGAGCCTCAGTTTCCTTATCTGTGAAATGGTGGTGGTGGGGCAGAGGCAAGGACTTGAGCCTCACTCAGCATTGCCTGCAGTTGGTTCCAGGCCCTCAGGCTGAGGGCGAGCAAGGCTGCCCTCTCTGCGCCACTCTGGCAGGACAGAGCTGGCCTTGGCTGAGCCCCTGCCACCACCTCCGTGTTCCAGGTGAGGAGCCGGAAGAGGAACCGAAGGTGAAAACCCAGTGGCCAAGGTCTGCAGATGAGCCTGGGCTATACATGGCGCAGACAGGTAACCCGGGCCCGCCTCCCTTCCTCTGTGGCGGGGGCCCGACTGTGTGGCGTCTGGTGGCATGTGTGCTTGGCGTGTGCCCGTCTGTGTCTATGTCCTAGAGCTCAGTCACATCTCTGCCACGTGAGGCCTGTGGGCAGGGCTGGGTGGCCTCCTTAAGAGCCTGTCACTTGGGGTCAGGGTAGGAGGATCCCTATGAGGCTGAGTGCTTGGGAGGTGCCCCCTGCCGCCGACGCTGTCCCTCTCTCGTAGGCGACCCGGCGGCTGAGGAGTGGTCCCCGTGGAGCGTGTGTTCCCTGACGTGTGGGCAGGGTCTGCAGGTGCGGACCCGCTCCTGTGTGTCCTCCCCCTATGGGACCCTGTGCAGCGGGCCCCTGCGGGAGACCCGGCCCTGCAACAATTCGGCCACCTGCCCAGGTATGCCCACCCTCCCGCCTGGTCTGCCTGCAGGGTTAGGTCCTGCCTGGGACTCGGGCAGGTTCAGTTTCCAAAGATGGTTGGTTGCCTCCTTTTTTCATTCATCCAACTTGACTGTCCCCCACACTGTGCCTAGCCCCACACAGGGCACTGGGGACACAGATGAATCAGACCAGGGCCCACAGCAGCGGGCTCGGTTCTGGGCCCACCACTCCCCTGTTGCCTACGTCCTGGTAATCAAGGCTCATCTTTTTACCCTCAGCGCCCTCTGTATTCCCTTTGCTCTGGCCATACCAGCGCCTCATGCACTTTCCCACCTCCCTGCATTTGCTTATTCTTATCCTGTCCACCCCCCACCCCTCCACCTTGGCTGTTACAATTCAGTCTGACCTTCAAGGTCTAAGACCAATGCCAATGCCACTTTTTTTTTTTTTTTTAAATGAAACCTTGCCTGACTGTTCCCTCCCTCCTCTGACTCCCCATCCCAGTCCCCAAAGAGCCTCCTCAGTCCAGCATGGAGTGTTGAGAATGTGCATGTGCCTGCCTGGGACAGGTGGTCCACCATGGTGGGGGGCCAGCTTCAGCCAGTCCTGCTCCTCGGGCCCTGAGAGAGTGAAGTGGTGCCTAGGCCATAACCAGCTCCTGGCTGTGGATTTAGAGCAAGGCTACGTGGGAAGGGGTCTTGGTACCTGGGGGTGTGGCAAGAGCTTGCACAGGGCTGGGGCAAAGCTGTGTTCCAGAGTGTGAGCTCTCTGTGTCAGTGTCCATGTAGAGGTTCGTGTCTCTTTGTGTGTCCATGCGCTTGGGGTGGGGAGGGGCGCTTCTCCTGCCCCAGGCCTGCCATGTTGCATTCTTGCTTCGGGTCTGGGGATGGGGAGGGCTGAAGGGAGGGGGGATGGGCTGGGGCAAATCTTGAGTCCTTTCCTGGGCTTTCCCTGTGCTCCCAGGAGAGGAGGAGCCCTGGCTCCCCTCCCGGGTGGGTCCTAGTCTCCCTATCCTGGTGGCCACAGGAGGCATCCTGTGCGAGTTGGGACTAGACTCCTGTGTCTTCCCCCAAGGGGTGGAGTCCTGGGGCCCAGTGCAGAGCCAATGAGGAGCGGTAGCAGAGCTGCCGGAGCTCCTGATTGGTGGGCGGATGGGCAGTGGGCGGGGCCAGGGTGCCGCCCTGCCACCGGCCACGTGCTTCCTTGCAGTGCACGGCGTGTGGGAGGAGTGGGGGTCCTGGAGCCTGTGCTCCCGCAGCTGCGGGCGGGGGTCCCGGAGCCGGATGCGGACCTGCGTGCCCCCCCAGCACGGCGGCAAAGCCTGCGAGGGTCCCGAGCTGCAGACTAAGCTCTGCAGTATGGCGGCCTGCCCGGGTCAGTAGCGCCCGTGGGCTTCCAGGCGGGCGCTGCCCAGCCGGGTGGGGGTTGGGAGACCCAGGGGAGGTAGTCAGGTCCAGTGCCCTGACCCTGGGGGCCCACGAACTTTAACCAAGCGTGGGGGGTGGGGGGGACTGGCGAAGTGTACCTGCCGGCGTGGGAGGTCATGTGGCCCCGCCCAGACTTGGAGTTGGCACACTGCAGGTCCATCAAAAGAAGACTGCCCCTTCCCCTAAGCCCTGGAATACCCTTGCTGTCCGTTGCCCTTGGGTGCTCATGGCCAGCTGGGCTGTGAGGGGACATAGATCTGGGCTTAAGCGTGGGCAAAAATCCAAAGGTGCCCCTGGGGCCCATTTCCCTAACCAAAAGAGAGCATATGCCACCTCGGGGCTGAGTGTGGAGAGGTATCCTGTGTTCCTGGAGCTGGTGGCAGGCAGGCAGGCCCAGGCCCAGGCCCAGGCACCACCTGCTCACTACAGCCCCCCCCCCCCTTCATCCACCCCTCTCCAGTGGGTCTGGCCTGGCTCAAGTCTGAATGCCTGCCAGGCTCTGCCATCTCCCTGCGGTGCTCTGCCCCCACGAGACCTCACACCTCTTGCTCAATGGCCACCCCTGCTTGTGTCTCCCATGCAGTGGAAGGCCAGTGGCTAGAATGGGGTCCCTGGGGCCCGTGCTCCACATCCTGTGCCAACGGGACCCAGCAGCGCAGCCGGAAGTGCAGTGTGGCGGGGCCGGCCTGGGCCACGTGCACAGGTGCCCTCACGGACACCCGCGAGTGCAGCAACCTTGAGTGCCCGGGTGAGTGCTCAGCACACGGGTGGCAGGTGGCAGCCCTGGCCCTGGGGGCACTCGGGGCCACTCACGCCCCACTTCTCCTGCAGCCACAGATGGCAAGTGGGGGCCGTGGAACGCGTGGAGCCTGTGCTCCAAGACGTGTGACACGGGCTGGCAGCGCCGCTTCCGCATGTGCCAGGCCACGGGTGCGCAGGGCTACCCCTGCGAGGGCACTGGAGAGGAGGTGAAGCCTTGCAGCGAGAAGAGGTGTCCAGGTATCGGCGGCAGGACCCTGGGGGTTGAGGGACATGCCCGTGGGGACTGGCTGAGCCCCTCCACTGTCCCCCTGCAGCCTTCCATGAGATGTGCAGGGACGAGTACGTGATGCTGATGACGTGGAAGAAGGCGGCTGCTGGCGAGATCATCTACAACAAGTGCCCCCCCCAACGCCTCAGGTGAGGGGGGGAGGTGGCTCTCCCCTCGGGCCCCACCCCTGCCATTCTTGCCGTCTCCGCTCCGGGCCCCCAGCCTGTTGGAGCCTCCAGCCTGAGGCGCGGAGTGAAGTGGATGAGAGCCGGGCCCCACACCCAGCCCTGTGTCCTGTCTGCCTGCAGGGTCTGCCAGCCGCCGCTGTCTCCTCAGTGCCCAGGGCGTGGCATACTGGGGTCTGCCCAGCTTCGCCCGCTGCATCTCCCACGAGTACCGCTACCTGTACCTGTCAGTGAGTGTGCCCTGCCGGGCTGGGGCGACCCAGGATCTGTCCCAGACTCTGGGAGGGGGTGGGGGAGCTCGTTTCTTGCTCTTGCCCATGTGCCTTGGCATACGTCTGCTGTGCCCACTTCTGCCTGGCTGCGCCTCTCTGTGTCTGGCAGTCTCCTATTCATACCTCAAGACCTGACTCTCAAGTGTCTCTCCTTATTCCTGGTGCCTATTTCTGTGCTCCTGTTGTCCCCTGAGCTTCCCAAAGTCATTAGGTGTTGTGGATGCTCATCGAGATGTCTGTGTCCTGTTAAGACTATGCGCTCCTTAAAGGCAGGGACAAAGTCGAATTGATTTCTGTGACCCCAGTGCCCCACCCAGGGCCTGTCATGGGGTAAGAATGTTGGCAGTGAACGTGGCCTGTGTTCGTCTGGCTGTAATTGGTACTTGCGTGTGTGCACTTGGAGCTTGTATTTGGAAGGGAGAGTGAGAGAGTGCATTACGCTCCAGAGTGGGCATGACCCCTCTGGGATGGGGAGGTGCCTTGTCCCTGTGCCGTGCTTGTCATCTTTTATATGTACATCTGAGCACCTTCCTCCTCTAGCTGTTTCTATTTCAGTCTTTTTAAAGTATCTTTAGGTCTTTTTCTTGGACTCTGTCTCCTATGAGCCCCTTTGAGCATCTCTCTCTGACCTTTTCAGCCTCCCCCTCCCTCTGGATGCAAGCAGAGGGTGGACTGGAGTGGGATGGGCCAGCGGCCGGTCCCAGCTCCTGACACTCTGGTGACAGCAGCCTGCCTGTCCCCTGCAGCTTCGGGAGCACCTGGCCAAGGGGCAGCGCATGCTGGCGGGCGAGGGCATGTCACAGGTCGTGCGCAGCCTGCAGGAGCTGCTGGCCCGGCGCACTTACTACAGTGGGGACCTGCTCTTCTCCGTGGACATTCTAAGGAATGTCACTGACACCTTCAAGAGGGCCACCTACGTGCCCTCAGCTGATGATGTGCAGGTACTGCCCTGCCCCGCCAGAAGGAAGGAGGGCACCCTAGACTGAAGCAGGAGGTTGGGCCCCTGTGGCAGAGTCTGCTGGGGGTAGCACCTGTGGCTCTGATGGGGAAGCTTCCGTCCCTGGGGCTGGGACCTCCTGACACCCACTGCTCTTGCCCCAGCGCTTCTTCCAGGTGGTGAGCTTCATGGTGGATGCGGAGAACAAGGACAAGTGGGATGATGCTCAGCAGGTGAGGGGCTGGGCTTCCAGGCTTTGCCCCCCATGACCCACCCCTGCCTCGGACCCTTATACACTCTCTGTCTCCAGGTGTCCCCTGGCTCTGTGCACCTGCTTCGTGTCGTGGAGGACTTCATTCACCTGGTGGGCGATGCCCTCAAGGCCTTCCAGAGCTCTCTGATTGTCACAGACAACTTGGGTACAGGAGGCAGGCTAGGGAGGCGGGGCTGGACATGGCAGAACCCAGGCTGCTGTGGGAGTGGGGTGGTTTCTGAGGGCTCCTCCTATTTTTCTCTCTCTCTGGGGCCTGTAGTTCCCTCGTTTAACCCCTTCTTTGTATCTCTCTCCGTGTCTTCTCCTCCTCCACCTCTGTGTTGTTTCTGTGTGTATGTGTGCCCCACCTGTGTGTTTGTACCAACCTCGATATCTGCGTCCTGGTGTCTGTCTCTTCTGTATCGGCTTCTTCCCCTGTGACTCTCCCCTCTGCCTCTGTCCCTCTGTCTCGGGCACGGGTTGCAGTGATCAGCATTCAGCGGGAACCAGTCTCCGCCGTGTCCAGTGACATCACATTCCCCATGCGCGGCCGCAGGGGCATGAAGGACTGGGTGCGACATTCAGAGGACCGCCTCTTCCTACCCAAGGAGGTGCTCAGCCTCTCCTCCCCGGGGAAGCCAGGGGCATCTGGCACCTCGGGCAACCCTGGCAAGGGGAGGGGCCCGGGAACCGTGCCCCCTGGCCCAGGCCACTCCCACCAGCGCCTCCTGCCGGCAGACCCTGAGGAGTCCTCCTCCTACTTTGTGATCGGTGCTGTGCTCTACCGCACGCTCGGCCTCATCCTGCCACCTCCCAGGTGAGTCCCCAGGAGGGGTGCGTGGGGCCGCCCAGGTGAGACCAAGAGGACTGAGGCTGTGCTGGTCACAGGGAGCTCCTTCTGCAGCCTCCTGCGGCCTTGGGCACCCTTGTCTGACTCTGGACATAGGTGCCTCTCAAAGATGTCTGTGCGGCTCCCAGAGGCTAAGCTGCGGACCTCACCTGAAGTCCTGGGCCCCATGGGACTCTTGGCCTTTAATTGGTCTTGGCTCCCTGATAGCCCCCTACCACTGATCCAGAGCACCTTTGAGGTCCCAGACTGGGTCTGGGCAGCGGTGGTAGGAGCTGACCTCAGTACCCGTCCCCAGGCCCCCGCTGGCCGTCACATCCAGGGTGATGACAGTGACTGTGCGGCCCCCCACCCAGCCACCAGCTGAGCCCCTTATCACAGTGGAGCTCTCCTACATCATCAACGTGAGTTGGGGCCCAGACAGGAACCCTGGGGATACCCCAACGTGAGCAACCAAAGGCTTGTCTGATGGGGAGGCGGTCTGCCCCGATAGTGGGTCCCGTGTGGGGCCTGCCACGGCAGGATGGGTAGCTGTCCTGGTGGTGAGCTCCCCACCCCACACCACACTCGTGACTTCTGTTCCCCAGGGCACCACGGACCCCCACTGCGCCAGTTGGGACTACTCCAGAGCGTGAGTGGGGCGGGGGCGCAGTGTGGTGGGGGTACAGCCCTAGCACTTCTCTGTCAGGAGGGCTGTCTTAACCTGAAAGGACAAAACGTTCCTCAGGGCCATCCTCGGGCTCGAGGCGTCAAGGGCACATCCCCAGGGCGCCCCAGCCACTTGCCTCTCGGGTGTGGTCTTGCTCTGATTTCACTCGTCCTGGGGCAGTGGCCAGCGCTGGGAGTGGGGCCACGGAGTTGGCCTGGGTATCACTCCACCTCTTCCCTCACCCAAGAGATGCCAGCTCAGGGGACTGGGACACTGAGAGCTGCCAGACCCTGGAGACCCAGGCAGCCCACACCCGCTGCCAGTGCCAGCATCTGTCCACGTTTGCTGTGCTGGCCCAGCCGCCCAAGGACCTGGTGAGCGGGAGGGAAGCGCCTGGGCCTGGGGAGGGAGGGCTGCTCCCGGGTTGCCAGTGGCCATCTGTGACGGTGTTGGCAGAGACCTGGGTGATCCCGTACGTGCATCTGAGCAGGTGCACTTGTGGGATCGCGCCGTGGAAGTCTGTGCCGCTGGGATGGTGCTCGCGGGGATGACGTACCTGGGGATGTGTGGCGGTGGCAGTCGTGTGCGTGTACACGTGCGTGTGTGGTTGTGTGTAGAGAAGCATGGGTGACTGAGCATAAATACACACCCACGTGTGTGACTGGGTCTGCCCTGTGCACACGTGGATACAGCAGCGAGTTCCTTCCCTGTGAGTGTGAGGAAGGTGCAGGTGCCAGTCTGGGCTAGACAGGGAGTGGGGAGGAGGAGGGGAGGGGAGGGAGGGGAGGGAGGGGAGGGGGGAGAGGGGAGGGCGGGAGGGCCCCCCCACAGCTGCCTCTCCTGGTGACCCGGTACACCACCGGCTCATCTTCCCTAGACCCTGGAGCTGGCAGGCTCCCCCTCGGTCCCCCTCGTGATCGGCTGTGCTGTGTCCTGCATGGCGCTGCTCACCCTTCTTGCTATCTACGCGGCCTTCTGGAGGTAGGTGGGATGCCGGGCAGGCTGGGGCAGGAGGTGGCCGGCCACCCCGGGTTGAGTGGGGCCAGCTAGCGCCTCTGTTCCTGCCCGCTGTGCCCTCTCAGGTTCATAAAATCCGAGCGCTCCATCATCTTGTTGAACTTCTGCCTGTCCATCCTGGCGTCCAATGTCCTGATCCTCGTGGGCCAGTCACGGGTGCTGAGCAAGGCAGGTGCAGGTGGCGGGCGCCAGGGTGAGAGTGGAGTGAGCGAGCGTTTGCAGGTGCCAGCGCGCGTGTTTGCACATACCTGCCCAAGTGACGGGTGTTCGTATCCCTCAGAGCCGTGCGTTGGGGGTGTGTATGTGTGTGTGTGTGTGGGGGGGAAGTAGCGTGTGTGAGTGGAGTGGACGTGATGGCGTTGGAGAGGGGCGTGTGTGCACTCGAGTGGTGAACATGTGCATCTGTGAACACGTACGTGAGCTGGGCACATGTGTCAGGCAGGTGGCATCTGTGGAGCCTGGGCCTCCCCGTGTCTGTGAGAGCCCAAGTGAGGCCTCTTGTGCCACCTGCCTACGGATGACCCGTGCTGGCTGTCCTTTAGGCCCCCTTGGCTTTCTCTGTGGTGCCAGCACCGCGAGTGCCAGGCGTGGGGCCCGCCGGACCATGATGTGGCAGGTGCTCCTGTCTTTCCCCCAGCCCCCACCCCCGCCAGCCCCGTCTGCACGTGGGTGGCCTGCCTGCCCGCCTCCCGGATGTCGAGTTCTGCGTGCGTGTCACTGGGCCTGTGTCGTGCCGTGTGTGGGTGCATAAAGGCGGGGGTGCCTGACAGGGCTCTGTGGGGGGCCGAGCTCGGGTGGGCAGCCATGGCCGCGCCCAGCAGCGGGTGTGGGAAGCCTGGCCCCACCCACCCCGGTGCCTGCTCAGGGCCACTCCCTCCCATCCCTCTCTCTGCAGGGTGTATGCACCATGACTGCCGCCTTCTTGCACTTTTTCTTCCTCTCTTCCTTTTGCTGGGTGCTCACTGAGGCCTGGCAGTCCTACCTGGCTGTCATCGGACGGATGCGTACCCGCCTCGTTCGCAAACGCTTCCTCTGCCTGGGCTGGGGTGAGCAGGGCCGGTGCCGGACTCTGTCACTGGGCCTTGGGGGCAGGGGAAGGAGGATAGGGTCAGCTTTGGCCCTGGCCCCACTGTCTGGGCCAGGGGCCAGCCGCGCTGGGTCTGGGAGGAGAGGGGACATTGAGGACTGACAGCCGTCTCACTGTGGCCACCCCCCCCCCCCAACCTCCTCCAGGTCTGCCAGCCCTGGTGGTGGCTGTGTCTGTCGGCTTTACTCGCACCAAAGGATACGGTACATCCAGCTAGTACGTTGGCCTCCTTTGGTGGGCAGCGGGGGTTACTGGACCTGTTAGGGCATCAGACTGGCCATTGGGCCTTCTCAGGCCCATGCCTGTAGTGCTTTGGGCAAATTCTTCCCTGTCTCCAAGCCTCTGTTTCCCTGACTGTAAAAGCACGTGCTGGGATTGGAGGTAATCTCTAAAAACTATTTAGCTCACGGATCAGCCTTTGATCCCCACGGTGGGCTGGGGCTGGGTCTTTGTTAGAGGGGAAACTGAAGCTGAGCAGGAGCCCAGGGCTCACTGTAACCCAGCTGGAGGCCCTGCCCCATCGGCAGTCCAGGGGACACCGAGCGGTGGTGTTCAAGGGGCAGGCCTCCCGGGTGTCTGATGCCCCCTCTTTTCCCTCCACCCCAGCTGCTGGCTCTCCCTGGAGGGCGGCCTGCTCTATGCCTTTGTGGGCCCCGCAGCCGTCATTGTCCTGGTAT
The DNA here is from genome assembly GCF_023721935.1 of Panthera uncia. NCBI lineage: Eukaryota > Metazoa > Chordata > Mammalia > Carnivora > Felidae > Panthera > Panthera uncia. The sequence continues at coordinate 81,141,356 of NW_026057585.1, forward strand.
GTGCCCCTTTAGCATCCTGGGAGGGATGTGGCCACAGGGGCTCTACCATCTCCCTGTACCCTAGCTCCCAGTTGGGGGTTTCCCTGCCAGGCGGGCGCCTGTTGATCCTGTGTCCCCCTGCCCGCTGGGCCCCCAGGTGAATATGCTCATTGGGATCATCGTCTTCAACAAACTCATGGCACGTGATGGCATCTCGGACAAGTCCAAGAAGCAGAGGGCCGGGTAAGCGGGCTGTGACTTGGCCTTGTAGGAAAAGGTCCAGGGAGGGAGGGCCGGGCCTCTTGGAGACTCAGGGCTTGACGATGCCAACCGGGGCTCCCTGACCTTGGTGCATCAAGGGTGCAGGCAAGGTGGGCACCCGGAGTGCTCTGCTGCAGCCCCTCGCCCACCCTAACCCACCTCTTTCTCTCTCGTCTGCCCTCCCCCTCCCCCCCCCACTTGGGGCTCGTGCTGCCCCATCTCCTCCCGCTTCCCATGTGTCTCCCCCCCTCTCCCGTGTCTGTGCCGCCCCCGAGGTCGGAGCGGTGCCCCTGGGCCAGCCTGCTCCTCCCCTGCTCAGCGTGCGGAGCGGTCCCCAGCCCCCTGCTCAGCTCAGCCTCGGCCAGGAACGCCATGTTAGTTGTGCCCCCCGGGGGGCGGGGTGGGGGCGGGCGGGGGCAAAAGAATGGGGGGCAGTGCCCATGGTTGGGGGGAGGAGGGAATCAGCCCAGCGCCCCGGAAAGCTTGCCCTGCCCTGCCGACTTCCACACACTCTCAAGGGCTTGGCATCGACGTTGGCAAAGGGCAACGGGGAGTGAATGTCTGTGCCTCTGGGAAAATGCTGGGTTCCTGTGCCCACCCCTTGCTCCCACCCCTGCCCCCACTCCCAGCTTATGTTTTATCCAGGCACAGCTGCGGAGCCCTCCTTACACTCCCAACCTACAGAGGCTCTTAGAATGTGAGGCCCTTAGAATTTGTGAGCCCATAGAACCTTAGAGCGATAGAATCTTAGAATAAGACAATCACAAGCTAAGAATGTTAGAATGAGTGAATCATAGTCTTATCATTTGTCATAGAATCTGAGATTTAGAATTTCAGAGGCATTGAATCTCACAATCAATTGGGGGGCAGAGAATCTTAGAGAATTATTTTGAGGAGATACCTCTGGAAGGTGACAATCTTAAAATCGCAGCCATGCGCGAGTAGGATGAATGAATGAATCTATAGGAGCCTGGGGCCCAGCCTCCCACCCAGGGCCAGAAATCCATCTGAGCCTCCCTGACCAGTGGGGGTCCAGCTTTATCTTACACACCTCTAGGGTCAGGAGGCTCACCGCCTCTGGAGGCGGCTGGCACCATCTCTGGGAAGCTGTGCATCGTAGAAAGCTCCCTCTCGCTCAGGCTGCCATCTGCCTCTCTGACCCAGTCTCTCAGAACTAACGGTTAAAGGCTGGAGCTCTAGAGGCAGCCAAGCTGGGTTTGCATCCCAGCTCTGTCTCTCTCTCCTAGTTGGGCACACTCCAGTTTCCTCATCTGTAAATTGGGATAATAATCCCCATGCCTGTTTATTGGAGTTGTTTTGATCACAGTGCGAACTAATGTATGTAAATTGTTCAGTGTAGGGCCTGGCAGAGGATTGGTGGCTAATCAATGGTAGCTCTTATGACTGTGATTAGGCCCTTTCGGAGTCTTGGCTCTGCCTCCGGGGGCTGTGGAGACCACTGGGCCCGCCCCCTGCCAGGCTGAATAGCCCTGAACTTCTCTTCCTAGGACAGGTCTTGGCCCCCTGCCCATCTTTCTGCCTGGTGCAGAGCTGTTCCCACCGCTGCCTGACTCTCCAACCCAGGTGTTCACGAGGCAGAGTAGGCTGGGCGTGGCAAGCCTGCCCCACTGTGCCCATGTGGGCAGTAGCCAGGGAGGGCGGGCTGGCTCCTGTGCCTGGATGCCAGGACCCCATCTGCCTTTTCCCACCCTGGACAAGGAGGTGGCGGATGTGTGGGTTTGGTCATGACCCCAGCTTGTACGGCCAGCCCCAGCTGTAATCTTTCTGCCCAGGGCTCTGAGCAGCCTCTGGGAGCCTGGCACCGCCTCCTTGGGGACCTGAGAGGGAAGAGCCTGTGCTTCACTGGGCCGGACCCCATCCCCAAAGATCTGCGCTCTGACGTCCTCCATGCGCTCGCGCTGTTGAATCTTTCTGTGTGTCTGCTTATTCCACGCTCTCTCTCCCTGGCCGCTGTTTCTCCTCGTCTAGCCTCCTGCCTCCTCTCCTGGAATCTCGGGGGGGTGCAGCCCAGGCCCGTGATTCCGTGCAGACTGGGGCTGAAACTCACAGCATCTGCGTCTGCCTCCCTCTTCCTTTTCTCTCCCACCGGCTCTTTCCACCTTCCCCGTCTCTGTCCCCTGATGCTGCCTCTGACTGTGGCTCAGGTCCACTGTGTCAGCCCCTTCCACCTCTCCTGGTCCCTGCTCTGGCCCCCACCGTTCTCTGCCTCTGTCTCTGTTCTCTGTTTCTCTGCCTCGGGCTCCTCAGCCTCTGTCTGCTTGGGGACATCGCTGAGGTCTTAGAGTTTGGGGCCCTGCCAGTCTTGGGCAGCTTAAGGACCCCAGGCCGAGTGGAGGCCTGGACTCAGCCCCCCACACCGTCCCTGGAGCGTCACCCTGATGGACCCTCTGCTGCTGTCCTCAGGGCCTCGCTCTGGAGCTCCTGCGTGGTGCTGCCCCTGCTGGCGCTCACCTGGATGTCAGCCGTCCTGGCCATGACAGACCGCCGCTCAGTCCTCTTCCAGGCTCTCTTCGCTGTCTTCAACTCGGCGCAGGGCTTTGTCATCACTGCTGTGCACTGCTTCCTGCGCCGAGAGGTGGGGCTGGGCGTCTCCTGCCCCCTCCCATCCACCTCACCTGTGCAGACTGGGAGGATCCAAGCCCCAACCGGGCCCCCAGCTGGGCAGCCCTTGGTATTAGAAGCTGGTAGCCTGGGACAGCCTTGTCCTTGGACTCCTGGCCTCCCAGGGCTCCTTCTCCCCTCTGACCTTCCCCTACACTGGATGCGCCTCTTTCCTTCCATACCCGCCTGGGCGCCTGGGGTGGGAGGCACAGCCAGCTGTGGCCAGGGGCCCTGTGGTGGCCTCAGGCCCAGCAGACACCTGCTGCCCCCAGGTCCAGGACGTGGTGAAGTGCCAGATGGGTGTGTGCCGGGCCGATGAGAGTGAAGACTCGCCTGACTCATGTAAGAATGGACAGCTGCAGATCCTGGTGAGTGAGGTGGCCTAGGCAGGGTGAGGGTGGGTTCTGAGTGTGCTCCCCACCCCTCCCCTGTCCCCCCGCCCCACGTTCATCTTCCCCATCCGTGGAGGGGATGGGAGACAGGGAGGGGACCGAGATTGGGTTTGATTCAGGCCCAGCCACTGACCGCTTGGTGGCATTGGGCAAGTCTTTTCCCCTTTCGGTTTTCCCACCTATCTGGCGAGGCTGGAGAAGACTATGTCTCAGGCTCTTCTGGGCTCTGTTGGGCAGTGTGCCAAGGGCAGCCCCTCTGGGTGGCTAGGGAGGGGCCTGAGCCCCGTCCCCCCACCCTGATACATGGATCCTCTCTCTGCCCACCTGCTCTGTCCCTCTCTGCCTATAGTCAGACTTTGAAAAGGATGTGGATCTGGCTTGTCAGACAGGTGAGTCTGCCGGTGCGGAGCCGAGAACAGCCCCCAGGGGTGGGTAAGAAGGGAGGGCCTCCGGCCCCATCGTGGGAGGCCCTGCTAGCAGTCTGGTCGTGCTGTTTAGTTGTAGAGTCAGACAGCCCTAAGTTGGAGTCAAGGTTGTGAACACCACTTAATGTGTGACTTTGGGCGAACAGCTTAGTTCTCTGAGCCTTAAATAAATGAGGGGACGTCAAATGCTTAGCAGGGTGCAGGGCATCTAGTGGCCGTTACCTTATTATATGATTCCCATGCCTCTTATCAGAATCTCCAGTTCTGGCTCCTGGGGAGGAGCTGCCAGGGAACGGGGAGGAGCAAGGCCATTTTGACAGCCTCGTAGCTGTGGGGGGTCAGAGCTCAGGACCTGCACCGGGAACTGACCTATGGGAGCTCCTGCCCTGCCCTGCCTTGCTGTGGGCCTCTGGGCCAGTCTGAACACTCTTCTTCTTAACATGCCCGGTGTGTGAGAGAGTATCTACCCCGTAGCCACCTCTCCAAGACTCAGTTCCCTCCTCCGTCCAAGCCCAGGGGCTTGGTATACCTCCCCAGCCTGGGCAAGGGCATCAGGGCCTCCTCCTCCCCAGGACTTACCTCTCTCCCACTCCCGCCCCCAGTTCTGTTCAAGGAGGTCAACACTTGCAACCCGTCTACCATCACGGGCACACTGTCCCGCCTGTCCCTGGATGAGGACGAGGAGCCCAAGTCCTGCCTCGTGGGTCCCGAGGGCGGCCTCAGCTTCTCACCTCTGCCTGGGAATATCCTGGTGCCCATGGCAGCCTCGCCAGGCCTGGGGGAGCCACCGCCCCCGCAGGAGGCCAACCCCGTGTACGTGTGTGGGGAAGGTGGCCTGCGGCAGCTGGACCTCACATGGCTCCGGCCCGAGCCGGGCTCCGAGGGGGACTACATGGTGCTGCCCCGGCGGACTCTGAGCCTGCAGCCTGGCAGCGGGGGCGGAGGTGGTGAAGATCCCCCGAGGGCCCGGCCCGAGGGCACCCCTAGACGGGCTGCCAAGACAGTGCCCCATGCTGCCGAAGGCTACCCCAGCTTCCTGTCTGTGGACCACTCGGGCCTGGGGCTGGGCCCCGCCTATGGGTCTCTACAGAACCCCTATGGGATGACCTTCCAGCCACCACCACCAACACCCAGCGCCCGCCAGGTATCTGAGCCAGGGGAGCGCAGCCGGACCATGCCCCGCACTGTGCCGGGCTCCACCATGAAGCTGGGCTCCCTGGAGGTGAGGGGCTGGAGGGCATGGGGTGGGCGTGGGAGGCCTGCCCCTGTGTGCCTGAAACTGTGTCTGAGTCGCGGGCAGCCGCAGGGAAGGGACAGCCAGCAGCGCACCTCCCCCCTCCCCAGGGCGGCACCTTTGTATAAAGTGGCTGGGAGCGTGGACACTGTGCATTTCTTCCTCCGTCTGTGCTTACGGACACAAGGGAACCCTGGCTTCTCTGAACCCCTGAAATGGGCTTGGACTTGGTGTGCTGAGAGCACACTTCTCGGTGCATTCCTGCCTGTTTCAGTGTCTCTTTGAGGTAACTGGTTAGGATGGGTCTTCCTTTGAGGGGCCTGTGGCTCAGGCTAAGTGCTGTGTTGTTAGGGAAGCCACACCAGGCCCTGGGAGCCTGGGTCTCTTGAGTCTGGCAGGTCTGAGTTTGGATCTGGGCGCTACTGATCAGCCGTGAGATCTTTAGCGAATCTCTCTCCGAGCCTCAGTTTCCTCACTTGTAAAGCAGGGAGACTCTTTGTAGAGTTGTTCCGAGGACGAATTGAGTGGTATAAAACGTTTGTCTCTGTGTGGAACAGGTAGTAAGTGCTAGATAATTGGGAATTGCTGCTGTTAACATCCCTGGAATCAGCCTCAGACACTGCCCATGGACCTGTGGTCATTGGCCCTCTTTTCCTGAGAAAACACAAACCCCTTTCTCTCCCTACCTGTGTGTTTTCTGGAGGCTCCACCCTCCCTCTGGCCACGTCAGGGAATTGCTGGGAACAAGCAGGTGATAGTGGTCCACTGTAGAACTCCAGAACATTCTGGAACTCTGGGAGGAATGGTGGAAATGTGGATAAGGACAGGGGCAGGAGTCACGGCTCAGACACTGTTGGCTGCTCATGTTTGGCCTCAGAAACCTCTCCCCATCCTCCGCACAAAGGAAATTAAGTTAGCAGCTAGAGGTTTGCAAGTTGAGTTTCTCTCCCAAAATGTTTCTTGAACATTTGGTGCCTGCTCCCGCTGCAGATGGCAAAAACCGGAAGGCATAACAAAGACAAAACGACACCGGCACTGGGGAGGAGTGCGTTCAGCATCATGGCAGGTTTTGTTCTGTGGACACCTGCCCAGGGTTGGACCACTGAGGCGGGGCCAGTTTCAGGCTCCTTGTGTGGGAGGTAGCAATAAATGTGGCAGTATCTTGAGGGGTCAAGGATGACGTCCAGAATTCTGGTGCAGGCAACCGCAATGGAGTGGAGGCGGAGGAGCGGGTTTGGGGCGGGGAATTCTGAGTTTTTTTAGTTGGGCACAGCTGTGTGTGTGGTGCCTGGGGACAGGAAGAGATGTCCCACTGCCTCCAGAAAGAGAGAGGTGGCCAGAACAGAGAGGACACCCATGTGTCACCCATGTGCATAGGGAAGGGCAGGAGAAGGTCCAGGGCACAGCGCGGAGGGCCCAGTGTTGGGGACGCCAGGGTGGACGGTGGAGAAGGGGCAGGCAGAGAGGTGGAAGGACCAGGAGAGAGTGGTGTCATAGAGGCCAGTGGTGATGACCATGTCTGCTGGGCCTAGGACTTGGGAAATCTTAGATGGCGGTCTTAGCATCATTCCTGAGGGCCTTGGGGTAAGTCCCTTCTCCTCTCTGGACCTCAGTTTCCCCAGTGTAACCTGGGACAGTTGACTTTGGTCTCATGAGTGCTCCTGGTGCCAACATTCTAAGATTCTAAGGCCTCCTCCTCGAATAGCTATGGATGCTGCGTAGGTCACCGGGGCCTTGAATGCTCTTGGGCAAGTGAGGGGCTGGAAAGGGCCTGGAGTGGTGCAGAGACCAGGGAAAGGGGCAAGGCAGGGTCAAAGGAAGGACTTGAAAACCTGAGTCCTCGTGTTTGTAGGACAAGTGGAGAGCTCCAAGGAGAGGGGAGCTTGTAGCTGGCAGAGAGAGTGGGGAGAGATGGGGCAGAGGGGTAGAGTCCGGGGCACAGAGGAAGGAGTGTCTGCTCTTTGATCCCATGTGGGCACCCATGTCTGTGTGTGGTCGCACGTCTGTTGTGTGTCTGTGTGTGCGGTCTCCCTGTGAGTGTCTGCCTGCAGGCTCAGTCATGTGTGGGAGCAGCAGGGGTGTGGGCCTGGGGCCTGAGCTGCAGCCCTGTGGCCGGGTCATGCCTCAGCTCCTCATCCCCCAGACCTCCGTCCTGTTCCCACAACCCCAAGGGCTGCCCTGAAGTATTCCTAGCTCCTGGGCCTGTGCTGTAGGAAGGTTACAGGGGTAGGTGCAGATGTTGGGTACCAGGTCTCTTGTCTCTAAAGCCACTGCATGTGGTAAAAAGCTTTTTTCTCCTTCACTGTTTCCTTGGTGCTCCCTCCCAGCGAAAGAAGTTACGATATTCAGACCTGGACTTTGAGGTAAGTGGGGTGTGTGTGTGTGTGTGTGTGTGTGTGTGTGCGCGTGCGCGCGCGCGCACGCGCACGCATATGCGCATGTATGCGCATGTGTGTTGGGGGGCATCCGTGGGTGGTGTCTGTCCCTGGAGGGCCCACTCCTAAAATTAGCCAAAGCCCCATTGCAGAGTCTGACCCAAGGACCCTGAACCCGTGGTTTCCACGGGGGCTTCCCACCATCCCCTGATCCCAGCCCAAGCATCACTCCGGGGTAGAGGGAGACCCAGGCCTTGTCCCAGAGGGCCAACAGCAGGCAGGGATGTGGGGAGCCAGGGGACAGGGGTGGGGGGTGGCTCACAGTGCCACCCCAGTGCGGAGCACCTCCTCTCACACCCTGTGGCTCCCAGAAGGTGATGCACACCCGGAAACGGCACTCGGAACTCTACCACGAGCTCAACCAGAAATTCCACACTTTCGACCGCTACCGCAGCCAGTCCGCAGCCAAGGTGAGGGCTACTCCCTCGGTTTTCCCTGCCCAAAGCTCGGGGCCCAACCTGACACAGGGCCCCCTGGGGTCGGACCCTGACCCGTGGCCCCCGTTGCAGAGGGAGAAGCGGTGGAGTGTGTCCTCGGGTGGGACGGCCGAACGGAGCGTGACCGGCGTAAGTGCCCCTGAGCTGGGTTGGGGTCAGGTGGGCTCCGAGGGGCTCATTCCCTCCCAGCCCTCCTCCCCTTCCTGGGCAACCTCAGCCTAGCTCACTGAGGGTCCACCCATGGCATAAGTGACAGTTGTGAGGCTGCTCTGGGGATGGGGAGCATTGCCAGAGACTCCAGCAGGGTCTTGAAGAGGGGGGGGCACACAGAAGACATGATCCCAGGGGCCTCTCAGAGCATCGGGCTCAGGAACCCAACTACGGAACCAGGCGGATCTGGGTTTCGGTTCTGCTCAGGCACCTGGTTGCTGGGTGACTTTGGGCTTTACCAGCCCTCTCTGGGCCTCCTCGGTTTGTCCTGTACAACGAGTGAGAGGGTATTAGCCCATCTCCACGGGTTCCTTCCCACTGCCCCCACAGGAGAAGCCCAGCCCTGGGGAGCACCCCGGCTTGTCCCAACAGCGGAGACATCAGAGCTGGAGCACCTTCAAGTCTATGACATTGGGCTCGCTGCCCCCCAAGCCCCGAGAACGGCTGGCCCTGCACCGAGCAGCAGCCTGGGAGCCCACAGAACCACCTGATGGCGACTTCCAGACAGAGGTGTGAGTGCCACACCGGACTGCCCACTGCGTATAAATATATATATCTCTCTATTTTCACACTCCACTTTGGAACCACCCAGGAGCCGGCGCCCCCTCCCCTTTCCCGAGGGCTGGGCAGGGAGGCGCAGTGGACTCAGCCGGGCTGGGGAAGCCAGACACGGCATGGCCTGGGGGGCCAGGGCCCTTCCCTGTTTCTCAGAGGCCCCCCCATCTTCACCCCAGGCTGTCTGTCCCTGTCCTGGGCTGGGGAGGGGGGAGGGGAACTTTGTCGGGAATAAACTTCACTCTGTGGATTTTGCTGCTGAGCTGTTTGCTTCCCCCAGGTGAAGGCCCAGCCCTGGGACCCCAGCTTTGTTCCGTCTCCTTGGTTCACCTCACTTGGTCTCAGCAAATTGCATAATGGGGTCAGGCCAGCCCTGACTGGGAGGGGACACCTGGGCTCTGACTCCATCTTTGCCCCCGATTTCCTGGATGACCTCGGACACATCCTGTCTCCCGTCAGGGCCTGGGTGGGTAAGCAGACTGGGCCTGTGGTATGGGACCCCTTGCAGCTGGCCTTCCCCCGTGGCCATGATGGTCATGTCTGCTGTTCACTGGGACTCAGAGGCCAGGCTGCCTAGGCCGGAGCCAAGGCAGTGCTTAGCGACCTCAGTTTCTGTGAAATAGGGATGGTGATAGTACCTACCTCATAGGGTGGCTAAGAGGATGAGACATTAATATATGCAAAGGGCTTAGCGAGTGCCTGGCACAGAAGCCGCTTCTCAAGTCTTAGCTATCATCACTTGGCACTTGGTCTCATGCTGCGCTCTGTGCTAGGAGCTTTGCACACACAACCACTGATTCCTCAGAATAACCTTGCTGGAAGGTTTTAGGCTTGTGGTTAGGAGCACAAGGCCGGAAATGGAAAGTGACTTGCTCAAGGCCATTGTCAGAGTCAGAGCTGGGATTTCAAACCCAGGCTTGGTGGACAGTGGAGCCCACCCTCGTACACCTTTTATCAGCCTCCCCCGATAGGACAGGAAGCTTCAACTCACCTCTCGGCACCTGAGCTTCATGGCTGCAGGGGAGCGACAGGGTGCTGGGTGGCAGTGGAGCCTCGGGGTTCAGGGCTTAGTGCGGGTGTGGAGTGGGGGGACCAGGCTGCCTTGGTGCCAGAGGGCCGGGCCGGGAGGCTCATTGCTGGGGTGTATGCTTCACATGCCTGAGTGGATGGACCCTTGCTCAGTTCCCAGGCACCCAGGAAAAGGGGGCACAGGCTCAGCATGTAAAAATAGCTTGCAGTCTGTGCAGTAGTGTGCTTCTGTGGTCAGGCAGCATTGGGAGTGGGGGCCACAGGTGCAGCTGCTGGCCTGGCCATTCAGCAGCGTGGGCACCCCTGGGCCACTCCCCAGGGACTCAGTCTCCGGGGATGGCTGACACATCAGAGGGAGGGGTTAGGTGCTGTGGGAGCCTGGATGAGAGAGTGGGGGAAGGGACTGGCTGCTGCAGCAGGGGTGACAGCTAACAGCCTCCTGAAGGAGCTGGAAGAGGGATGGCCATGGAGGTACAGGCTCCCTCAGTCTTCTCTGAATTCTGCCTGCTGTGGGCCTGGTCAGGGGAGCGGGAGCAGAGTCCTCAGGCCTGTGCCCCTAGGCCCTGGGCTTTTCTAGGCCCCTGAGTTCCTTTGAACCTTCCAGGCCGCCTCCCCTTGGGCACACCGGGCACTTACTGCCTACGGTGCTGTCTCAGGCACGACTTGATTTGAGTCTTCAAGGTAGGTTATTGTGACTCCCCCACTTTACAGATGAGAAAGTCAGGGCTCAGAGAAGGGACATGACTTTCGCAAACTCGCACACCTTGTCAGTGGCTTTACTGGGACTTGGGGCTGTGAATGGCAGGATCTCGATACCAGCCAGCCCAGGTAAAAGGGAACTTTGTTCACTCAGCAGTTGCAAGCTGCAGCAAGGACAGTGGTGGGCATGTGTAGCTGGCCTTGGGTGAGGGGACCCAGGGTCAGAGTGCCACTGGGCATTCTGCTCCTCACAGCTGCTCTGTGTCAGTTTCATTCTTCCAGGCAAGCTTCCTCACCCCCGGCACTGGGTTTCCTTCTCCCAGTGCCCAGCACTTGCTTTGCCCCCAGAGAGGAAGAAACTTTCTCCTGAATTCTAATCAGAAACTCCCCAAGGAGGGGTGTGATTGGCCCCAGGCGGAGGTTGGGGTGCGGAGGTTGGACATTATTGGCACCAAAAAAAGCCTCTGGCCCTGATCTTGGGCCCCCACCATGGTGCAGGCCAGGCTTTTCTCTGAGCTACCACCTAAAGCCTTCTCCGTGCCTTTCCTGTAGTCCTGTCTCCTTTCTTCCTGGCCCTGGGCTCTACTGGCCACCGCTGGGATCTCTGGGGCTGAGCTGCCATGTGCTTTCCCCTCCCCTCTTGTGGTTTCTTGCTGTGCATCTGGTTTGGGGCAGTTTAATATTCACCTTGTTGGTTCTGCTCAAACAGGCTGGAGGCTCGCCACTTCTGTGGCAGAGCTTTCCTGGGCTCAGGGCCCCATCCCTCTGCCCCTCAGTCCTCACTCCCCCAAGCCCTGACCTGGGGTGTGACTTTGGACAGGCTGCTGGGCCCTTGGCTTGGGTTTCCTTATCTGTAGGCCTGAGAGCTCTTCCATTAGGGCTAATAGCTAACGCATCATTTCTTTCCTGGACTTGAATTTCTCACCTTGTTGTCTTCCTTATTCTCTCTGCCTCCTATCTCCAGTTCTTGGTCCACCTGGCCCAAGTGTGATCTTTTCAAAATGCAGATGTGGCCTGGCCGCTGCCCTGCTCAGAAGCCTCCTAAGGATCCTAGAAGTAGCCTAGAATCTAGGCCCTTGGTGATGTGACCCTTGCCTAACTCTCCTGGCCTGTCTCTCTGCCCTCTGTGCCTAGGCACATGTTATTTCTTCTGTTTGGGACTCCCTCCTGGCAACCCCCTTCATCCTTCTAGATCTAGCCCAAGTGGCCCCTCTGTGAAGTCATTCCTGAACTCCCTGTCTCAGGAGTTGGCACCCACTGGGCTCCCAAAGTCCTGGCACACACTTTCACTGTCAAACTGCTCACAGAATTGTTGTCATTTATGTTGATCTGGTCAGGTTTGTATGTTCAGTTGGCTCCACACAGAGCAGGCATCAGTGGATCTTTATTTAGAGTGGACAGACGGAATGCACAAAACAACATTGGTTTCCTCATCTGCAGAATGGGGATATAGATAATTCTTACCCAGCCCTCCTCACTGATATTATTATTCATGGGGAGCATTTTGCAGGTGATACCTGCCTCTGTCTCTGTTATTCCTTCCTGGGCCTTGGCGCGATCCAAGGACCCAAGGTGAAGACAGCCCTGGATGCTGTCCAGGGTGCTGAAAGGGACCCGCAGCCCTCCCAAGAGGTGAGACAGCCTTAGGGGCTCACCCAAGCTTGGTTGCAGCTTCTCCTGCCTTCCAGGCCATGGCAGGGTCATGGGTGAGCAGACCAGCCCTATGTGTGTAAGCCCAGACCCTGGGAAAATGCCCAACAAAAAACCGAAAACTACATATGTAATTTTAAATGTCAAATTCTCTAGTAGCCATTTTTAAAAAGGAAATAAGGGTGCCTAGGTAGCTCAGTCAGTTACGCGTCCAACTCTTGACTTTGGTTCAGGTCATGATCTCACAGTTTGTGGGTTCGAGCCCTGTGTCAGGCTCTGGGCTGATGGCACGGAGCCTGTTTGGGATTCTCTCTCCCTCTCTCTCTCTGCCTCTCCCCTGCTCACGTGCTCTCTCTCAAAATAAATAAACTTTAAAAACAATAAAAAGAAAAATAGGTGAGCTTTATTTTAATAATATATTTAGCCCAACATATCAAAAATTCATTTCAACACATAATCAGTAAAGGAAATTACCAACATTCTCTTTTCTTACTAAGTCTTGAAGTCTAGTGTTTGTTTTACACATACAGCACATCTCAGTTCAGCCTGGTGACATTCTAAGTGCTCAGTAGTCAAGTGTGGCTAGAGACTACCATATCTAGGGCACAGCTCTAGATAGAATAAAGGCAGTGGCCTTGGACATGTCAGTTCAGAGTCATTTGTGGAAAGGGGGTACAAGTACTACTTGCCTCACTGGGTTCTGATGGGGGTTCAAGAAAGTGATGCAGGGAAAATTCTCAGCACAGTGCCAGCACAAAGTAGGTCCTAAGTCAGTGATGCTGGAACCTAGGTATTCAGGGGATGCAGGTGGACAGGGAGGGGGTGTTGGGGATGTAGAGAAGGTCCCAGGGAGACCTGTGGACTATCAGGCCTACCTCAGCAGGGCTGGGGGAAGGGTGCACACTCCTCCCCACCCTCAACAGCCTGTCTTCCTTCTTTCCACCTGCAGCCACGGACCCCTGGGAAAAGGGAGGCAGGTTAAGACTGGCACTTGAACAGACACATTAAAACTCAATAATTCACTTCCATTAGGCACCAATTAAAAGGAAATTAGGTGACCAAGGAGGCCTGAGGGAGACCTTGGATGCAGGATACTGCCAACTTCTGCCTCTCTGGACTTACTTCCCTCAAGGCTTCTTGCCCACCCTGGAAGTTCATGGGGCCCACAGTTGGGGCTTTTTAGGGGCAGTCCCCAGCAGCCTCCATTATTCCTCCCTGCACTTCTCCAAGGCCACCAACCCCAGGAAGACCCCTACCCTCTTAGGCCCTCAACATACATGTTAAATGTCAGGGCAGAGGAGCCTCCAATAGGGCTTTGGCATTTCAGGCCAGTGGAAAGTCAGGAAGGGTGTCAAACGGAGGACTGGTGTGATCAGATTATATATTAACAAGATTGCTCTGGGTGGAGGGAAATGGATGGGGGCGGGTAATTAATGAAGAGTAAGGGTGGATACAGAGAGACCAGTGAAGAGACCATCCATGAAGGGAAATTTTAGTGGAAGGGGCATGGAAGTTATATGTGTGTAGTGGGTGGAGTTGTCAGCCCCTGATATGGACAGTATGGAAAGGAGCCAAGGATGATTCATGGCCTTCCGTCTTACGCACCTCAGTGGATGACTGTGCCATTAGATTTGGGGCACTGGAAGAGAACCAGCTTTGGGGAACATGATTATGACTTTGGCTTTGAGTGTGTTAACCTGGAAATACCTTGGAGATGGTCAAAGGGGAATTTCACATAGGAATTAGGTGGTTAGATGCACAGGACTGGAACACAAAGCTGGGTCAGAGTCATTGGTGTGGCAGGAGGCCGTATTGGAGTGGGCCTGCTCGTAGAGTGAGCAGGAGGTGACGAAATGAAGACAGTATAGACAGTTCTTTCAGTGGGGCTATGAAAAGGGAGAAGAAGTTCAGGGCCCACTGTAGGCTCTAAAGGTGAATTAGCCAGCAAGGATGATTGATGGAATGTTTCCAGCAAGGAAGAGGTCATCCTATCCCCCTCCTCAAGATCCTACATAACGACAGACCAAAAATAACCAGCTCTGCCATTCTGAGAGGCAGGGTCCTGGGACCTGGAAAAATGGATATCATCACGGAGATTGATTCTGCTCATCTGCTGGGCTGCAGGCCAGCCACACTTCCTGAAGAGGGGATGGAAGGTAGAGGTGGGCTCACAACAAGACCTCAGCTCTAGGACCTCTGGGAGGAGGAAGCTTTGGACTCCCTGGGGAAGTTCCCAGGGTACAAGATAAAGGCATGTGCCCTGGGCTCTCAGCAGTCGTTGCCCCTGCTGCTCCTGACCAGGCAGGAGCAGGGGCAAGCCCTCCCCACAATCCTCCCCACTGGGCCTGCTCCAGGCTGGTATGTCCCCATCCCCTGTGGTGCATGGCACAGCCCCAGCCATCAATCCAGGCCTCCCTAGAGTCCACCAAGAAAGTCAATATTTAATTTGGGCATCATGTTAATGCTATCGATTGCTGCCTCCCCTTCTCCGCTTCCTCAGGCTCATTTGTCACTTCCCACCTACTGGGGGCTGCGGGGGTGGAGTGTGCTGGAGCGCAGAAGAGGCAGAGCTCACTCTGAGGTTGGCTTGAGAAAAATGGCTTGCACATGAGGGTGCTGCCCTGAGCCACCTTGCTTCCCGTTCTGCCTGAGAATCTCTGATCTGCTTTGAGTTTCCTGAGCCCTGGCCCCAGGGAGTGCACTGAGGTGGGGAAGAGAGAAGAGAAGTCGACCTTCCTCCCTGGTGGGGACTGTGTCTAATTCCCTGTAGGGTCCACAAGCAGAGCGGATGTGGTTGGAATTGAATGGTAGATAGAACCTGCGAAGTACACCACTGTGGGAGAGAAGTGAGAAGGGAATCCTAGGACCCAGGGCCCAAGGGCTATTCCATTCGAGCTTCTGGAACCCCTCTGGGTGCCTAGCACTGTGCCTGTATAATGCTGTGGGACCCACATGGAGACCTTGAGATGAGGATCCAGCTCTAGGCCCAAGGAGGGGCTTGGGAGTGCTTTGAGCTTAGAGCTCAGCTGGGCAGCAAAAGAGGCCGAGGGGAGGGCAAGGCTCACCTCAAGGCTGTGCTGGGGTTTGCTCCACAGTTTGTTCTTGTCACCTCTGGGGATCCAGATCCAGGCAGATGGGCTGTGCCCCTTGGCACTCTTGCCCAGCCTGGCCTACCCACTCTCAGGAGGGGAATGGAGTTGGCTTGGGGGCCAGGCTCATGCTTAAATTGCAGCTTGATACTTGCCCAATGGGCTCGGGCAAGTTAAGAAAACTTTCTGAGCCCTAGATTCTTCCTCTGAGAAGTCTCTTAGGGCCTTGGTCACTGTACAGTTTTCAGAGGGTCAGAAATGGGCAGGGGCAAGCCGCAGTGGCCCAGGGGGCGTTACCAGCCTTCTCGCGCTAAACACCTGCCAACTCTGGTGCAGCTTTGAGAAGCTGCCAGCAAATGCTGCTATGGGCCACTTGCTA
This sequence comes from Panthera uncia, assembly GCF_023721935.1. NCBI lineage: Eukaryota > Metazoa > Chordata > Mammalia > Carnivora > Felidae > Panthera > Panthera uncia. Next base: position 81,156,752 of record NW_026057585.1, read on the forward strand.
TCAGTTAGGCCTGGGCCACTGTGGTACCTTGGCACTCCTCATTAGCCAGAGCCCGCAAGCTGAGACCACATCGCTGAGGGGATAGTTGGGCCAGGCCTGCCTTCTAGCACTGGTTGACTGAACGGTCCGGCTTGGGGCACCAGAAGGTGACAGCAAGACACATATGCACACACATACACACACGTTCAGAAAGAAATTCTGCTTCAATAAGCTTATCCAGAATCTCGCGGTTGAAAAATTGGAAAAGAAGTTGTTTCCGTTTCAGCATATGCGTAAGTATTATGCTTCACAGAATAGCATTATTTCTATTATGAGTTATGTATGAAAAATGCCAGACTCTTCTCAGTGGGCAGGGCACTTGAATATCTTAATCTGGCCCAGGTGACTCCCATCCGGAGCTGCCCAAGGACGCCTCAGTGGCCCAGCTCATCCACTCTGAGCCGCTCAGTCAAGCCTGGAGTCAGGAGAGCCTGAAGTGGTCGTTCACATAGTCAGTAAACGTTGTCCACTGCCAGCTCATGCCAGGCCCAAGCTGGGCATTGACAGTGCGAAGATGAGGAAGACAACGTCCCTAGGAAGGATACGAAGGAGGAGGGAAGCAGGACGGATTTTGTTTCCTCTGCCCAAAACCTCCGAGGGGCCTTCTTCTGCTCTCAGAATAAAGCTAAGCCTTCCCACTGTGGCCCGAGAGGTGGGGACTGATCTGGTCCCCGTCCGCAGCTCTAATGTGTCCCCTGCCACTCTCTCCTCACTGATGGAGCTCCAGCTATGTGGCCTCCTTTCTGCTCCTCAAACACATTTCATGCTCTCTCCTAGACGAGGGCCTTTGCGTGTGCTACACCATCTACTTGAAAGGCTCTTTCCCAGTGATTTGCTTTGCTGGCTCCTCATTTTCTGATTGAAGCCATCTCCTCAGAAAGGCCTTCCTTCCATACCCTTCGCCCCTCCGAGTCCCTTTGTATCACATCACGTTTTGTATCACATTTTATATTACAGCCTAATCCTTCCATAGCACCGTTTCCCCCCCCCCGCCCCCGTACAAAATTACAGCACCTGTTTATTATCTGTCTCCACCCCTCCTCCCCCCCCACCCCCCGCAACTAGACTGTGAACCTCTGAGCACAGCACAGGGTGAGATTCATTGACATACATACCATTGCCTGGCACATGATGTGAACTTAATAGATATTGCTGAATGGATGTGGAATTGAAGGTTCCCATAGGACAGCAAGAAGTGGGGGACCTGGAGCTAAAGCTCTGGCCCTTCCTGCTCTGCCACAGGCTGACTGTGTCTGTGTCTGTGTCTGGACCTGGGGGTGGGGGGAGGGTATTGTATGCGCAAGCCTGGAAAGGAGAAAGCCCCACAGGACACCAGCCTCAGGGCATGCATATTGCAGGAGGCTCCTTCCTTGCATATTAACTTGCTGCCAGACCGGCTGCTCTGGCTCCTGCTGAGCTTTTCACGGTCAGGGCCGGGGTTGATTGGGGGTGGGGTTTGGGTGGACAGAGTATGGATGTCCAGAAGACCACATACACCTTGGGGCGAGGGTGTCACCTGTGGCAATATAGGCAGGGGCTTGTTCCCAGGTGGCCATGTAAGGGTGCTACGTGTGCAGCTGCGTGTCCGAGCGTGCCCTGCCCTTAGCTGGCCTGTGGTGCACACAGGTGGATGGCGTTTTACATGTCATCCCTTCCAAGCTCAACCGAGAGAAGGAAGGGCCCTTAGAGACCATTGCGTTCCACTCCCTCCTCCCTCCCCTGCATTGTGCAGAGAGGACAAGTAAGGCCCACAGAGGGGAGAGAGGTTGCTTGAGGTCACATCATGAGTCCATGGAGGGTCAGGGCTAATGTTGAGTGAATAGTGAGCATTTATGGAAAACCTCTGGTATACCTGGCGTTGTGCGGGACACTGGGGACTCCCCACGCTAGAGAAGCCGCAATTTGGGAGCTGGGGCTAGGGGAAGAGGGAGTCAGACATGGAGGTAAGCAGTAGGCTCCAGAGCGGGAGAGGTCTCCTCTGCCTTTGTGGGGAGGGTATCCAGGAAGGCTTCTTAAAGAAAGGAAGCACATGTGCTGAGCTTTGAAGACAAACTGAAAGCTTAGCAGGCAGAGAAAGGGGAAGGGGCACTCCAGGAGGAGGGTGCCATGTAAGCAAAGGAAGCATGGAGGCATGAAACAACCTGGCAAGTCTGGGAAACCCTGTGAATCATGTGGTTTGGCTGGAGGGGAGGGGAAGGGAGGGGAGGGGAGGGGAGGAGAGGGAAGGAAAGAGGGGAGGGGAGAGGAGAGGAGAGGAGAGGAGAGGAGAGGAGGGGGTTGGGCTGCAGACATGAGGCCACGAGGGAGGCAGGTTCTGATCACAGTGGGCCTCGAAGGGCCATGTTAGGGGTTTGGGTTTTATTCTGAGGGTTGCTGGGGAATCACGGAAGCAGACCTGGGTTTTGGAAAGATTTCTGTAGCTACAGAGGAAAAGTGAATTCGATGTATACATTTTGAGCACTTACTATGTGCCAGGCACCCCGCCAGGTCCTGATGATTCAATTTGGAGTGAGGCGCCCAGTCCCGGCCCCGCGGTGCGACAACAGACAGGTGTGGCAGGTAGAGATCCTGGTGCACAAACTCCAGAAATACTCCAATTCTCTATTCTTGTGAAGTCAGCTCCAGTCTGACTCACGCTAAGCCCTTTCCTACGAGTTGGCAGAAAATGCAATCTCCACCATCACCGGGGTCCCCTCCCACCTTCTCCAGAGTCTCGTGCAAGGACCTGCTGTCTCACTTGGGCCTAAGCATGGAGGAGGGGTCACCTGTCTTTGATCACACAGAGACACCCGTTGTCTTAGTTTACGTGGTCGCTGAAGTTTCCAGCTATTTAGCTGTTCCTCTGTTACTGAGGCTAGACCTTCCCCCCTCCCCCACCTGGACTCCAGCCTCCCCAGGTGCACCATCTTCCACAACTCCCACCACCAGTCAGGGGTGGGGCTGCTGGACACATGTCCCCACCACTCCCAGGACCCCCCCTTCTGCCCACTCTGCAGCTAGCTGCTCTGTCTCCATTCTCTCCCCCCTCCCCCTCCCCCGTCGGCTCCCACCCTCTTCTCTCCACGTGGGAACACCTAGCACAGTCACTTTCAGAAGGTTAGCTTTTTCCAAAGTCAGGATGAGCCATCAGACTTCAAACAGCTTTTGTGAGCAGCCCCACACTGTTCCCTGGGGCTAGGAAAACCAAAGGGCTGGGCTACCAGCCTGGAACGGGGAGGGGAACAAAACAATTAACATATCAATACATTATCCTGTCGCGGGAGTGGGTTAGTGACCATAGCAATGACGCTCTGAGACAGCTCCGAGACTGAAGGGACACACCAGGGACAGGAGGGAGCTCAGACAAGGGGCACCGGACTCATTCCTAGGGGGTCTCCTCCCAAGGAGCAGAGTTTCTGCCAGACTGAGCCCTGAAGATGGTGAGGAAAAGTGTTCCAGGAGAAAGGAACAGCAGGTGGGAAGGCCTCTTGGTGAGAGCCAGCAGGGGTGTGAAGAACTGACCGTTGGCCTTCGTGAAGGAGGTGGGGCTAGGTGGTGAAAAGCGGAGGTTTGGAGTTCTTGACCCTAAAAAGCCTTTGAAAGATATTTACCAAGGGAGTGACAAGACCAGATTTCTGATACAAAACACCACGTTGCTGGCAGTAGAGAATGGATGGGGGAAGGGGTAAAATTGGAGGCAGGGGCAGCGGCTGGCAGGAGCTGCAGAGATCCAAGGACAGTGGCTGCCTGAACCTGGGGCAGTGGCCTTGAGGGATGGCAGAAGAAGACACCATCCACAGGTCATTACGAAGAAAGGGCAGGACCTGGAGCTGGGGGTTGGGATTAGGGGAGGACAGGCCTTCGAATGACTATCTGGGGCCAGTCCCTGAGATGGAGCAGATTGGGTTGGGATGTAGGTGCCAGCAGGACACCCAGGGAGAAGAAGGATTTGGGGTGCCATGGACCCCTCCCCCCACCCCACCTCGGCATCCCCCCTGCGATTCCCAAACTTCCCGCTAGATGGAGGACTGGTGCTAAGAGACCGGCTCCCCTCCCATCCTCTGCACCTCACCCTGGGAGGGATGGGCCTTCACTTGGGCCTCCCCAAACCCCGCGTCCCTGAACTCGCCACGAGAGCTCAAGTATTTGGGGCCCTCAGCTGCCCCCCGCTCCCCAGGACCGTGGCCTCAACGTCTACGGTCCAGTAGTGGGGGTATCAGCCCAGTGACCTCTGCCCCAGCCTCCTCGGCATACCGCCGTGTGCCCGCGAATACAGCAGTGTTTCCGTGTTGCGAGGGGCCTCAAAAACCGGCGGGCTCCCACAGATACGCCCTCAGCTTAGAGACCTTCCTGGCAAGGGCGCCGTGGTTGACCCCCACCCCGCGACGCTCTCCTTCTCCCCGACCCCACGCTGAGGGAGGAGGCACCCGTTCCTCTCACTTACGTCCCGGCCCCCAGAGGCAGGCCTACGTCCAGTCCCAGGCCGTCAGATGTCCGGCATCTGGGCCTTTCTGGACCTTGCAGACGTGATGCAAGGTTGGCCAGGGCCAGGCAGAGCCAAATAGGAGGCGGGGCCTAGGGCGGGGTCGACCGTGGGTGTGGCCTGAGGGGCGTGGCCTGAGTGGTCCGGAGGCGCGGCGGGCGGGAGTGGGGGTGTGTTCGGGATCCCCCGAACTTGGAAGCTTCTTCCTCTCTTTCCCTAGCCTCTTGGCTCGCCCGGGAGCCCCGCCCGCCCTGGCCCCCAGTCCAATAGCCAGACAGACCCGCCGTCGGGAGGCTCCTGGCCCTGCTTAGCAGAGGTCATTTCTCGGGAGGCCGCGCCCAGCTCCCTGGAACTGCCAGGCCTTGCAGGGAGGAGGGTGGACGGGGGATTGCATTCTCGGGCCTGCGCCGAAATCCCTGCAACTTCCCCCCACGCCGTGTTTCCATTCTTTTCTAGATAGGCCGCTGGAGGGCCTGGGGCTTGAGCCGGGAGCGGGGAGGAGTTGGTCAGGCCCCTGCGCCCCTACGAGGCCCCCCTTTCCTGCCCCTCCGAGCTCAGGCCTGGAGCCGGCTCTAAAAATAGACCTAGGCGCCTAACGTGCCCACCCAGGAGGGGGTCTGGGATGCCTGAGTCACCCTGCCGGCAGGGCCTCCCCTCATCTCTGGGAGCCGAGGCCAACTTGATGGCCGGGCATCACTCCGACTCTGTTGGCTGCACTCTGCGCTCTTGGCTGTGCCTTGTCCCCCTCCCAGGCCCCGGGAACTGGCCAGGCGATGGCAGGCCAGGCTGGGCGTAGCGGTAGCAGCCACAGCCGGGAAGGATTAGAAGTTCTCGGCCCTGATTTATTTAGTTGTTTTTGTGCGTCTGGCGACGGTGCTCCCCCACCTCCCTGGCGGGACAGTCAGGTCTACACCTGCCCTTCTCTCCCGCCCAGGCCCTCTGGGCTGTTCTAGGCTTCTGGGTGGGGACCTGAGCTCAGAGCTGCAAAAAGTCTCAATGTGGATCTTAGAGATTCTGGAGCTACCACCCCATTCTACAGATGAGGAAACTGAGTCCCAAAGAGAGGAAGGAGTCTATCACAGAGCAGACTGTACTGTAAGAGCCCTGGATTCAAATCCAGTTCTGCCTCTTAGCAAGCCACTGTTTCCTTATTGTAAAGTGCTCAAGCTGAGGATGAATAGATGATAGATATGTAGGATTGTCCTGGTGATTAAAATTACTTTTTAGAAAGCAGCCGAGGCGTATTGGGAGTTTCACTTGGGTTCAACCCCAGCCCAGCAAGTTCGTTGCCATCACTGGCACCTATATTTCTCCCCTCTGGATGTGCAGAGGCGGATGCGTGGGGGATCTCCCCTCCTTGGAGCCACTCAGCTAAGGTGGTGTGGGCATGGTCACAGGGACGCTGGAATGGACGTGCAAAACTTGGCTCTGAGTGGGGAAGGGGGAAGGGGAGGCGGCATTGCATCTTGGGCTTTGCACAGGTCTGGCTCACCCGACCCTGTTTCCAGATCTGACGAGGGGGAATATTTGGGTCAGTCCAGGTTTAAAACCTGCAGACTTGGGGGCATGAACGGGCTCGAGTTCCCAAGTTCAGTTTTACCTCGTTGCCAAAGGGTAGGGACACCTCCCCCCCCCCCCCCCCCCCCCCCCTGCATTGAGGAAGCCCTGGCCTTGAACCCTGGTCCACAATCTTAGGCTCTCTGGAAGAATCCACCTACTTCCAGCCACCTGTCCTCTTTGTCAGGCCTTCTCTGAATGGTCAAGGCTGACAGCCCTCCAGTTGTTTTATTTCTTTATATATTACTTGTTATTTAGGCCGCTTTGAGGCGGCGGGAGAGAGGGGGCGGGGGGCGGGGGGAACCTGACATATCGGTCAGAAATGTCACTGACCTCTCAAGATGACATGAAATCAGCCATGTAAATAGTGAAGGGGCCAGGGTGGGGGTCAGATATGAACATGGATGTGAGCTACAGGGCAGGAATGAATTATTAACACTCCCCAATAATAATAATGTTAACAATGAACATTTGTGAGTGTTTACTATGGGCTTGGCTTAGTTTCACATGCGCGTATTTAATCCGCCCCCCAATTCCATGTGGTTAGGGTTATCATTAAAACCCCATTTCATAAATATGGAAACCAAGGGCTCAGAGAGGTGAAGGAATTTGCCTAAGAGAACAAAGCCAGGAAGTAGCAGAGTCAGGATCAAACCCTCTCCAACCTTTGATTTTATTTTCTGCCTTGATGAAAAAGTTGAATTTTCACCCTGAACTTCCCCTTCCCCTGCCCAATCCCTTAGGTTCCCTTCCTGGCCCAGTTGCCAGGGTTGACAGGCGCCGCCCCCCTCCTGGCCCCCCCCAGCCCAGCCCTGGGCACCACTGGAAGGAGGTGGGGCTGGAAAACAGCAAAGCTTCTCTCCACCCAGAGATTCCAGGATTCAAGGAATTTACAAGTCCAAATGTCTGAGGCTTTTGCATGGAAAGGAAGAATCTGGGAGTCCCTGGATGCTCTCCTCCTCACCGCACCTCCCCCAGGAGACTCCTTGGCCTGCCCTCCAGGGCGGGGAGTTTGTCCTTTAGAGGGGCTGGTCCCTTCTTTCATTCATGCGGCAAATATTTATAAGGTGGCTTAGTCTGTCATAGGCTCTGGGGGATAAAATGGTAGCAAAAGCAGCTCTTTGTATGGCTTATAGTCTCGAAGGGCACAAAGACACTCAGATAAATCAGTGGCGGATAACTGATGACACCGCTCCCTCTTCCAAGCTTCTGTTGAGATGTGCCTCTTCTGAAAGACTGGCCCCCACCCCAGAGCGGGCAAGAAGGTGAAGACAGTCTCAAGAAGAGTGTAGAGGGCTGGGGGGCGGGGTGGGGGGAGAGCCTGCCAAGAGCTCGCGTGTGTCGTGGTGGTGAGGGTTACCGTTTCTCATCGTGTGTACAGAATAGCTGCCATCTACGGAGGTCCGGGAACTGAGCTCGGCACTTTCGACGTGTCGTCTCACGTAGCCTTCAGTGCCCCCTTGAGAGCTGCCAACAATTCTGTTTTACCGACAAGGAAACAGAAGGTCCCCGCAAGGGGTGAGGTGATTTGCCACAAGTCTGGTAAGTAAGTGCTGAGGCGGGGTTTGAGCCCAATTATTCTGGGGCTGGAGACCCCATCCTCACCTACTATGCTGAGTTCTTGTTTGATTTTTAAGTGAAGAAACTAAGATCCAGAGGGGACTAGGGATTGGCTAAGAGTCACACAGCACAGCATGATTGACTTGCCTTGGTTGGTGGCCAAAGGGAGGCTCGGGTACTGGTCCAAACTGTCTCCCACCAGGGTCTTGGGAAGCCAACGCTCTCCACCCCCCTCCCTGAAAGGGATTACTGGGGGTGGGGCAGAGCTTGGAGGAAGGCTGGGGGCCAGGTGGGCCTGGGGGTCCTCAATGTTGCCTGTGCCCTATCCTCACCATGTTCCTGGAGGCCCTGTGCTGTGGGGTAGAGGCCCTTTGGGGTGCCTTTTCTTTGTTTAAAAAAATTTTTTTTAAATGTTTGTTTATTTTTGCGAGAGGCAAACAGAGCACAAGTGGGGGAGGGGCAGAGAGAGAGGGAGACACAGAATCGGAAAGCAGGCTCCAGGCTCTGAGCTGTCAGCACAGAGCTCGACGTGGGGCTCGAAGTGGAGCTCGAAGTGGGGCTCGACGTGGGGCTCGACGTGGGGCTCGACATGGGGCTCGACATGGGGCTCGAACTCGCGTCTCGAGCCGCGAGATCACGACCTGAGTCAAAGTCGGACGCTTAACCAACTGAGCCACCCGGGTGCCCCTGGGGTGCCTTGATCAATGAAAGCTACGTCTACTGCTCCTTCGGTGCTTGTTCTGAAATGTCCCCTCCACGCAGGCTGGGGCGGTGGCTGGTAGTCAGGAGAAGAAGTGTCCTTCACCTTCTGGGAGTTTCCAGTCTGTCTGGGGAGGCGGGGAGTTGCCTGGCTTGGGGATCCTTTTACCAGTGAACATCTATGAGCATTTACTAGATAGCCGGCACCATAAAAGTGCCTTTCTCTTTGTCATTATCTCCCTTAATCCTTTCAGCAAACTCTAAGTGATAGATATAGCCGTTATCTCTGCTTTGCAGAGGAAGAGGTTAGGCGACATCCCCTGGTTACAAAGCAAGCAACAGCCAGAGCCAGGATTTGAACCCAGGGACAGGAGATCTAATCCCAGGCTCTCCTGCAGGAGTTCTCTATACGGTTTCTGGGCCAGCAGCATCTGCATGGCCTGGGAACTTACTCAAAAAAGCAAACTCCACTGAATCAGAAACCCTGGGGGGCTGCTGCTGTCTTTGACAAGTCCTCCAAGCTTGAGGACCTCTGCCCTCCCGCTTTGTAGCCCTGGGGCGATTGCAGGTGACTGATTAGGATCAGGAGCCCTGGGGTCAGGCAGAGCTGAGTTCAAATCTCTGCTCCACCACTTCCCAGCCCTAGGACCTTGAGATTTCAATCTCGAACCCTTGGCTTTCTAGCCCACGAAGAGGTAAGGACAGTGCCTTACCTCCTGCAACGGCTGCTGGCTGGGTTAAATGAGAGAGTCGATCCCACGTGCTTGGTGGAAAAAGAACGGAGGGGAGGCTCAGAGATGGAAAAGGACTTGCCCAGGAGTGTTCCCAGCGAGGGCTCTGTCCTGTGGGTCTGTCCCCAAATGACCAGTTCGAATACATCTCTATCCTTGCCAGCTATGTGACCTTGAGCTGATGACTCACTGCTCTCTGCCTGCATCCCCACACTTAGAACGGGCATCGCAATAGTGCCCGGGCCTCCTGTGGATGATTGTGAGACTGAGATGAGTTTCTCCAGTTTCGTGCCACCCAGTGCTTTAGAAAGGCTCAATAAATCTTAGCTGCCGCTACTAAAGGCCGAGCCGGGATCAACGCTGGCGTCATCTAACGGCCCCCACCCCTGGTCAGAGCACGAAGAGTTCGCGGGCGGTCAGAGAGCACGGGAATTCCGAGAAGCAGAATTTTCCCCGTGGCGTAGAGCAGAGGTCCTCCACCTCGGCACTGCTGACATTCTGGCCGGATAATTCTCTTATTACGAAGGGACCGCCCTGCGTGTTTGTAGGATGTTCAGCGGCATCCCTGGCCTCTACGACCCCAAGTTGTGACCACCAAAAACGTCTCCAGACATGGCAAAATTGGGGAGCAAAATTGGCTCGGTAGAGAACGACTGAGGTAGAGTAGTCAGGCGAGGTGCTTTGAGGTGCTGTCGCACACCAGGTTAGGTGGGTTGATGGGGGATCCTACAGTGCTACGCCGGGGAGGCAGGAGCCTAGGGTCTGGGTAAAGGTAGGACCGGAATCCAGGGCTCTTGTGTGCCTGTTGCCTCCCCAAAGATCCCTCAGAACAGGTGGGCTGAGCCCAGGGGGCAACCAAGTTGGGGCCCAGGATTGCCTGGCATGTTCTCCCTTCCTCCCTCAGGTGTCCACCTGCCTGGCCGTTGCCACATCTGCATCAGTGCCCGTCAGTACCTGTGTTACCTCTCCAGAAGCTCCAGGGTGGTCAGACCAAGCAGGTGCCTGGTGCTATGCGCTATTGAAATAAGGCCCCCTGGTTGGGCATCTGTAAATGCTGCCAGGGCCAGGGCTGTCTGTGTGGAGGTTGCCGCGGCCCTGCAGGGGAGGTGGGCATCGGCAGAGTAGAGCACTGGCCCAGCCGCTGGGACCATAAAGCTGCCACCAGAGGTGAAAGATGGGTCTCTCTGCCACAGGGATGTGGACAGCCGTGGAGATGTGGAGGCAGGGTTGATTTAAGATGGAGGGAGGGAGAACGAAAACCAGAGTCAGAGAGTCAGAGATACAGAGCCAGAAACAGAGATGCAGGTAGATAGAGACAGGGAGAGACAGAGACAGCGGCCGGGTGAAGAGAAGCAGAGAACAGGGCAACTCTGAGATAAAGAGAGACAGGAGAGAGGGACATAAAGATACAGAAAGTGTAAGGAAAAGGACAGAGACCAGAGACACAGAGAGACAGAGATTCGGAGTTAGGGAGGCAGCTCCCCAAACAGAGGGACACAGGACAGTTAGAAGCAGCGAGGCAAAGGCAAGAAGAGAGAGCCAGAGAGCCACAGAAGGGCCAGAGTCACAGGGAAGAAGGCGGGCTAGGGAACCAGAGGTTGACAGAGACACAGAGAAAAGAGGACAGAGAGAGGGGGAGACAGCCAGGGTCATAAGGAGATGGGACAGAGACACCCAGAGAAACCAAGGGAGGCAGAGAGTGACCTTGGCGCTCTGGTCTCAGTTTCTCCTCTACGGCCCAGAAGCTGCGTGCGTGTGGGTATTTCTGCACACGTGTACCTGCCTGCCTAGGCTTGTGGGGGATACCTCCTGTGGGCGCGTGTCTGTGTCTGAGTGCCTGGAGGGTGCCCGTGTGCATTTACCTGCTACTTCCCCAGTGGATGCCTCTGGGGTGCCAGGCTTAGCTGTCGGTGAAGGGTACCAGTGGATATGACCCCTCGTGGAGCTTCTTGCTTATTAGTAGAGAAAGACGGTACACACACGCGCGCACACACACACACACACACACAAATACCGCAGCTACGCAGAGATTTGAAACAGACTCAGGATTAAGAACGCCTTGGGATTCCTCTGGATCTGGTGGACGGGGAAGGCCATTCTAGGAGGTGACTTCGAGGTGAGGCCTGTCAAAGAGCCAGCCCAGTAAAGATCAGGGGCAAACCCAGGCAGAGGGAGGGGTTGGTACAAGGGAAAATCAACCTGGCGAATTCAAGACTGAGAACGGAAGCCAGTGGGGTCCACAGCTTCTGGGGTGAGGCTAAGGAAAAGGTCTGGGGTTTTACTCTAGGTGAAATGAGAACCCGAAAATTGGAGCGGGAGCGTCAACCCAACAGGTACAGATCTGGAACGGCCTGGATGGCTGCTGGGTGGGCAGTAGGGGTTGGGAGTCTCCCGCAACAGTCCAGGCAGAAGAGCGCGTGGCTTGGTCTGTTGTGGCCATGTGTTCGTGCATGTGTGTGCACCTGTGCATGTGTCGCTCAGACCACCTCTGCTTGGCCTGTCCTGGGACCAGGCCCCATCTTGGTTTCTCACTTTCCTCCGGCTTCATGTACTGCCCCTGCCAGATGGGGATTCCCCAACGGCCAGCTGGGACAGTGGGATGGGTGGCCCTTGGGCACAAGCTGACATCTGGGCATCCTACCCGGGGCCCAGGAGGCCTTGGTAGCCCCACCCGGCAGCGGCAGGCAGGCTCCAGGGCAGCTGGTGGCGATTAGCAGCGTTGATTATCTCGTGGCGATGCCATCTGGGGTGAGGGCACTGAGCCCAGCCCCACAAGATACCCTGCTTGCTGGCGTGTAGAGCTTTCTGGGGCTGAAGCATATAAATGTGTCAGCAACGCTTGTGTGCCTGTATGTGTGTACATGTGTCGGTGTGTGAGTGGGGGGTTTCTGTGGGAGCTGCCCGTGTCTGTGTGCACATGTGTGTGTGCACCGTAGATCCCCGGGCTTCTCTGCTTGCATATGTGAGTCGTGATACCTGTGGGCACAGGTGTGTGTTTCTCTGTGTATGTGCATACATATCTGTGCGTACCTGCGTGTATCTGTACGTTCAAGTACATACAGGGCCGTGCGCACGCACCTGTGCTTGAGTACGTCCAGGGATACATTTCTGTGGGTTCGTACGTGCTCACGTACGCGTCTCTGTGTGTCTGTTTATGTGGAGTATGTGTGTGCATGTGGCTGTGTAAGCATAAGTGCCCACATCTGCGTGCGACGTCTACACGTGTGTTGTGAGAGAGGGTATCTGTATGTTCCTGGATACGTGCACGTACGTGTCAGAGGGAGGAAGGGGCATAGGTACGTTTCCAGACTGTGCCTGCAGTATCTCCAGGCTTGGCTGTTCTTGCGAGTGCCTTGGGGTGCCACGAGGGGTTATCTGCATTCCACCTTCTCTGGTTCCTCCAGCTCTGGCTGATCTGGGTCCAGCCCTCCCTTCCTGCCTGGGAGAGTCGATTACGAATGGGGGAAAGGTGGGAGTTGCCCGGGATGGCACGGTAGTTAAGAACGTGTGCTGGGAGTCCAGACTAGCTGGGTGTGGGTCCCCGTTCCACCACCTACTAGCCACGTGATCTTGGGCAAGTTGTGCTGTTCCTATGCTTCAGGTTTCCCCATCTGTAACATGGGGATAAGAATAGAATTCCCCCCGGGGCACCTGCGGGCTCAGTCAGTTAGGCATCCGCCCCTTCATTTAGGCTCAGGTCGTGATCTCACGGTTTCGTGAGGTCAAGCCCCATGTCAGGCTCTGCGCTGGCCGCCCCGGAGCCTGCTTGGGACTTGCTCTCTCTCTCTCTCTTTCTTTCTCTGCCTCTCCCCTACCCCCCTCTCTCATAATAAATAAACTTTATTTATTTATTTTTAATGTTTATTTTTGAGAGAGACAGAGCGTGAGTGGAGAAGGGGCAGGGAGAGAGAGCGAGACAGAATCTGAAACAGGCTCCGGGCTCTGAGCTGTCAGCACAGAGCCCAGTGCGGGGCTGGAACTCGGGAACGGCGAGATCATGACCTAGGCTGAAGTCGGACACTCAACCGACTGAGCCACCCAGGCGCCCCATAAATAAACTTGAAAACATTTAAAAAAAGAAAAACAAGAATAGAATTCTCCCTCCTGGGGTGGTTGTGAGGAGTCAAGGAGTTAGCCTCTGTGAAGCTCAGTTGGCACAGACCCTGGCCTATTTGCGTTGCCTGTCAGTTCCCAAGTGCCCCCCTCTGGGACAGCACCCTACCCCGAGGCAGAGCCAGAGCTTTACCCACCCCTCAGGCGGGGAGTGCCCAGAAAGCCCCACCCCTCCACTTCCCGCCTGCTGAGCTCAGCATTTCCCAGGCCCCACCACTGTGGTAGCCACATCTGGGAAGGCTCCCTGGGCTGGGACCACAGTGGGGCTCCTCTTGTGGCCTTGGTTGGGGTTTCCGCTGACTCAGCGCCTCTGGCTCTTAAGGCGGGAAATCCCAGGCCTGCTCCCCGCTCTCCCGGGTTAGATGGGGCCACAGGGCTACCATTCAACCATGTTGTGTCTGCAGGAAGTCTCCCCTGGTCAGGACACCCCAGTTGCTCCCTCTTCCTCCCATATCCATTCCTAGGACTCGGGAACCAGTTTATTTATTTATTTGAGAGGGCAAGCTGGGGAGGGGCAGAGAGAGGGGGAGACAGAATCCCAAGCAGGCTTTGCACTGTCAGCACGGAGCCCAAGAGCCCGATGCGGGGGCTCGACCTTACAAACCGTGAGATCATGACTTGAGCCAAAATCAAGAGCTGGCCATAACCAACTGAGCCACCCAGGTGCCCCACTCATGAGTCTTTTGAACCCAATTCTGGGTAGTTCCTCAGCCTTGGTGCCCAGAAATTTGGTTGCTGCCTTGGGCAGGGGACCCTTGGGAGGGTTTGATCATCCCTGCCTCTGGGTGGAAAGGGACACTGTACCTGCTCCTTTCTGCTCAGAAGTCCCATCGCTTGTGTAGATGCTTGAATCCCGACCTCCTTCTCTCCTGCTACCCCCACCCCTGGCTGGTGTTCACAGTCATAATAACAGTGAATTATTTATTGAGTTCCTCTTTTTTTTTTTTTTTGTATGATACCATTTTATTACCTGACAAACCTAGTTTCTTATAGCTCTTCTTTTGGGGGGGGGGGTTATAGCTATTCTTGCATGTTTGTTTATTTTTTTATTATTTTTAAGTAAACTCTACCCCCAAGGTGGGGCTCGAACTCACCACCCCAAGATCAAGAGTCCCATGCTCCACGGACGCAGCCAGCCAGGCGCCCTATACTGGGCTCTTTTGTGCCAGACCCTGTATAAGCACTTTTACAGACTAACGGTATACGGATCATTATCTCATCATACAGACGAAAAAAGGGAGTCAAATAGTAAGTTCCAAGCCACAAAGCTGGAGCTGAGGACAGAGACTGGAGCCCTTCTAACCTCACGGAGTCAGGAAGAATAAGGGAGCTGGCTGGGTCCCACTTCCCCGGGGACGGGACGAGGCTAGAGCAGAAGGGGTTAATGAAGCGCCCACTCCCACACCCGAAGGGGCCCTCCCCCCAGTTCCAACGGAGAGAAACCGACTAACTGGGACTGTGAGGCTGAGAAGCTGGAAACAGCTGACCGAGGAGGCATGGGCAGCAGCCACGTCACCGCTGCCACGGAACTGGGGAGGAGGGTCTCCAACACCCCCCCCTCCCGCAACACTCCTCCCCTCCCCCCCCCCCCCCCCCCCCCCCCCCCCCCCCCCCCCCC
>NW_026057585.1:81171630-81224556 GCF_023721935.1 Panthera uncia
CCCCCCCCCCCCCCCCCCCCCCCCCCCCCCCCCCCCCGCCCGCCCCAGCCTTCTGAAGGCCCGGCCAGGAGAGGCGAAGGGGGTGGCACCGGGGAGGACCTTCACGTCCAGCCGGGCCCTTAAAGGGCCGGACTCCCCGCCCACCCGCCAGCCCCCGCCAGCTGCGGAGCCCCCCTCGCCGGGCAGCTCCGGGCACGCAGGGTCCCCGCCCCGCTCGCTCGCTGGCTCGCTCGCTCACCTGGCGGGGAGGCGGGCGGGGCGGGCCTGGGCGCGGGGCCAGGCCGGGAGCCGGGCTCTGCGTCCCGCCGGCCGCCTCTGCCACCGCCGGAGCCCCCTCCCGGCCTCCCTCCCGCCTCCCGCGCGGCGGGCGGGTCCAGCTGTGTTCCATTAGCGGCCCTGGCAAGTCCCCAGCCCCCTGGAACCGCCCCTCTTCCCCCACCCGGAGTGGCCGGCGGTCCCCGGCAGACAGGCGCGCGCTGGCTCGCGGGGCAGCCTTCAGCCCCAGGAGCTTGCGACCTGGGAAGCTGGGGCCCCGCGCCGCCAGAAGTGACCGAGGACCCTCGCAGCGGGCCTGAGGATCCCAGGCCCTTTTTCCCCTGGCTGGCTGCCCTGGGCTGCCTGCATTACTCAGTGAGGTGGGGGATCCCCAGCCACGGTAAGTGGGGGTGGAGTGGGCTGCCTCCGGTGGGGGGCTGGGGACTCGGCGGCCCCCAACGTGCTGTGTGACCTGGGCCAAATGGCATCCCCTCTCTGGACCTCAGTCGCCTTCTCTGTAGGGGAGCTCTAAACTCCATCCCAGGTCCGCATTCGCTTGCTCGCTCCCTGCCCCCAAACCTGCGCCTCTGTATTGGGATGGGATCACATCCTCAGGAAGCTTCTCTCCTGTCCCCGCAGCCCCTGCCGTGGCTGGGGCCCAGGGGAGTGGAGGCTAGAGAGGAGGAGTAGGAAGGGGACACAGGCACACTGATATTCCCGCCTCCACATGTGTCCACATGCCTCCCGCGGTTGGTAGCTCTTCCACTGACTGGCGAGACTAGGAGGCCGGAACAGGGTTCAGTGATGGGATGTGCACCCCACTAGGAGGAAGGATGAGTAGGGCGGAGAAACAGTTCTGCCCCAGGAACAAGGGGTCTGGGGTCCTATCTCCAAAAGTATTGAGGTGAGGGGTTCTTCCTGTGCTCACTCCCTATTCAGGAAGGGTGATAGAATTCCGTAACAGCTGGGGGGGTGGGGAACGAGGTCAGACTTGCACAAGAACTTCCCGGCAGGAGGGCCGACCGGAGGGACGGTCACAGGCTGGCTATGGGCACGTGCGTATGTCAGGGTGTATCCGTGAACATGTGTCTCGGGGAGGATGCCGGTGTGCAGGTAGGTTTGGATGCATGCATGCACTGGCACAGATGTGTGTGTGTGTGTGTGTGTGTGTGTGTGTGTGTGCCCGTGTGCCGGCATGTGTCATGCTGACACACGAATGACTCCGGGTGTGCCCGCGCGAGCTGCCCGTCTCAGGGGAGGCCAGATGATGTATGGCTCTCCTGGCCGCTCGCTGAGCCTGCATTGATTTATCTGGGCCCATCCATCAGGGTTTAATAAAACTAAAAGACAAGCATCCATCAGCAGGGGAGGTTGGCAACAGGGTCCTGAGCCCGGTGACCTGCTCTCCCACCCACTGTACCCAGGGGGGAAGCTTCCTTGGCCCGCACACAACTCTGTGATACCTGCCAGGAGACTTGGCCTCTGACCTTGTGGGTGCCTGGCAGGGCTGCCAGGCTGAGCTGGGTGCAGCTAGCCAGGTACCAGGCTAGTATACACCGAGACAATGCACAGGCGGTTAAGATCTTGAAATACTTCCGAGTGTCTTGGCAAATAGTCTCTGTCTCGAGGCCCCTCCCTATCCCAACTCACCTGGCCTTCTAGGACCCTCTAGATTTCTCCTTCATGCAGCAACTATCCACTGGCGCCATCAGATACCGCCTGGACCCAGTCTCAATGCTCCCGCCAGCATTCTGCTCTGGCTGGTCGGTGTCCGTGCCATACCGGTGGTTAAATATTTTGAATATCACCCTGGCGAAAATCCTAGCCCAAGGCCTGTGGTCGGGCCTCTGAGAGGGACGGATGCCTGGCCAGACCTCCTGCCACCCCAGTACTAGGGCCTGGGCCCCATGGGCCGGCTGCTACTCGCCTATGTATGATGCTGCGTGAACTCAGGAATCCGTGTTCACAGTCTCTGTGGTTTTCAGGTGCTGCAGCTGTGGCCGACCTCTCTGGATCAGGATGTGGGCACCTTGGGTTTCTGGCTTGTGGCTGCTCAGTCTCTGGGCCGCCTGCAGCCATGGGGCAGATACAGGTGAGATGACACAGGAGGCTCAGGGTGCCATAGGCCTATGACCGGCTCCTTGAGATACAGGAGCCCTGTGTACATATGTGACCCCGTGCCTCGATCACGTGGGCATTTATAAGCGTCCCAGGCTGGGCTCAGGGTGGTCTGAGGTGTTTGTACCCGTGAGCCTGTGCAGTGTGGGCTAGAGTGTATGTATGTGTGTTTCTGTCTGCATGTTTGTGTATCTCTGAGCATCGCAGAGTCTCTCTGTGCATCTGTACATATCCCTCTGTCTCCGTGTACGAGAGAACAACTCTCCTCCCAGCACGTAAACTCACCGTGTGCACAGAGTGTTGGCAGGGCCGGTGAGGTTCCTGCAGAAGGAAGCTGCATCTTGAGAGAGGCCCAAGCCCTTCCAGTCCGTTTCATGGAGGAGAATCCATCCTCCAGCCCACGTGTTCCTCCTCCACACGGCTGGCCCCGGATCCTGGATAAAGAGCCCGCCTCGAGGCCCAGACGCTGGATGGGACAGAGGGTGCAGCTTTCCAGGGCCCAAAGCCAGAGGAAGTTGACCGGGCAACTTGCCCTGCCCTGCTGGGTGCCCTCTGGGCTTCGTAGCTTAGCTGCCTCGCTGAGCAGAAATAGAACTCCTAGAACCCTCATCTAGCTGAGGGCGGCAGAAAAACCAAGGTGCAGATGTGAGAGGGGTGTGCCCCCAGGGTGCACGTGACTGCCTGCAGGGCTGTGTGCGTACATGTGTGTTTCTGCATGTATGCGCGAGTGCCTTGCTCTCTCCCTTACCGGGTCGCCTGGGGGATGGGGCAGAGAGTTTCAACATCTGTAAGGAATCTGGGCCCATGGCCAAGGGTGAGTCACCCATTGCTGCTGCCGATGCTGAAGACAGTGATAGTCTTTCTGGCCAGACCTGGGGGAGGGAGACTCCAGTGGGGTCACTGGGCCTAGAGATCCAGGATTCCTTCCTCCAGTTAGGCAGCCAGGGAGTCCAGTGCCCAGCTTCTAGGAGTTGTCCTCATTATCCTGTCCCAGCTACCGCAACTGCACTGATGGGAAGGCCTTTTGGAGTCTCGCCTCTAACTCCTGTTATAGCACCTTTCTTAACATTTTGCTCAGTCAGCCTGGAGAGGAGGCAGCCCCATCGTTGCCCATCTGTCCCTTCAGGGTTCTGAAGACCCTAATTAAGCTATCTCCTTCTCTAGGAGCCTCTACCCACTTACCATACCCCGTCTGGACCCCCAAGGTCCTAGTGGTTCCCTTTAGCTTGTGGTCTCTTGAGGCCCTCAGTCTCTTCTTACTGTTTCATAAGGTAGTTCTCTAGGTGAAAAGTCATTCTGTTGACTCAAGTCTTCTGTCTGGCCTGCCTTTCTGCTTTAGATGTAGGAAGCAAACCCCAGCCATTGCTGAGAACACGTGTACCAGCTGCACGTGGCATCTCTGGTGGCACGGGTATCCCCAAGTCACACGTGTGCGGACATGCAAATGTACTTGTATATAACACAGGCATGCATAATGTGAGCTTTCTTTACCCCCGAAGTGTTTCTCTGCACCCCCCCCTCCACGCACACCGTCTAGGGTGTATCAAGGAGGGAGCACATGTATATATCCAGCCCCCATTCCGTCTGAGTTCTAGGGCTGCCCCGAGCTTCTTTTGCTCTTTCTCTTGCTGACCTGCCTCCTGAAATCTCGGGGGTTTGGGTTCCGGGAGTTCTCGTCCTGCTCTGCTGTGAAATCAGTGGCCCTGAGCGCAGCCTCAATCTCTGGGCCTCGGTCTTCCCATCTGTATACTGGGGGTCCTCCTGGCTCCCGGGATAGCCAGGGTCAGAAGGCAAGAGGTAAAAACAGCCCCGAGGCAGGGCCTGGTTAAAGGTCCAGAATGGGGAATAAAAACTTGCTTCTCTCCAGCTTTCCCAAGGGCCTGGCTGTACAGCCACCTCAGCCAGAGCTTGATGAGTGCCCCACTGCCAACTGTCTTCCAGGTGAGCAGTGCCCACCTTCATACCAGGAAGGACTCAGGTTAGAACACAGAAGCCATGTATCGACCAACGTGACTGGTGAGTGCCCATCTCGTTCAGCCGTCCCTCCTCTACGTCTTCCTGGAGTGGCTGTTACCCCTTCCTCACCTGCCCAGCTGAGCTCTTCATCTGGTGTCTCCCCCCAAAGGCTTTAATCTCATCCGCCGACTCAACCTCATGAAAACATCTGCCATCAAGAAGATCCGCAACCCCAAGGGGCCCCTCATCCTGCGACTGGGGGCAGCCCCCCTCACCCAGCCCATGCGGTAAAGGCCCCAGTGTGACCACTGGGAATCAATGCTCCCCAGCAACTCTGGACGTGGGGGCCTGAACCCAGAGGCCCCTGTGGGTCATTTTATCCCACCCTTTGCCAGGGGTCGACCTGGTCTCCACCCCCCCGGGGGGCTTACAAGATAGGCACAGAGGAGATGCCTGGCAGGCCCACCCTCTCCTCTGTCCCTCCCCTCTTTCTGGCTAGCAGTCGGGGGACAGGTCTGTACCCTAAGGGCACTGTGAGGACTCCAGGATGTGTGTGGGAACCTGGCAAGAGCTGTGTGTGTGTGTGTGTGTGTGCCCACACACACCTACATGTGCCCACATGTGAAGTTCAAATTCCTACAAGTCTCAGGGAGGTCTGGCCCCTCCTTCCCTCTCCAGCCTTATCTTCCAAAATGGCCCTCTTTCTTTCTTCCTGCTCTCGTCGGGCTGCATGCTTTTTAGCTTTCTCCAAAACCTCTTCTCCTAGGCCAGCCCCGGTTATTCTGGATTCCAGGGCATCCTGGATTCTTTGGAAGAACTTAAGTACAACTGTAATGAAATGGTGACATGGCCATCCTGGGGAGTCTGTGTTTAGGGCCCTACCTCTCCCCACCCCGTCATCAGACTTGAAGGCTCCACGAGGGCAGGCACCTTCTCTGTGTTTTCACCACTGTTATCCCCGGCAGCCAGACCCACCTGGCACATAGTAGGCACCCAATAGCTGTTGGTAGAGTGACATGCCCATGGCTGTGTCGGTTTGGAGGAGGGGGCCGGTGCGTGTCCCACACAGGTTCGGCGGTCCTGAGGGCCCAGGGTGGGCAGCAGCTGGCCTCTCACCTGAGCCTCAGGGTCCCCTCCCTGCTCTACCCCCAGACGAGTATTCCCTCGGGGCCTCCCTGATGAGTTTGCCCTGGTGCTGACACTATTGCTGAAGAAACACACCCGCCAGAACACGTGGTATTTATTTCAAGTGACCGATGGAGACGGGTACCCACAGGTGAGCCGGACCCCCCGCCCCGCCCCCCCCCCCCCCCCTCCCATGGATCTTGGGGCATCTAGCATGCCAGTCCGGCCCAGCCTCTGACCCAGCTTGTGAATTCTGGGGCCTCTCTGCTCCATCCCGGCGCCCACCCTCCAGGCTAGCCCTGCCCCAGCGACACCTATGCCTTTCTTTCAGGGCGAACTGCTCTGTGACCCCCACCAGCTTCCTTCTCTCTCTGGGCTTCAGTTTCCCCTCCTGTGAAATGACCTTGAGGGCCCCGAACTTTGCCATACTGGGGGCTCTGGGGCTCTGATTCTCTGTCCTTTCCTTGTTCAATTCTGCACAGATTTCCCTGGAAGTCAACAGCCAAGAGCGGAGCCTGGAGCTCCGGGCCCGCGGCCAAGATGGTGACTTTGTGTCCTGCATCTTCCCGGTGCCCCAGCTCTTTGACCTGCGCTGGCACAAGCTGGTGCTGAGTGTAGCTGGACGCGTGGCCTCCGTGCATGTGGACTGCACCTCAGCCTCCTCTCGGCCTCTGGGGCCCCGGCGACCCATGCGGCCTGTGGGCCATGTCTTTCTGGGCTTGGATGCCGAGCAGGGGAAACCCATTTCGGTGAGTGCGAGGTCGGGCTCTGGCCTCTGCTCCTGCCTTCTGGGAGCCTGAGTGAGCTCCCGGGAATCCGCATCTGACCAGGTCCTTCCCTTGCTCAGAATCCTCTCGTGGTTCCCCACTGCCCTCCAGATGCAGCCTAAACATATTAACCTCGCATGCAAGGCCCTTCATGATCTGGTCACTAGAAATGTCTATGGTATTATCTTCCTTTACATCTCTCCATACTGTTTGCTCTGGTCAGTTCCTTCCTAGCTGGACATCTCACCTATTACTTTCCCACCCCCACATCTTTGTCTTTGCTGTCACCTCCCCCCAGAATGGTTTTCCGTGCAGACCTATCTGCGGAATATCTACTGGTCCTTCAAGGCCCAGCTTAAATGGAACCTCCTCCGCCTTGTTCCTCTGGGCCAAAGTGAACTTTCCTCCTTCCTCTCCCTCTTTCCTGCGTGTGTGGTTCCATTTTGCTTTTGGTGACCGCCATATTCTTGATGGTCTCCCCAGGTGAGACTGGAAGGTCTCTGAGGGCTAATCCTGGGGTGGAGCCATCTCTGTGCCTCCCTGGCAGCCAGGACACTGAGCTATTTGGTAAAATGAAGTGAAACTGACTTGTGTGTCCCCTGCAGTTTGACCTTCAGCAGGCACACATCTACTGCGACCCAGAGCTTGTGCTGGAGGAGGGATGCTGTGAGATTTTACCCGGAGGGGTGAGTGGCCCAGCTCCAGCCCAGCTGGGAGGGTTTGGGGCACTTCCCAGGGGCTAGTGTGCTACAGATGGGGAACCAGGGAGGGGATGCGTTGAAATCTTAGGATGAGAGGGTGAGGGGCAATCTGACTTCTGTACTGACCCCAGCCCTTCCCCTGTGCTGGACAGTGTCCCCCAGAGACCTCCAAGGCCCGCCGGGATACCCAGAGCAATGAGCTCATTGAGATCAATCCACAGACCGAAGGCAAGGTCTACACTCGCTGCTTCTGCCTGGAGGAGCCTCAAAACAGCAAGGTAGGTGGACAGGTACCTGTGGCACCTACCACAGGTAGGTACAAGTGGGACTCTCCTCCCCTGACCTGACTGAGGTCCAGCACTGGGTTCAGTTGTTCCCAGGGTAGGGAGGGCACCGGAAGTCCCGCCTATCTATGAACTACCCCTATAGGATTCAAGGAAGCAGAGAGCCCACTGCGTGAACCTGTGCCTACCTGCCTTTTGGCATTGAGGGATGTATCCATCTAGCTCTGCCACTACCCAACCCCTCACTGATGCCACCCCAGACCCTCCTGGTGAGGTCAGGACCAGGCTTGCACCCAGAGGCAGTTTCTCCAGGACAGGGGTACCCGGGATCAGAGGCCCGGCCATACTGCTTCCCTCGGGGCTTGCTCGCTGTCCTGGGCCCAGCCCCAGCCACTGCCAGGCTGGTTCTACACCCCAGCACCATGGCCAGCTGCCCTACCACTCTCAGGTTCTTTAGGGTGGCAGGGAAGCCCAGTTCCTCCCTTAGCCCCACCCCCAGGCTGGGCAGCCTCCCTGCCCGCTGGGCACCGTGCCCAGCCTTTGGCTGCAGGAACACAGGATCCCATTGATTCATGGTCTCGTTTTCCCCGACATCACGTGGGTGGGGGGAAAAGGAGGGGGGGTGCCTGTGGGAGTGCCAGGGGCCTGAGCAGGCTCTTGATGCCTTGGGACGTGCCCGCTGAGGGGGTACCTGGGGCCCATGCCCCTACCTGGGTGCCCCTTTCCAGCATGGGCCCCTGCGCTGCCCCCTCTTCAACAGTTCCTGTTTGTTCTCTCTGCCCAGGTGGATGCCCAGCTGACAGGAAGCATCAGCCAGAAGGCAGAAAGGGGAACAAAGGTAGAGACAGTGGGTATAGGGGGAGGAGTTCACGGTGTCCTCGGTCTGCTCTCTGCGCCCTCTGTAAACCCCTTGACTAAGCCACTCTACTCCCACATTCTTTCCACCTGCCCCCACTCCTGGACAGAGCTTAGGATGTATAGGAGCCAGCTCTGGGAAGGAAGGATGACTGGGGGCGAGACAGACAGTAACTGGCACTGTGTAGGGCACCCGCTCCTGGCAGTTCTTGGGTAGGAGTGTTGGAAGCAGTGCTTCGTACCCTCTGCTTCCTGCCCATTACCATGCCCTCCCTCTTCCCAGGCCCGTCAGGAGACAGCGGCCGATGAGGTAAGCCTCCCATCTAGACTGGCAAAGAGGAGGTGCCAGCATGAACCCTTTGGACAAGGCGCTGGGGCACTGGAGGCTGGGCGTAGGGGTTTGGGAGGACTACATAGCTCCCAGCATTCCTTCGGGGCTCAACGCTGGGCCCTGTCCGCCTGCTGCCTCTCTCCTTGGATGGGTGGGTGGGTGGGGGGTGGGCTTAGTCCTGGACACTCCTGCTGTGTGAGCAGCAAGTGGCCATATGCATCGCGGGAAGAGTCCGGGCCTTGGCTACGGGACCCCAGATCCTGGGCCTCACCCTGCCCCCCACACGTGGTGTGACCCAGATCTCACTGCTCTTCCTCTTTGGGCTACAGTGAGAAATGGCTCTGGGTTGCTGGGAGTTGGGAGATGAGGCTTGTTTGGTAGGATTCCCATCTTCCTGCTCCCTTGGACTTCACACAGGACACACGTGATGTTCTGTGTGCTTGCTGTGTGTAAGCGGGGGAATGGGGTGGTGAGGGCTGGTCCCGGGCTCTCAGAACTGACCTCCTGGCCCATTCTTCCCTTGCAGTGCCCACCCTGTGTCCATGGTACCCGGGAGAGCAATGTGAGTGAATAGAGCGTGTGCAGGGTGGGGTGGGCGGGGGCTGGGAGTGGGTTAGAGGTTGGCCTGGTAGCTTCCTGGTTAAGCACAAGGGGGTCTTTGTGCTCTTATCACACCGCCTCCCTGCCCATCCCCCAGAGCTGGCCTTGACGCCCACCCCAGCCCCACCAAGGGCTGCACGGAAGGAAGCCTCACGGCTTGTGATCTGGGCAATGCACTGGGGACAGGGTGGTGACTGCTGGGATCAGGACCTTGGTTGATGATCCCAGCTTTCCGTTCCCCCACGAGGACTCAGGGCCGTTCTGCTTGAAGGCTTCCCACATCACCTTGGAGGCCTCGAGAAGGGGAAGGCTGACTCAGGGTGACACAGCCCAGCACTGATGCCCAAACACATGTTGACTCCGGACCCCCCTCCTATCCCTCTCTAGCTGGCTCTGGTCCAGCCTCCCTCTGGGGGTCTAGAAAGACAAGGGAGAGGGGCTCAGTGAGAGCACAGCTGGTACCCAACTGTGCTTCCTCTGTGGGTAGCGTGAGTCATTACTTTCCCACGGCCTGACATCCTGAATTGACGTACCACGTTGGTCCACGAATGGCATAATCCCGGCTGCCCTTGGCTCCAAGCCCCCTGACCTCAGGGGACATCAGGAAGTACCCCCTCTGCTGCCTGGCCTTCTTTCCATCTAGCCCCCCACCAAATCTGGTGAGGCTGATGGTCCCCAGGTATGCAGGAGTTACCATGGCAACCGCGCAGCTGTGCAATCCTAACAACTAGGGGGTGGAGCTAGCCAAAGTCAGGCAGTTTAGAGAAGGTAGGTTAGACCCCTCTGCAAGTCTGACAGCCTTGGGATATAAAGTCGGCATGGTGCTTGGCCTGGGAGGCAGAGCAGGGGCTGGAATTCAGGCTGTTGTTCGTCCAGCCTCAATGCTCTGTGGCCCTCGCTTCATTGCTTGCCTTCTCTGTGCCCTCGGTCTTCTTTCCATCGCTGCGGTATAATGTTCTCTTTGCCTCCCCACCCCCCATCCAGGTCACAACTGGTCCTTCTGGACCCAAGGTGAGTCCAAGATGGAGAACAGGACACTCTTGCCCTCTTTGGCGGTCCCAGCCTGTCTCACAGCATGTGACCCTGTGGCTGTGTGTTTATATTAGGGCTACCCAACCCTATGTGTGTGGGAGGTGAGTGTGTGTGTGTGTGTGTGTGTGTTGGAGAGAGTAGGGGTTTGTGCACGTGTGTAAGGATGTGATGAGCTCCCCTTTTCTGGCTCCTCCTGGCATCGGGCTTTAGGCCTCACTTGTGCACACGTTGCCTCCCTGCCTCCTCAAGCATCCAGTGGGGACAGGTCCTGTCATTTTGCTTCAGAAAACACTGTGTGAGACCCAGCTGTGCCCCTGTGTGGGACTGGGGGTGTCAGGGTGATCGTGTGGGGGTCTGACGACGTGCTTCCTGGGACACATGTTCTCCTGTGCGTGGCCCGCTGTGATGGGGAGAGCGAGCCCGTGTGCCCGTGGGCCCGACAGCCCCGTGCGGCTTGTGAGCGACGGGACAGGCCGTGCACGCGTGAAGGTGCGACAGCGTGCTGGTGCGAGCCGGAGACTATGTCGCACAACTTCCGGGGGCCGCCTTCGTGTGAGGGCCCAGTGAGTGCCAGGCCCCGCGCTGAGCACCTGGCCTGTGGTGTCATGTTCCGTCCTTGCCACGGCCCCCTGAATCCCTTTTTGTCGTTAAAGACCCTAAGGCTCAGAGAGGTGACTTGCGACTTGCCCTGAGTCACGTGCCAGTAGGTGGCGGGGGCAGGACTTGAACCGAGGGGGCCTGACTCTCGCCATCACCGGCTCTGTCATTCTACGTGTGCGTGTCCACGCACATGCGTCCATGTGGCCCCGGGCGGGCTGCGTGCGAGCTTGTGTGCTTGAGTAGGGGCGTGGGGGGAGTACCCTCTGTGTGAGACTCTAGATTTGCCAAATATAGCCTCTTGGGGTGGGAGGGCCATATGGACGAATGCATATGGAATCCATATGCTGCGTGCACGGTTGGGGGTTGGGGGGTAGTGTGCTCACTTACACACCCTTGTGTGGTCGATGTGTAGAGAATTCAGACTGGGAGAGCTTCCTCAAGTCTCCCGTGTGGTCCCTCTGGTCCCAGCCCCCGATTTGATCTCGTCCACAGGGAGGGAGAGGTGAGCGAGGCCTTCCTGGCCCATCAGGCCCCAAGGGAGAGAAGGGAGCCCGGGTAAGTGCCCCAGCCAGGCCCACCGCGGGGCCCTCCCTGGCCGTGCCCTGAGGCCGGGCTGGTGTGTGAACCGTCCCAACGGCTCAGCCAAAAAACCCTGCAGCCCAGCCCACACGGGGGCTGAGGGGTCGGGTCTTTCTAGGAGTTAGTATGGGGAAACGTCTAGTTTTTAGGGGTCCTTAGAAAATGACTGCTGGGACTGCGGGATTCTTGAGCCCATCCTTCTCAGAACAGGGTCCCACCCCTGATCCCTTGTTCCCTACCCACAGGGCAGTGACTGTGTCCGGATCTCCCCAGATGCCCCGCTTCAGGTAAGACCTGGAGGCAAGGCCTACTTCAAGACCACTATGGGGTCAGCCCCCGGGGAAGGCCACAGGGTGACCCTGGGACCCTCTCAACACCTTATCTCCCTGCTCAGTGTGCAGAAGGCCCGAAGGGAGAGAAGGGAGAGTCAGGAGCCTTGGTGAGTGTGGGACCAGGGATAGGGCAGGGCAGTGGGGTTCTGGCCCAGCTTCACCCGCCTTCCCTCACCTGTTCTTTTGTGTCCCCGCCTTATCTCAGGGACCCTCAGGACTTCCGGGCTCTACAGGCCAGAAGGTAATAGGCGTGGATTTGGAGGGGTGGGTGGCAGGGAGGTGCGTGGGCCTTGTAGACTTGAGGAAAGAGATGTCTGGAATCTTCTCAGAGGAGGGAGGGCACCATCCCTATGGAAGGCACAGAGCTGGCACTACTCACTCTCCCTCCCAGTCACCCTGTCCTGTCCAAGTTCCCACCAGACCCAGAGGGCAATGCCATAGACTCCCCGAGAGTGGCCTGGCTGGTTCGAAAGTTCTTTCTGTCGTCTACTTTCCTGTAGTGACTGAAGCCATTCCGTCTCAGGGGAGGCAGAGACCAGGGGCCTAGAAGGCAACTGTCCTTCCTCCAGCTAGAGCTGCTCTGGTTCTTCTGGCCCCTTCTTTCAACCCCAGTCACTTTGCCTTTTCCTTCCCTAGGGCCAGAAAGGCGAGAAGGGAGACGGAGGCGTTAAGGGCTCGCCGGGAAAGCCAGGCCGAGATGTACGATGCTGGGGACCCTTCCTCACCACAACCCCGTGTCTCTCAGTGAAATGCTGGATTTTGCCATCAGAACCCAGCCTGCTAGCCTTGCTCCCCAGAAAGGGGGAGGCTGTGCCCCAGGAAGCAGAGCAAAGAGGGGAGAAAAGGACCTGAACCCAGGAGCCCTGGCTCCCAGCCTAAGAGCCCCTGATCTCTAATGCCCAGAGGTTGACCTCTGATGACCTTGGGACACAGGGATGGAGTCTGGCTTTGGAGAGGGACACTGAGGGTGGGCAGGTAGGTGTGGCCTCTTCTCAGCAGGGCTGCTGCCTCAGGGCCTCAGGCTTTTCTTCCACCTTCCCCGACCCCACAGGGCCGGCCAGGGGAGATCTGCGTCATGGGGCCCAAAGGGCAGAAGGTGAGTTGTGGGTATCTGTGGGATGGAGAGTGGGAGATGGGGCTGGGGCGGCGGCTCTCTCATACCTGCCTTGTGTCTGTGCCAGGGAGACCCTGGCTTTGTTGGGCCTGAGGGACTGGCAGGAGAGCCTGGGCCCCCTGGCCTCCCTGGGGCCCCTGGGATAGGACTTCCTGGGACCCCGGTGAGTACTTCCTGCCCCTTCTGCTATTCTTTCCTCGGAGACCCTTCTGCTGCCTGGCCAGGGCTGGGGAGATAAGGCTCGGTCTGGGGGTCCTGGTTGAAAGGAGGGGGCTAGAGTTGGTCTTACTGTGATGTGGGGGCTCCCTAGGAAGCCTCTGGCTGATGCTCTTTCTGCCCTCAGGGGGACCCGGGTGGCCCGCCAGGCCCTAAGGGAGACAAGGTAAGCACAGGCAGGGTCAGGGGCTCTTGGGGGAGCTCCCTGCATGATGGAAGGAGAGAGGAGAGCGGTCCAGGGGCAGCAGGCATCCATGGAGGGCAGGAGCCAGGCGTTCAGCTGAGGCTGGCTCAACTGAGCCAGGCCCCTCGGTGGGGAGTGCCCCCATCCCAGTGCTTGCTGACAAGGGAGCTCTGGCCTGGGTTCCAGACATGGGGACAGATAGGCCTAAGTCTAGTAATGACCAGAGAGGCCTTAACTAGAGGGCCCGGGCTTATTTTAGGATCTTGTGCCCTGGAAATGTCTGACTGTCTTGTTTGCTGTGGTTCCTCTGGCGTCACCTAGATTCCTCTTGACCTGCTGTACCAGTGAAGGGGTATACAGGGATATACAGAGGGAGTCTGAGAAAGGACTAAGTGGGGGAGGGGTGAATGGGCTGAGGTCATGGCCAGGAGCCTCCCCCTTAATACTTCTTCTGACCGCAGGGCAGCGCGGGGGTGCCAGGAAAGGAAGGTCCTGGTGGGAAACCTGTAAGTAAGCCCAGTCCTGTGGGGAAGGGGTGCTATTGCCCACCATGCCCAGGGCTGCTCTACAAAGGCCTCCAGAGAGAGGGGAGCTAGGTCCTTGGGCCCTCTCTTGGCCTATCAGTCCCTCTGCCCAGCACTGATGTTCATTGCTTCTTCTCCAACAGGGGAAGCCAGGGGTGCCAGGGCTGAAGGGAGAGAAGGTGAGTCCTAGGCCGGGTTGCACCAGGGTATGGTGGGAGAGGGATCTCCTCTCTGCAGGCGACACTCTGAGCATCAGGGGTACTGGACCTTCTCTAGCAGACCCCATCTTTGTTCCTATGGTGTGTGCATAATTACTAAATCAAGAGCCTGGCTTGGGAGTTAGACAGCAGGGTTTGAATCCTGCCTCGGCCGCTCACATGGTTTATGAATGTGGCAAGTCCATTAGCTCCTCTGCGCCTAAGTTTCCACATCTGTAAATGGGACACAGTGGCTTCTCGTGGCTTATTGTGAGGATATCGTTTTGTGATGTCCAGGAACCGTAAAGTGGAGTGAATGAGTCAGTTGAACAGAAGGCCCCTCCAGTGATCCCACTGTCCGCCTTGATGTTGGGGGTAGGGTGCCGGCACATCCAATGTCTAGGGCTCCTTGTCTTCCTCGGGGTCTCGGCCTCAACTTGTCTGCTCACGGTCTCTCCCTTCTGTTAGGGTGACCCCTGTGAGGTGTGCCCAACGCTGCCTGAAGGGCTCCAGAGTTTCGTAGGGCTCCCTGGAAAACCAGGGCCCAAGGGGGAACCAGGTGATCCTGCACCAGCCAAGGTGAGTGCCCAAGGAGGGGCACCATTGAGGGGCACCACAAAAACCTGCAGGCGTGGTTATGAAGAGGAGTTGGGTACTTGGCAGACGGACTGGGTACATCTCTTGGCCATAGAGAGATTGTGGGCAGAGGGTCCCTGCTCTTAGCTTGAGGGGAGGGGGGCTGAACCATAGAGTTTAGGGCTGGGCTAGGAGGTCACCCACGTCTCCACAGCTACCTCCTAGGGTTCTTGAGGAGGCTCTAAGATGCCCTTTGGGCAAGCTGGGGTGGAGCCCACCCTTATAGTGAGTGAGGCTGGCCCTCCTCCTGGCGATTGGGGATTGGTTGGGGGTGGAGGAAGGGAGTGGGCTGGGGCGGGTTCGGGTCCTGGCCTTGACTCCCCACCCCACTCCCTCACACTTTCTTTCAGGAGGGCCTGAGATCTGCTGGATGGAAAGGTGATAGGGTAGGTACAGGAACTTTCCAGTGAGGTAGCTTAGCCTGGCCTGATTTCCTCCATCTATTACATGGGTTGATGAGCCCCGGCTCTGGGTGCTAATCTTGAACCCCATAGGACCCCTGGGTATTTGAAGGGTTTGTGGTATGTACCATTGCTGTCCTCGCATATGGCTAGGAAGTTTGGGGTGCCCCGACGTGCCCAGTCTCAGCCAATAAACCTTTTTTCCCCTGCAGGGAGACCCTGGCATCCAAGGTCCCAAAGGAGAGAAGGTAAAGGAACACTGGTCCCCTGGCTACCCCCCTCTGACTCCTGGGAACCTTTCCAATTCTTTCACTTCCTTCCCCAGGGGGACTCCTGCTTGTCCTGCAGCTTAGCGGTAGGGGCCCAGCATCTTGGGCCCCCTACAGGGGCCAAAGGAGACATGGGCCTCCCTGGCTTCGGTTTGCCCGGCCTTCCGGTGAGTGACCAGCCCAGCTCAGTCCAGCCCATCTTTGCCACACTGGTGGCTTCCCTGGCTCCACAGGCCCCGAGTCTCAAGGCAGAGACCAGGAAGGAGGCCCTGAGGCAGGTGTCCCAGGCCTGCAGCCTGGTCTCTCCCTCCACCCCTATGCCGCCCCGGGTTGCTTGCCCCGGAGTTCCCTCTTAGAATCTCCAAGTGCCCGGCTGCATAACAGAAGTAACTGCCCAGCTACCGGTGGAGTTGTGGCATTCGTAATTCCAAGCTGGCCTTTCTCTTTCTGGGGGGACACTGGAACCATGGGGTTTTGCAGGGGTGGGAGTGGGAAGGTGCTCTAACTGTGACTTGGTTGTTTTTCAGGGGAAAGTTGGGGCTCCAGGGCCAACAGGGCTGAAAGGAGAGAAGGTGAGCTCTGGGTTAGCTGTCAGTGACGCCACGGTTTCTTGGCAGGGAGGCAGGGAATAGGGACGATACAGACGAGAGATCAAACTGTAAACCCACAGTGAAATAAATTCATCCGTGCTTTGCAGACTGGAGCCAATGAGCTTATTTGGAAGAGCCCTTGCCTTCTCCAAGAGAACTCCTTAGTGCTGTGTGTTTATCTTATTGATAATCTAAAACAATTAAGCACGTTTAAGACTACCTTTTAATAAAATAACAATATTTGCCTCTCCTTTACCACTTACGATGTGCCGGGCACCGTTCCAAGTGCTTAGGCACGTATTAACTTGTTTCATCCCCCTAAAACCTTTCGGGGGAGCTACTCCATTATTGTCATTTTACGGATGAAGAATCAGAGGCATAGAAGGCCAAGTCAGTTACCCAAGGTCACATGGGTGTTCGGGTGTAGAACTGGGATCCGAGCCTAGGAATCTGGCTCCAGAGTCTGTAATCTTCGCTGCTCGGCTGGGTTACTCGATTTCAGTGCCCGTGTTCACATTTGTATTTATGATTGCGTTGGGGACAAATGACAGCGTTGAACTTATAATGCAGTGTTACCCAAATGAGGGCTTCCACGGGTGGATGCGTGTCCAAGCGCGAGAAATACCAAAATATATGTTCGGACTCTGCTCTGTCAGGCAAACCACACCCGTCATTTCTCAAGACGGGGCCCCTGTACCCTCACTTCACAGCTGCCTCCTCTTCTAGATTTCTCTGTCCCAGTAAATGGCACGTCCCCAGCTCCTCAGATCCCAAACCTGCAGCAGCCTGGATCCCTGCCTTCCCCCACATCATCTCCCCCAGTCCTGCCAACAGGCATCTCTGTCAGCTTCCCCCGCTCCTCTCCACCTCTGTGAGCGCCACCGCCATCTGAGTCCCGACCAGTCTCACCTGGACTCTGGCGGCAGCCCCCCAGTCTGGCCTGCCTGTGGCCCCCGTAGCTCATCCACAGCCCGTTTGCCACCCAGCAGCTAACATAATGTGCCCTTGCAAAAAGAACTCGGGTTTCATTATTTCCCTGCTTAAAATCCTTCATGATTGACTCTGTAGCAAAGTCGTGCTATGCTTAACAAGACCCTGGCCGGACCCTGCCTGCCTGCCTTTCCGGTTCTTCCGGCTCTCCTCTCCTCCGTTTCCCTTCCCGTTTCCGGGGCTGTGGATGTGCTGGCCTCCTTCCGCTCTGGAACAGGAATGTCCCCACCTCTTAGATTCTGTACTCGTGGCTCCCACCATCTCGTACGTTTTCCCTCTCTTCCCCCCTCCCCCTATTCTTTCACTGGATGGCCTTCTTCTCGTCTTTCTGATAATAATTGTGGTCAACACTTCTCCGACCACCCTGTCCAAAATGGCCTCCCTTGTGTCTGTTCCCTTCATAGCCCTCCTGGCTGTTTACACTTACTGTGACTTAAAAACTACTTCTTGTCCCCCACAAGTGTGTAAATTGCACAAGGTGTTTGGGCGTGCTGTTCACTGCGACCCACCAGCACCTTGCCCGGGGCACAGCCGTGTAGGCATCCAGTGAACAAATGAATGAGCTAATGATCTTCGTGTGCTGGGTGAGGGCTGCGTGCGGGGCTAGGATTCTGTGAAGTGAGCCTGGGGAGCATGCCGCAGACTCTCCTGGGGACCTTGGGGAAATCCCTGGCCTCAGTTTCCCTAGCCAGGAGATGAGAGGGGTAGTCTAGAGGTCCT
This sequence comes from Panthera uncia, assembly GCF_023721935.1. Lineage (NCBI taxonomy): Eukaryota > Metazoa > Chordata > Mammalia > Carnivora > Felidae > Panthera > Panthera uncia. Next base: position 81,189,007 of record NW_026057585.1, read on the forward strand.
AAGAGGCAACTTTTGTGGTTTGTGGCTGGGGACTGACCCAGCACCCTCTCTTTGACCCTTTGCTCTCTGCTTTGCACAGGGTAATTTTGGGGAGGCAGGGCCAGCTGGCCGGCCGGTAAGTGCTCTAGATACAACGGCTCTTGGGAAAAGGGCAAGACGGGAGGTGCTACCTACTACTGGGGGGGACGACAGACCTGGACTGTGCCCCAGCATAGCCCAGGCAGGTGCTGGGCCTCACGCATGGCCTCTTTTTTTTTTTTAATCACACAGGGTCCACCAGGGCCAGTGGGATCCACAGGCATCAAAGGGGAGAAGGTGAGTCTGGCGACACTCTCCCCTCTGCAGCCAGGGTGAACTTCCTAAACACACACTTATCTTGCTCTAATTCAATCCCCACAAGGCTCCCCACTGCCTGAGGGTAACATCTTACTCCTTAACATGGCATTCAAGACCCTTGATGACTTGGCCCCACCTTCATTTCTTGCCTGTCCTCCCGAGATCTCTCCCGAGATATCCCTCGCCCAGCAGGGACGCTGTGTCAGGCCCGGCTCCGTTCCCCAGCCCCCGATTCCAGGCCCGGCCTGGTGTCCCCCAACCCTGTGTCCTCACTTGGCAGGGGGAGCCTTGTGAGCCATGCCCAGCCCTGTCCGAGCCTCAGGATGGGGACAGCTACACGGTGGCCTTGCCTGGCCCTCCTGGAGAGAAGGGAGAGCCTGGGCCCCCGGGCTTTGGCTTGCCAGGGAAACAGGTGAGCTCCCAGGTTGCTGCAGGAGAGGCGCAAAGGAAGGGACGAACCCTGCCCGGGTCTTTTGGCTCCCTGGATGGTGGGGAGTAGGTGGGAGTCGATGGAAGGGTCGGTGCTTCTGTCCCCAGAGGACGCCTCAGCCCTTCATCCTGGGACCCGGCCTGGCAGGGCGTACGAAAGAAAGAGCACCAACTTGGGACCAGGCGGGCCTGGGTTCAGATTCTAGCTCTGCCTTTCACTCACGCTTTGACTTGAACAAGTTACTGTTCTCCTCTCTGTGCCTCTGTTTCCTCTGCGTGGTGGTGTTGCAATCACCAACACCTAGGGCCTAGGAATCGCGTGTGTGAAGCACTTCGCGGCATACGATAGGTGTTCAGGATGACCCATGGCTACCACGGGACTGATTATTATTGTCCTCGCTCTACTGGTCACAGCGAGCACTGCCATAGCGTATGCTGGGTGCCACACACTGCTTCACACACGTTAGCTCATCTAATGTCACAAGGACTCTACAGGGTAGAAGCCAACGTCATTCTTAGCATTCCCATCGACGGGTAAGGAAACCGAGTCACAGAGAGGCTAGGCAGCTCGCCGGGGGTCACCCAGACAGGACTCTGGCTCGGCTCCTCTCTTAATCTATCCAGCATTGCTTCGCTAGGACGAGAGAGGAGATTTTGGACTGTTTTGTGCCCTGTTGAGTTCCCTGGGTCTAACACGGTGCCAGACGCTTAGGGGTGTCCGCTATGAGTGAGTGGGTACTAGAAATGCTTTCTCCCCAGGGCAAGGCTGGAGAACGTGGACCGAAGGGGAACAAGGTGAGAGAGCCTCGTGGGCACGGGTGGGCACCACCTCTCTGAGGCGCTTTCCACCTCCTTTTCCTGATCGCCCTGTGCCCGCTCTCCACTCCCTGGGCAGCCCTCAGGCGCCAGCAAAGGGCTCTGAGTGCCTTTAGTTCCCAAGAGGCAGTCTGCCCCCAGCTGGGCCACCTCTGCCCTCCTTGAAGCCTACTCCTTGCAGGGTGATGCTGGGAACCCTGGAGATCCTGGAGTGCCAGGCACCACGGGGCGGCCGGGACTGTCGGGAGAACCTGGCGTGCGGGGCCCCATGGGCCCGAAAGGAGAAAAGGTCAGTCGGGTAGGGGGGGCTTTGTTGCCCGGACAAAAAGAAAGGGGGCTGAGAGCTAATGAGGTGAAGGACTGCGGAGTCAGGCTGCGAGCCTAGCGGGGTACCGGAATCGCTGGGTGATGCCTCAGCTCTTCTGCAAGGCAGGGAGGGGAAGAGCAGGGAGGGTCGGGGCGTGTTTTGATTTCCCAGACCGAGGTGGGGGCAGTGGAGGGGCAGATCTCTCAGAGGGGCGCAGGGACCCCCCCTCTTTCCGGTGCCTCTTCCTGGCCTGCCTGTCAGCCCTGGCTCAAGGACTGCTGGGGGCGCCTCTCTCTGACCAGGGTGATGGCTGCACTGCCTGCCCCAGCCTGCAGGGGGCGGTGCCGAGCACGGCAGCACTGCCTGGGAAGCCGGGCCCCAAAGGAGAGCCGGGCCCAGAAGGTGTGGGCCGGCCTGGGAAACCGGTGAGTTCCGGCTACCTGCCCTCTGGTCTTTCCCTGCCTGAGCTTTGCCTTCTCTCCCACCTGCACCCTTTTCCCTGTGGGACCCATGGGCCACCTGTATCTTTTAGGGCCAGCCCGGTCTACCTGGAGTTCAAGGGCCCCCAGGACTGAAGGGCACCCAGGTAGGTGTGTGTACGGGGAGCCTGGGCTGCAGGTATGTGTGGTGAGGGCTGGGGGGTGTGGCATGGGCCTGGAGTGGGGAAGATCAGCCCCAGAGAAGGGAGAAGGTGGAGGTGCGGGGGTAAAGGAGAAGAGGCTGGGGAAGAGGCTATTCGGTGAGTGGGGAATCCCAAGCCAAGGTTTGTCCTTCTGTCTCTTCAGGGAGAGCCTGGACCTCCGGGAAGGGGAATCCAGGGGCCGCAGGTGAGTCTCTAGCCTTCCCTTGGCCTGCCTGCCCCCAGCCTCCCAACACTTCTATTAACCATTTGCCCACTCCTATCTGTCCCCCAAACTATGAGGCTCTGCCTGGCCTCCAGTGCTCAAGGGCACAGCTTTGGGAAGAAGAACTGGGCTGTAGCCCTGGCCTGTCATCACTCCTGCGGGGGACCTTGGCTTTGACCCCCGCCTCTCTGACCCTCACGGTCTTGCCGGGGAGCTCTCTTGAATTTGGGCTGGCAGATACCCCACCCCAGACCAGGTCTGCCAGTGGGGAAGGGCCAGCGGCCCAGTCTGTCTTTTCTAAATTGCAGGGGGAACCTGGAGTCCAGGGTTTGCCTGGCATTCAGGTACGTCTGCTTTTGGCCTAGAGGAGTCTGGCCGGGGAAAGGGGCCACTTCGGGCCAGGGGTTAAGGAACTGTGCTTCCCTCTGTCTGCAGGGGCTTCCGGGACCTCGGGGACCACCTGGCCCCACCGGAGAGAAAGGTGCCAAGGTGAGCCTCTGCTTCGTAGGGCGCTAGACCTGTGGTGCTTCTGAGTGCCCTGGCAGGGGGGACGGGGACATGGGAGTGAGTGATGCCCAACGGTGGGCCACCCAACACCTGGTCTGATGCGTCTCACCTGCCCGATTGCCGCTGTTAGCCTCTGTGCTCTCTCTTCTGCAGGGGTCTCCAGGGCTGAAAGGAGCTGCTGGGCCGATGGGGCCCCCTGGTGCCAGTGTCTCTGGGCCTCGGGTAAGGGTCCTGTCTGTGCTCTGTGCTGGAGGCCCTGTTGGGGCCGGGCTGGTGCTGCTGGGAAGAGGGCACAGGGCTGACTGACCGGGCCCCACAGCGTGGGGAAGGGGAGGAGAGAGGCCCAGCCTCCGAGAAGGAAAACCACACTGTCTAGAGGGGAGGGCACCTGAATGACATCACTGATCACCACCATTTCTGGAGCAGTGACTGCGCTGAGGCCTTGTGCTGAGCTCTAAAGCAAGAGAGATTCACTTAAACCTCACAACAGCCCTATGAGGGACTGGCTATCATTGTCCCCCGGAAGGCCAGAGAATGAGCAGGCAGAGTCAGGACTTGAACCCAGGTCTGTCTGACTCAAAGCCCATATGTTAACTCACCCACCCCACTTCAAAGCCTGGTCCTTGGGGGCTCATCTAAATGGGTGCTGCCCCACTGAGCTGTCCACAATGATAGAAATGTTCTATTCTGCCCTGCCCGAGAGGGTAGCCGGTAGCCACGTGGTTTTCAAGCGCTCGAAATGTGGCTAGTGTGACCGAGGAGTTAAAGTTTACATTTCATTTCATTTCAATTCATTTAAATTTTAAATAAGCACATGTGGCTATTGGCTACCATACTGGCCAGCACAGATCTGTCTAGACCAACCTCATTACCCTCAAAGACCTCTCTTTATTTCTCTCCCACCCACGATTCCCATGTTTTATTTATTTATTTTTTTAATGCTTATTTATTTCTGAGAGAGAGAGAGAGAGACAGAGTGTGAGCAGGGGAGGGGCAGAGAAAGAGGGAGACACAGAATTCGAGGCAGGATCCAGGCTCCGAGCTGTCAGCCCAGAGCCCCACGCGGGGCTCGAACTCACGAACCATGAGATCACGACCTGAGCCGAAGTCGGACGCTTAACTGACTGAGCCACCCAGGCGCCCCTCATTCCCATGTTTTAAAAGATGTGCCTATTGAACAAATTGCACAGATTAAGTAATAATAAATGCCTTTCCTTATTTTCATTCGTCAAATACCTGTATAATAGTCAGCGTCTACTCCACATGAACCCACTAGAATTTTACGAGATGGTATAATTCTAGCCTAAATCAAAGCAGTGCTACCTTTCAGCCAGGCTGTGCCATGCCAGGTCGTGGGCAAATGTGTAATTTCTCTTGGGTCTCTGGGAATGTTGAAAACAGCCCAGTGAAAGATATCTTTTCTATGTTTATGGATCCCCAGAGAAATTCCAGTTCCGTTTTGGCAATATCACTGATGGGGTCCTCTTGAGGGTGCCCTGAAGCCCAGAGGGGCCAGGGACTCGCCCACATCCGTGCAACCAGTCTGTGTCGCCCAGACACAGGGTCCCTGGCTGTTCCAGGGAGCCCCTGGGGAAAGGCGGAGGTGAAAGTGAAGGCAGTCCCGATTCTCGTGGAGTTGCGAGTCCCGTGTGTGAAGGTGGCATGTCCCACAGGAAGGCAGCCATCAGAATGCCCCTGAACAGCCAGGCAGACTTCTCCAGATCTTCTTCCCTCGGGCTGAACCCCAGCCGGGAGGCCCCCCCAGTCCCAGCCCCACACACCGTGCAAGTTGTGTGACCTTAGGCCAGTGACAGCCTTTCAGAGTCTTCAAATCCTTGGTGATAAACTAAGGGCAGAAATTCCCATCTCCTGCTAAGTCATCTGAGATGACCTTGGTGATGGAACGTGTGGCGAGCACTAAAGGGGGAGAGAGAGGGCGTCAGCAGGGACTTTGGGCCGCATATAGCTGGGTGCAGTGATTCTGGGTGGGTCTATTACAAAGTTTCTTTAAACCTCAGTTTTCTCACCTGGAAAACAGAACGGTACCGTCCTGCAGGGATGGGAGTGGGGATCCCACTCTGTTCTCCGACCGGTGCTGGGCCCCGTGTCTGACCCCCCGAAGGTGCTCAGGAAATGCCAGTCTTTCTCCTTCTTTCTCTCCTTGTCTCCTACGCCAGAGTCCCCTCCTCTAGGACACAGGCACTGGGGTGCAGGCTTCTGCTTGTCCCATTGCCCTCCCCTGCCGGTGGGCCACATGGCCGGCTGCTGTCCTGGCTCGCCACTGACCATGGGCTCTCTCCCCTCAGGGCCCTGATGGGCAGCAAGGACTTCCAGGAGCCAGAGGGATTCCAGTGAGTACAGTGCCTCAGGGCGGCAGGAAGCCCCAGCAGGTCTCGCCTCCACACCCCTATCTACTCACCTCACTGTGTTTCTTCCCTGCAGGGTGAAAAGGGACCTCAGGGAGAGAAGGTAAGTCCCCAGGCCCTGTGGCCAATACCGTGGAGAAATAAACAACCCCTATAGCCCCACCCCCCCACCCCCGGGGGAATGTATGCACACGGAGGAGTCATTCTGGCCTCCTTGCTGCTATTCCAACAGGAATAACAGTAGCGCTTAGAACTTGAGGGCTGAGTGCTTTCCGTGGGGCAGGAACTCTGTATGGGTTCATCCATTCCATCCTCCTGATGGCCTATGCGTTTGGTGCTATGCTGCCCATTTTACAGATGAGGAGACTGAGGCTTGAGAGGTTGAACAGGGTGCCCAAGGGCACAGTCGTAAGAGGCAGATTCTGGATTTAAACGCTGGCCTCTCCATCTTAGAGCCTGTGCTGCCTCCCGGATGTTGGTTTCCAAAAGGTCCCCCATCCTTGCCCCCCTTTGACAAAGGCTCTTATCTTTTCAGGGCGAGCCAGGGGAGTGCTCCTGCCCTTCTCGAGGGGACCCCATCTTCTCTGGCATGCCGGTAAGTGGTGCTGAGAGCTCTCCCCCCGGCCGGGGGGGAGAGGCCTGGCTTCCTGTGTTGGCTCAACGTGCGAGGGCCCCGCAGGGCTTTGCGCCCCAGCCAGCTGCCTCCCCACGCAGCCCTGCGCTTGGTGTGAACGTTGCCTATAACCTCTCCCTTCTTTTGCGACCCCCACTCCCACCCAGGGTGCTCCGGGACTTTGGATGGGCAGCTCCTGGCAGCCGGGCCCGCAGGTGTGTGTCGCTTGTCTCCTCTGTGTCTCCACTTGTCCGCCAGCGCCCTGTGGCTTGCCCACCCTGATGCCGCTGCCCCCAGCGGTGGGGCAGAGCTTTCTTTTGGGTCTGATTGCTTCTCCTCTCCCTCAGGGTCCCCCGGGTGTTCCTGGACCCCCTGGACCCCCTGGAATGCCGGGGCTGCAGGTAAAGGGGGAGAAGAGAATGGGAGTTTGGGAGGCGCGGTGGCAGGGTGGCAGGGCTCGGGGTCTGTGTGGGCCCCTGAGTGGGCCGCATCTCATCCCAACACCGACGCGTGCCATCCTCGCTCCTCTGTGTTCCTGTTTCCCAGTGCAGCATGGGGTGGGGGTGGGGGGTGAGGCTCTGAGCCCTTAGCATGGGCTGTGGGCAGTCCTGGACCTTCCTTGAGCAGGGAATACCCTGCTGTGTGCTGGCCCAGACACCCTATGGACAACCGGGCCAACCTCAGGCCTTGGTCAGCTGTCAGGAACCCAGGATCTGGGTCAAATAGTTCCGTACACCGTGTGAAGCTCCCCTGTTTTGGAACGGTGTCCAACATTCATTCATGCAACAAATCTTTTTGCACCTCTGCTGTTTTCCAGACACTATTTTAAGTGCTGGTGCTACAGCAGTGGGCAAAAATAAAAACCCCTCCCCTTTTAGAGTGTGCATTCTAGTAAGAGACACAGACAATAAGCAAGATAAAAATAAAGCACAACATAGCATGTTAAAAAGCGGTGTGTGCTAAGGAGAAAGATAAAGCAGGGAGTGGGGTCAGAAAATGGGAGGAGGGCAAGGAAGATGTTGGAGAGGCGTGTTGGAAGGCATCCAGACTGAGCGGAAATGAGCGAGGGAGAGTGTTCCTGACAGCGGAGAGCAGCAGGTGCAAAGGATCGGAGGCGGGACTGTGCCTGACAATCGCGTGGAGGCCAGAGACAGTGAGGGGAGAGCAGTGGGAGTGGAGATCCGTGTGGCACTGTGATGAGAGCGTGCATTCCAGAGCCAACGAACCTGACCTTGAAAGCCAGCCCTGCTCTGTGCTAGTTGTGGTGTGATGCTGGGCAAATTCCTTACCCTCTCTGTGTCTCGGTTCCTTCATCTGTTAAGTGGAGATAATTACAGCAAGTACCTCATGGGGCTTTTGTGAATGTGAAGCAAGTTAATGCACGCGAAATGTGTGGGACCATATGTCCTAGCACATAGTAAATGCTTAGAAGGCATTAGCCATCATTAGGACCATGACTTCTATTATTATTTTACGTCCGTACTCTCGTTCGTTTGAGTCTTACATCAACTCCAACAGGCAGGTGGTGTTATCCCCAAGTCACAGCGAGGCAAACAGGTTCCAAGAGGTGAAATATCTTGTCTGAGGTCATCCAGCTAGGAACCGGCCGCACTGGACAGGGCTTCCCAGGACAGAACATTTGCTTCCCCCTGCCGCTGCCCCGCAGGACGGTTCCCCAAGGGTTTGCACACCAGGTCACATTTCCTGAAGGTCCTAGGCTTCTGCAGGTCTGGCCCCCAGCTCCTGAGGAAGCAGAGCAGAATCCCATGGAAGCTTCTTACAAATGACTCCCCCTGCCCTGGAGATTTTATACATCCCCCACTGCCACCCTGGGGTGAGAATCCGTTCTGGTGAGTCCCCATGGCTGATGGGAGTCTCTGCCGGGATCCAATTTTCTCAGTCTCATCAAGAGCTCAGCACCAGAGCCAACTCTCAGTCCCCCATGGGCCAGCCACACATTTGCCAAGTGTCCCCGCATCCTGCCGCACCACCAGGAAACAGGAATCTGTCTGCAGGGGTCTTTTGCAGTTTGCTTGGGGAAGCATGAGAGTCATTTCAAAGTGACCCATTAACACGCTGATGGAGTGTGAACCCTGCCAAGCCACGCTGGGGGAACAAGGCAGAAAGAGTGACTGCAGAGTCTGGTCCCAGGCACTGGAGTCCTCGTCTGGTGCCAGTGCCGTAGACCAAGCCAAGCTGCCACTAATAGGCACCTGCCCCGTGCCAGGCAAGGTGCAAGTCTTCCTGGCCAGGTTGCCCTGCAGCCCTTTCAGGGAAGGGAGGCCCGGCAGCTCCTGTCTTCAGGCTCAGAAGCAGGCCCAGAGATAGACAGCATGTATTTGCCCAAGTAATGTAATCCCACGTAATCCCCATCCGTTTCCCAGCGGGGGAAACTGAGGCAGGGAGGGCAAGCAATGTGCCCGAGGCCATACAGTTAGTAGCTAGTGAGTGCGTAGCTTCTGGCTTCTAACACTAGGACAACAGGTGGGACATTTGGTTCCAGGAGGGCAAGGAAAGAAAATCACCAAGTATCCGGCTTGAAGTAACACACGGGCAGTGGGGAGGGGAGCAGGGGTGAATGATTTAGGTGCATAATGATCACGAATGGGTTCGAGGTGTTTTCCCCGCGCCAGGCCCTGTCCTAAGCACATGACCCTGGTAACTCACTCAGGACGCAGAACGAGTGGCACAGGGGTTGCCGGAGGTAGGCCGACCCCAGTCTGCCTCGGGCCTCGCTAGAGCCTGGGCTGAAATAGGGCGGGCTCGCCGGGGAAGGCGGTGCATTCTGTCACCGGAAGCCGGGACTTGAAGACAGGCCAGCTCTCAGGACGGGCCAAGGAAATCCCGGTGTGGGGAGAGCAGGGCGAGCAGCAGTGCATTCACTCGACACGTATTTAATGCATGCCTCCTCTGTGCCGGGCACTGGGGATTGAAAAGGGAACATTCTCCTGGCCTCCACGGGGTATTTAATATGCAAATGTGCACCTCGAGCCTGCAGGGGCGACAGGGAGTCTGGGAGGCAAACCTCTCATGTGAGCTTCTTTATGCCTCACCGTAAACTGTCCCTGTGTCACAGATAAGGAAACTGAGGCACAGAGATTTCTTTCTTCCAAGTAGCCCTCCAGAAATTACCCAGGTAGTTGGGGTTCACACCAACTGGCTCCCGAGCCTCCACCTTGCTGTGTTCCAGGGAATGTCTTTTGAGGAAGGTGCTGGAATCACGGTTAAGGGAGGGGTTGAGGCCAGTGGTCCTGACTCTGAGCCTCACCTCTGCATTTTGCTCGTCTTGTGGCCTTTGGCAAGTTACTTGCCCTCTCTGAATTCGCTGCTCTGGTTTCAAGTTGGAGGTGATAGCACCTAGCTGGCCAGGAAGACCGTGATTAAAGAGAATACAGAGGACACGTGTGCAAGAAAGAAAGAAACGTCGTTACTTACTGTGCAGAAGCCCCTTTGCCTGATTTCTGATGCCCCTCTAACATGTAGGAAAAACTCCCATCGGACTGGTTTTGGGGGTCACCCTTCTGGGCCTCCTCGGCTCTCCCTGCAAACAGTCTGGAGGTTTTGAGCTAAGAATGGGTGCCAGCCTTATGCCAGCCAGGCCCCCGGTTCTGCAGGAAGAGAAGAGGCAGTGGGGGTGGCGGTCACGAAGCAGGGTGGCCTTCGGGCTCAAAAGAAGAGCCCGCTCACTCGTGTCTCTTCTTGGCTGCAGGGAGTGCCTGGAAACACCGGTTTGCCCGGACAGCCTGGGCTAACGGCCGAACTGGTAGGTACCAGCCAGGCGTCACTGGGCAGCCCCCTCCCTGCCCTTCCCTGCCCCTCCCGGGGCTGACTTGTCATGCCAGCTCCCTTAGATGCAGGGGGACCCTCTTCTCTCCCTTGTGCAAGGCAGGGAGAAGCCGGGGTGGTACGGGGCTTCCCAAGGTTCTACCTGATCCCATAAGTCTCCATCCCCCTTCCCCACACCTGCCTGAGCCCTGGAGCCCTCCTGTCTCCTCTCTTGCAGGGATCCTTACCAATTGAACAGCACCTCCTTAAGGTAAGAGGGTAGGCGGGGAGGGGTAGGAATTGGCAGGGAAGTCTCCTGAGGGGATTATCGTAGGAAGTCTCAGCACAGCACAGGGGAGCTACAGACGGAGCTGTTTGTAGGGAATGTGCATTCCAAGCACCCGTCTCCGAGGGCCTAGCACGGCGCCTGGCTGCTGCCAGACCCTCCATTTTATTTGCTGGATGAGTGCGTGAAGGAATCCCGCGAAGGTACCCACGTGAGGGATGTTGTGGGTAGTTCCTGCCCCAAAGCCTGCCCACAGGAGCCACCAGTGAGGCCCTGTGCCACCCTGGTCATACCGGGGCAGGGTCCAGCAGCTTCTAGAGCACAGCAGGAGGGTGCAAGTGCAGTTATAAGGGTCATCAGGCAGCGAGCTGCAAAGGTCGCATATGTTTGGATGGGACTGGGTTGAGGGCCTGGAAGAAGGCTTCAGCTGTCCTCTGGTCAATGCAGAAAGAATTCAGGGAGGTGATGGGATTTCAGGAACAATTCCAGTGGCACAAGAGAGGGGACTTGGGGTCTTGGCAGGGTTGGCCTGTGCCAGGCCATCAAGATCTCACTGGGGGCTCTGGCCTGGCCTCCCAAGCTGGGCTGGACCGAGGGTGACGCGGGCCTCCCTCGCTCAGTCACCTTTGGAGATGAGGGCTGGTCTCTTTTCTCCTCCAGCCCAGCAACTTCTGGGGCCCCTCCCTTCTAGCACTGACTACCCAGTGCCCTGGACCTCCCACTTCCCCCCGTGGGTCCTGGTCAGACCACAGCATGAGGACTGCCTGGCCGGCCCTTGCTCTGGACAGCAGATGTCTCCAGAAGCAGCTTGCAGTTAACCTCCTGACAGGTTAACTCAGGTTAACCTCCTGACAGCAGCTATAGGTTGATCACAGGGGAGTGTGGCACCGAAACCCCAGTTCTTCTCCCTTAGGCTCCTGGCAAGCCCAGGGTTCCCCCGAGTCCTGCCCCCGGGCAAGTGATTGCACGACTCTGTGTAACATGTCACCTGACGGCTTCTTAGTCAACGTGCTCTGTGGAGGACCCCAAACCGGAACCGCGTGTGGTCTGGAGAAGGTGCTCAGATGCCACCCCGGAGGAAACCCGGGCCCGTGGACAGAGTGCCAGCTCTGGCCTCAGCACAGCAGTGCCCAGTACAGGCTCCCACTTACCTGAAACAAGTCACACTGTCTCTTTGAGCGTCGGCTTCCTCATTTCCGGAATGCTTATAAGATTACCTGCCTCATTGCACTGTCAGGGTTGAATGTGATGATGTGCACAGGCCTATTTCGATGGCTGGCATCACGGGCGCTGAGTCAGTGACAACCATTATCCCTGGGCTTTGCAGCGAACAGTGAAGGTGGAGCGGGGGGCTCCTGACGACGGGTCCAGAGACACCCCCCCCCCCCAGGGGTGGGCGAACTGGGGAGCCCGTGCCAGTCGGGATCTGCTGGGGCAGGAGGGCAGACCCCATCCCGCGGGGCGTCTGCAGAGGGCCTGGCTCCTGCAGCCGCTCCTTTGCTCCCTTGGGCAGAGAGGCTGGTGTTTGGGGCCGGCCTTTTCAGCCTGAATCCTCACGGCGTGTCCTCACAGTGGGTGCAGGTTGCAGGAACAGCCGGGACAGATGGTCCCTCTGCGGGCCCCTCCGCCTCCTCCCACACGCCTGTCTGGAAAGTGGCTTTGGCTTGGCCCCACAGAGCTGCTTCCTGGAGAAAACTCAAAGCCAGTGTTGGGATTGGGTCCCCTGAGGATGGAACACAGCCGCCACAGGGATGTGGCTGGGGAAAGAGAGAGTGTGGGCGGGGCGGGGGGGGGACGACTGCCGGGCAGGGTGCCTTGGCTGAGTTCAGGGTGGGGTTCCCCCGTTCGGCCCGCCCTGGCCTTCTGGGACCCACGCCCCACTGCCCTCTCCTCTCTCTTGTCAGAGCCTCTGCGGGGACTGTGTCCAGGGGCGGACGGCCCACCCGGTGGCGCTCCTGGAAAAAGGGGAGAAGGGAGACCAGGGCATTCCCGGCGTGCCAGGCCTGGACAGCTGTGCCCGGGTAGGAGGCCGGGTTCAGGGGCGGCCTGGTGAGGGGAGAGCGCCCGGCCACCTCACCTGACGGAGGGTTTCCTGTTGTCCTCAGTGCTTCACAGAGCGGGAGCGCCCCAGAGCCGAGGAGGCCCGGGTGAGTGCACCCGTGCCCGCTTCCTGCCCGGGCCCCGGGCCCCACAGGGAGGGCCCTGGCCGCTCAGCTCACCGTCCCCATCCCACTCCAGGGAGACAACGGCGAGGGGGATCCTGGCTGTGCTGGAAGTCCTGGCCTGCCCGGTCCTCCAGGACTGCCCGGCCAGAGAGGAGAAGAGGTAGGACCAGGCCCTCATCTGGGCAGGGCCCCAAGGGGGCTGGCGTCTCCACGTAAGTGGCCCTCAGTTCCTAGGGGCAGTTTCATTCCTGCCAGATGTCCTCCTGGGCCCTCCGGTGGCTCCTTCAGGGGTCTCCGAGCGTCAGGTCATCCGGTGCCTCTTGCGGCTCTGAGCCCCTGGCCCTGGTGGCACGCTGGCTGTTCTTGGCCCGTAGGACACCCTTCCGCCCCTGCCAGCCGCTTCCTGTGCCCGCAGCTCTTCTCCAGGGCTCGTCCCTTCCCCCCCCGACCCCCTCTGCTCAACTATCACTTTCGCAGGGAGACCTTCCCTGACCACCCTCTCAAAAAGCTGACCATGCCCCACACCGTCCCTAGAAACCCTAGTCCCCTTCATGCAGTGCACGTGTCACCCTCGGAATACCGTGTATTTCATTCGTTTAGGAACAGTCCACACGTATCCACTGAGCACGAGTCAGCCCCTGTTCTATTTGTTCTTGCCTACCTCTCCCCTGGAGTTGTCAGTGCCACAAGGCAGGGATTTTTATGTTCCTTTTATTGCTGTGTCCCCAGCACCTGGACTAGTGCCTGGGACATAATAGCTGCTCAGTAAGTGTTTGTTGGATGATTGAATGAACTGAACGAAAGGTTTAACGTCAGCTGAATGGCCCCGCTTTGAAATCTACCAGCCTCTGTTGACTCTGGCCGTGGTGAGCTGGGAGGAAGGCTGCAGAGACCCTGGGGCTCTGTGGGGCCCGGGCCTCTCCATCCATTTCCCTTGGCTTCCTTTGCAGGGTCCGCCTGGCATGAGGGGCTCCCCGGGTCCTCCAGGCCCTATTGTAAGTATCCGTGGTTTCCTGGCCCACTTGAGAAGCTCTCAAAGGGGTCACAACGCCCAGACACCATTCTACTGCCTTGTATCCAGGAAACTGGGCAGGGTAGAAAGAGGGGGATTCTGCTGCCCACTCCTTTCCCTCATCAGAGCATCTGTGGGGACTGTGCCGCTCCCCCCCCCACCATCGAATCCCCTGGAACTGGCCTGCTCCATCCCACTTTGGCTGTGGTCCTGCTTAGGGGAGGCCCTCAAGGGCACACTCTTGTCTCCCTGTCCCCGTCCCCGCAGTGTCCTGCACCACAGACCCAGGCTGCCCTGGCAGGAAGGCCTAGGCTTCTGGCTCCTGGTCTCGGCTGCCAGGAAGGTATATGGCAACCTGGCCAGATCTCTTCATGCCTCCGTGACACCGGTCACTACAGGGGCCAGCATCGCTGCATTGCTCTGTGGGGCCATCTCTAGGACAGGTCTACGAAGGCCAGACCAGGGATGTCTGGTGTCGCTATGGCAGGAAAATAGAAGTGACCAGGAAAAGTCTGGAAGAACCGAAAATGCTTTCTTTGGAGAACAAGTGGCTGGTGGGAGCCACCTTAGAACCAGGGAGCCACCCAGCCGGGGGCCTATGGAGGTCAGGTGGCAGGCATGATGGGCTTGCTCTCCAGCAAGGGTGTCCAGCTAGACTCGGGGGGACTCTGGGGGCTGTTTCTCATCTCTGCCGATGGCGGAGCCATTCTTCCTGGAGCCGAGGGGAGGAGCGGCTGCCTTCACTGAGTCTCTTTTCCAGCTGCCTTGGAAATATTCCTGTGACCTCCTCTCCTCATGACCCCCTGCCCCCGACTATGTCCAGGGTTACCGTGCTTGTGAGTTGTGACCTGCCTGTTTCTCCCACCAGGGCCCCCCAGGTTTTCCTGGTGCTGTTGGCTCCCCCGGATTGCCTGTAAGAACCTAGCGCTGCTCGACCTCCCCTTCCCCCGCCAGCCAGGTCTCTGTGGCTTTTGCTTGTGTCCCTTCCTGTTGAGCCCTTGCCCCTCCTCCATGTTTGTCTCCGTCCCCTGCAGGCACATAACGACACAGGTTCCCCCCGAGGTCCCAGCGGCTTGGACATCCTCCCAAGTCTCTGACTCCTTTCCCTCTTCCCTTCTCCCCCTGCTCCTGCTTTCTTTCATCTTCTCTCTTCCACCCGCCTCCCCTGCAGTCTCCGTTTTCTCTCCCTTAGTCCCACGTCACTGCCCCCCCACCCCCCACCCCCAGGCCTGCTTTACCTTCTTATTTGAAGCCGGTGCCTCCAGGGGCCTCTTTACGCCTCCCTTCCCACTTCTGCCTCCTGCTTCTCCCACCTTTGCTGTTGGCTGAAGATTTGCTGGAAGTAGTTCTTGGGGCCCTGCCAGGCGCCTGGCACAGAGCCCGGCAGAGATGCCAAAGCTTTAGGGCTTCACATTGCAGGCTGGCACAGGGTGCCACCCCGCTGCTTGGCAGGGCCGTCCAGAGGCGCCCCGGGGATCCAAAGGCAGCCACGCTCGCACCTCGCCCAGCGTCCTAGAGGAAACTCTCAGCTTCCTCCTCTTCCTTTCCTCTCCCTTGGCTCCGGGCCCGGTCTGCTCCAAGGCTGGGCAGGTGACGCCAGCCGGTTGGGTTTCTGGGTGTCGTGGGGCCCTGCCCCTCTGTGCCCAGTGCGTTGGCCTGCCCCTCCCGCCAGGTGTCGTTAATTGCCCTGCCTCCGTCATCGTCACGAGTGTGTTTAAATCGTCCCCATCGTCACTGTTGCTCCCTCCTGGGTCACGGAAACTAACCTCCTGTTTGTCAGATTTGGTGTTCCTGGGGCCTGGCTCCTCTCCTCCCAGGCCTGGTGATGGAGGCTCAGGGAGCGGGGCCCCTCCTGTCACAGCTCCATCTGTCCCCATGTCCTCATCCTGGCCGGACCTTGTCTGTTTCTGCTTGCTTGGGTGAAGGGGCCATCTGTCCGTCTAGCCATCTGTCTTGTGTTGTGGAAAGGTTTGGGCACCGTCTCTCGAGGGCGTGAGGGAGAAGGGGCAGACGCAGCCCCTTAATGCTGTGGCGAACCCACAAGTGTCAGGGTGGGGGCTCTGGCTTTGACTGAAAGTGACATCCCTTTCCACCCTAAAAAGTGACAGGGACTGCTCTGGAGGGAGCAGTGTGCTCGGGGGGCCTTCCCGTGCCTCTCCCCTGTGCCCCTCAAAGAAGGTGATTTGGGGCGGGGGCTGGGGGGCGTACAGGTAAGTGTTGGGCATGCAGTGATACATTTTGGCAGAGGAACGTCACTGTAGGGACGCCACTCCCGACAGCTGCCCCTCACGGGGAGCACACACGTGTCAGCCTCCTAAAGGTACACCCCAGCCAGTTACCAAAATAGGGCACACCGATGACAGTCACCTGCCTGACAGGTACCCTCTGAGGGTCACCTACCGGGGGGGGGGCATATCTCTGTAGTTACCTGTCTTGGGGGTATGCTCTTGAGAGGCACCCCTAGGTGGGAGTTTACACATCTCACAATTACCCTTCTGGGGTACACCCCATGGTCACCTTGCCAGGGACCCTAGGAAGGGCATCAGGAAAGCCCAACTCTGCCCGGACCGGGGACAGAAGGCTGCAGGGCAAGGAGAAGGAGTCGGGGGCTGGGTGGGGACCGCCCTCCCCTGTAGGTTCTCATGATTTTTCTCCCCAAGGGTCTTCAAGGAGAGCGAGGCCTCAGGGGCCTGACAGGAGAGAAGGGGGAACCGGTAAGAGGGGGCTGGCAGGGGAAGGAGACGGATCAGGAACCCTGGGGAGACAGAAGTTGGGCCCCCAGGGATGAGTGGAAGATGGGAGGGGGCTCCTTTTGAAACTCTCTGCCCCTGATCCCTCAGATTGGGGGGTTTTCACACCCCCCACCCCAGGATCAAAGGAGGCTGATCTCCATGTACCTTGACTCCCCCCGGAAGGGGCAAACAGACTTGCCCCCTGGCTTCTAGCAGCATCCTGGGGGCTCTTCTCCCTCCCTCCTCCTGCAGCATTTAGCTGCTCCTTCCACACCCTACTCCCCCCCTCACCCCCACCACCCTGTCCTCATCCTCCCTGCTCTGGGCCTTTTCCTCCGCCTCAGCTCCCAGGGTCCTGGCCAGGCTGGCACCTGTCATCCAGCCCCAGCCTTGCAGTGGCGGTCTCGACCAAAGAAACCTGGGCCTTTGGGAACTGGTCCGAGGTGGTGGCTGTCCTGGGGTGGGTGTGTGTGCCTCCCGAATTGGCAGATCAGGCATCCCGGCTGCGGCTACGCTTTTTGCCCGGGGAGGGGTTCATAATGTCTACCTTTCTTTGTAGGGTCCTCCAGGGCAGCCTGGTTACCCAGGTGCCATGGGCCCCCCAGGACTGCCTGTGAGTAAGGGGATGCTGGCTCTGGAGGTAGCAGAGCCTGGGGATGGTGGTCAGGACAGGACCAGGCTGGGGCATCCCCCAGCAGCTCCCTCCCTTCCAAGCATACCAGCCTGTTCCCCTGCCAGGCTGTCCCTGCAGAGGTCCCCAAAGTCCCTTTGGTAGTGCAGCTTGGCCCTGCCCCTCCACTTTGCGAGTCTGCTGCAGCCGTCGCACACAGAAGGCCAGATTCTCAGAGCACACAGACCCCAGCCCTGAGATCTGCCCCTGGGGGGGGGGCGGGGGGTGGGGCAGGAGAGCTGGGGAGGCCAAACCCATGCAGGAGGCTGCTGGGTGGGCGGGTCCCGCTTTCCACTGGGGGCCACAGCGGCGGGTGGGAAGCAGCCCCCCTCTTCCTCCCCCTGCCGTCATCATTGGTGCCATCTGCCTGTAAGTGCCAGCCTGTGCCAGCTGCATCCTCCACCCCTCGCATTAGCGCCATGACGGGCGGGCCACGGGGCTAATTCAGCTCTCTCTCTGCTTGCTTGTCAGGGCATCAAGGGGGAGCGGGGCTACGTCGGGCCCCCGGGAGAGAAAGGAGAATCGGTGAGTCTCAGCTCAGGGCAGGAGGAAGGGATCCAAAGGGAGCAGTCCCTGCCCCGCCTCCACCTCCACCCGGAGGAGACTTTCCCAGCAGCCTGTGAAGGGGGAGACAGGACCCCTGCTTCCCTGCCCCCCTGAGTCCCTCCAGCTGCAGCTCAAGCAGGCAGCGCAGGCTGGTTGCTGCGGAGGCAGAGGGGAGGCTGGAAGGACGATCCCAGCAGGTTTCGCGGAGACGGGCTGGGGGCTGGCTGGCCGCAGCTGCCAAGGAAGGGGCAGGGAGCCTGGAGTCGGTGGGCAGGAGAATCTCCTTCCCCCCCACCCCGCCCCGCCCCGCAAAGGCAGGCAGGCGGGCAGGACAGCCTGGGGAGAGGCAGGCCTGGAACCCTAGATCCAGCGTGGAGCCTAGCCTGACCCCACAAGCCCTGAGCGACCCTTCCCAGCCTGGGTGAGGGCAGGAGCTGGGGCTGTTATCAGGCGAGGACATCACATCCGTGAGGTTATCCCTGAGGCTCAGGAAGTGGCATGGCTCACCCAGCATGCTGCAGCTAGTTAGTGAGTTAGGGCAGAGCCTGGACTGGAACCCAAGTCTGTTTGTGGCCAACCTGCCAAACCTTAGTCTTGTCTTCTGTTCACACATCGGGCCCCGGTGGGATACAGCAAACCCCACGTGCATTTATGCAATAACGGACATTTCTCATGGGCCTCCTGGGTGCTAGGCTCTGCTGTGAGGGTGCTGCCGTGAACAAAACAGGGACTTGTGTCCCTTCACCGCAGGGAGCTCACATTCCAGCGAGGGAGGCAGATAACCGGTGAATAAGCCAATACACATAAATTATGAGAAAACAATAGAGAAGATAGAGCAGGGCAAGGGGCTGGACTGGTGTATGGGGTGCCAGTAGGCAGAGGATTGGGAGATCTGTCTGAGGAGGTGGTGTTTGAGCGGAGCCCTGAATAGAGTTGAGGGCGGGGAAGACACGTGGCTATCTGTCCCGGAGAATCCCACAGTGGGAGGCCCTGGGTGGCGGCACGTCGGAAAGAGATTGGAGCCATCTAATCCCTGGGTAAGGTTTTAAGGGCCCTGGAAAGGATGGGGGTAATGGTAGGCATTCTAGGTAGAGGAGACAGCTGTGCAAAGGCCCAGGGGTATGAATGTATAGAGTATGCTTAGAGAACAGCGGTCTGACCAAGCAAGGCAGAAAATAAGACAGGGAGAGGGAAGTGAAGCAGGAAAGGGTGGTTGGTGCCAGATCACGGGATGCCTCAAAACCCAGAACTGGTGGAAATTGGGCACTTCATTCAGTGGGACAGAGGGGAGCCATGGAAGGTTTTGGAGCAAGAAGAGTGTTATAATCAGAACTATGTTGGAGAAGAAAAGATGGCAGCCAGTTGCTGGCTGGATTGACATGAGCCAGGAGGTGGCAGGACTAGTTAGAAGGCTGGTTCAATAGCTCAGGCAAGAGAAAGGAAGTTGGGGCGAACCAGGGGGAAGTGTCCTGACAGCTTGGAGGGGCCTCCCACCACATCCCCTGCATCTACTCTCTGCCCTGTCCCCTGCCCCGTCCCCTGATCTCCCACTTACCTTAGTCAGAGTGACTGATTCCGCTCCTTTGTGTCCCCAGGGCCCACCAGGATCTGAAGGCCTCCCAGGTCCCCCAGGCCCAGCAGTGAGTAAAGGAGGAGACGAGAGAGTGGACATGGGGCCCCCTGGTCCTGGTCCAGCCCTGGGGTCTAAGGGCAGAAAGATTGGGTTCTAGCTTCATTGTTCTCTGTGGCGACAGGGTCCCCGAGGAGAGCGAGGACCCCAAGGGAATTCGGGAGAGAAGGGCGACCAGGTGAGTGACCACAGGACCTGGTTGGCTGTCCTGACCATGAGGGATGGCTTGGGGGGTGGGGGTGGGCACAGGGAAGGGGTCCCAGAGGCTGGGTCCTCTCCCTGATGGCCACCCTCATGTGTGGAGGGGTGACCAGCTCTAGCCTCCAGCCCTCACCCGCCCTTGTGTTGCAACCTCCCAGCTCATGGCTCGAGTTTCACCTGCTGGTCATCTTGGGCAGAGTGGAGGGCAAGGCCCCATGGCTCGAGGCAGCCTCACCCTGTCACTCTTTCCATTTGGGCAGCCAGGCGGGAGGGAGTGGGCGGCTCAGCAAACTGTCCCTCGCTTCTTCCTCTAGGGATTTCAAGGCCAGCCAGGCTTTCCCGGCCCACCGGTGAGTGGAGACACAAAGCCAGTTCTGTCTGATGTGATCCTGTTTGGGAGGGGTAGGCCTGACCAGGCCAGGCTGGGCGAGGATGGGCCTGGGGAGGGGAGGGAAGAGGCACGGGAGGAACGGCCTGGGTGGCCAGGCCTGATTCCAGGAGCCGGGACCTGGAGGGCAGAGCCTCCTGGGTGGGCCCCGGACCAGCAGGCCAGACAGCAGTAATGCTCCTGGGTGGTGTTTCTAGGAAGTCAGAATGCATCGCATTAACCACAGTGAAGCAGACCCAGGTGGAAGAAGGAAGGAGAGCTCCCCCCCAGGCCCCGCTCTCATCCTCGCCTGCTCCTTTGTTGATACAGGGTCCTCCTGGATTCCCGGGCAAAGCTGGAGCACCTGGCCCCCCCGGCCCACAAGCGGAGAAGGTGAGCAGGACCCCAAGGTGAGGTGGCCGCAGCCGCAGATCTGAGCCATGCAGTTCCCACACCCCGATCCACCCCCACTACCAGCCCTTTGGAAATTCAAGGAGTGGCTCAGTTACGTCAAGGGTGGGGAGAGAGATCTCCAGCCTTGGCTCATCAACTGCCTCTGGGCAACAGACCAGTGGCCCCCAAGCCCAGAATACCCGCTGGCCTTTGTGCTGCCAGAGTCCCCGCCTGGTGGGGATGAGGCAGGGGGCGTAGTCAGAGGCGGGGACTCAAGGGGGAGAGGGAGGAGCTGAGCGAAGGAGGGGAGCATATCCAGACTGGAAACCCCACAGTCCTGAAGCCAGAGCAGCTTGGCCATTTGCCTTCTGGGTCTGAAAACAGCAGGAAGGAAGCGTGCTCAGATTGTCCCCAGGGGCCCAAGGGGGGCAGGCATGGCCTATGAGCTGATGACAAGGGTCAGAAGGACAGCAGCCTGGGAAGCCCCTGCGCTGGCTGCCCTGGGTTTGAAGACTAGCTCTGCCGTGGTCTGGGGGCTGTCACTCCTGTCTCTGCCCAACCCTTGGGCTCCCCAAATGTGATGGCTGGGTAGTGTAATGAGGCCCCAAATTGACTTGTAAGCTTGGGGTGGGAGGGGGCGTTTATGACCCAAAGGGAGAGGCAAGAGGCCTACAACCTCGGACAGAGCCTCTTTCCTCTGAAAACACACGCCGCACAGCTCTCAGAGCTAGAAGGGACTGCTGAAAGGGCCACCTTGGTCTAACTTCTCACTGTCCCGGTGAGGAAACGAGGCTCAGAGAGGTTAGGGGCGTCCCAGGGGCACACAGCAAAATAGCAACAGAGCTGAGACTTCTCTCCCAGCCCAGGTGAGCCCCCAGGCACCTCCCTGCCTCCCCAGAGCCAGCGCGGCTGAGGTGGTGGTGGGTGTCACCTCCCTTCTCAGTGGGAGCCCCTGCCAGAGCCCTCCGTGCTGGCTCTGTACCCCCAGCACTGCCTGCTCTCCTTAGGCTGGTCACTGCAGAGAATCCCAAACCTCTGGCCAGTGGTTCTCTGTCCCGACTCCCTGTGGGACTGACATTTTCTGGGGCTGTGCTGACCCCTCCTGGTAGCTGATGGCATTGCAATGCCACGGGGGGCTTTCCTCCCCACCCCCCCATGGGAGGGTGAGGGGTGTCTCTAGCTAGATCATTTCCCCTTGGCCAGCTCCACAGCCACTGCCCCAGGGCAGCTACCCTCTCTCCCCTGGGTACCCAGCAGCCCTCCACACCAAGCTGCTTGCCTCCTCCCTTCTCCGGTGAACATTCTAGCTCACACCTTGGTTCTCATCACTCCCTTGCTTTGAACCATCAGTGGCTCCCCAGTGCCTGTCGCAGTGGTTCCCAGACTTTATGTTGAAGTTCCTGAGCCCTGTCATCACACAGAAGCTCCCGTGAACTCTCAATCAGATATGAGTGGAGCTGCTCTGACTGAGGCGGGAGCAAGGGTCTTGGGTCCCACCCTCTGGGCTCCCACTTTGTGCCCCCATCTCTGACGCTCCTCCAGGAACCCCCAGGGCTCTGAGGAGTACAGTGGGAAAAGCACTGGTCTGTCGGATAGACTCTAGCACGGTGTTCCGGGCACACCCCCCGTCAGGCTCTACCTAGAGCCTCCAGGCTTGCCTCCCACCCCTCCTGTCACACTGGCTCCCCAGACATGCTGGCCAGGCCAGGCATGTGACCACTTCCAAATCTGTATCGTTCTCTGAAGTTCCCTCCGGCAGGCTCTTTTCTACTTGTCCACTTGCCTGAATCCCACCTATCCTTCAGAGTCTAGCATCTGGTGACGCTTCTGTGACACTCTCCCTGACCCCTGGCCAGAGTGAGCGGCCCCCTCTTCCGAGCTGGACCGTGAGCTCCTTGAGGACAGGGAAGAATCAGAGGCTATATAGTGCTTGGCACTTTGTGGGGACCGACGCGCGCTGAATGTATGCCTTCAGTCTGTACACGTTACTGCACACCCACTGTGCCAGTCCCTGGGTCAACCCTGAAGAAGGTGCTAGACCGAACAGGCTCTGTCCCTTCCTCATATCACAGTGCAGAAAGAGGGATGCTTTGCAGACAAAGACAGATCCTTCTGGGGGAGTGGTGTGGAATACATCCAGCAGAACTGGGGCTGGAAACCAGCGGTCCTGACTTCCAGTAATCATCAGAACCCGGCGCCTAGGGCCTCATCCCCCGGGGGTGGGGGCTTGGGGGGGTGGTGGTGGGCAAGGCCCTGCTGACTGTGTTGTGGGGGTCGGCTCCTTTCCAGGGCAGTGAAGGCATCCGAGGCCCACCAGGCATGCCTGGTCCCCCTGGGCCACCAGGATCACCTGGGATTCAGGTGAGTGTGTGTCCTCTTAGCCTGCCAGGTACGTGCAGCGTGCATGCACGCATACGTGTGCTGGGGCTCCGGCAGGCATGCACACATTCTTTTTTCCTGTTTCTAGGGCCCTGCTGGCCTGGATGGTCTGGATGGGAAGGACGGCAAGCCTGGCTTGAGGGTGAGAGGATGGGCACCCCTTCCCTTCTCTTTCCTCCTCCAAGAGCCAAAGCCAATGGAACCCCGATGAAGGAAACGGAATCCCCTCCCCCACACCCCTGCCTTCCCTCCACCTGCTCCTGGCCACACACCCCCTTCTCTGATGGCACCGGAGGCCTTGGTTCCTTGGTTCTTCTGGTAGCCTTAACCAGGTTGGATGAGCCGGGTCTCACCAAAGGCAGGCAGTGAAGGGGGTGGATTTATATCCAGAAATTCAGGATACTAAAGATACTAGGCCGGGTGTCAGAAAAACAGGCCGCAGACCTGGCAGGACCTGAGCAGCCCCGGATCCCTGGGTCTGGTGCTGCTGGGGAATGTGAAAGGGATGCGACATGGCAAAGGGCAGAGCATCAGAGTCAACCCCTTTCTGTACCCAAAAGAAGGAAAATCGGGGCTCAGAGAGGGCTGGGATTCACTCAGGGTCCACAGCCAGTCAGAGACCAAGCCCAGCTTGGATTCTTCCCTCTGCCTCCCATGACATTCCCTCCATCCTGGGATAGCCGGGGGAGGGGCTGCCGAGAGGGAAGACAGTGGGAAATGAGTGCTCATCCTGTCTCAATGCCCCTGGTCTCTTCCACAGGGGGACCCTGGCCCCGCTGGCCCTCCTGGACTCATGGGACCCCCGGTAAGTTGAGCTGCAGGAAGGAGTTGGGAGCTGGGAGGTCCCAAAGCTGACGGGTGCGGGCTCTGCCTTAGAGGGTGGGCAGCCCGAATCCAGATCCGCTGAGGACCAGGTTGTGACTTTGGATGGGTCTGATTCCTTCAACCTGAGGAAGGAGGCAAGGGAAGTAGCCTCTGCTTGAGGCGAGGGCCCGAGGCAGCCTCCCACTTTTCCTTCCAGGGCTTCAAGGGAAAAACGGGACACCCTGGCCTCCCAGGACCAAAGGTAAGGAAGGGCCTGGCGACTTCTGCCAAGCAGGTTTTCTTGGCCATACCCAAGGCCTGACCCCAGGCAGACATGGCAGCCTGGCACCAGTGGACGTGCCACCTGAGGCTTGGCTGAGACGCCGTCCCAGCATCCAAGCCTCCTGAGACCACCGGGGCCTAGCGGATCGGGTCAGGCTCTGCCGTCCACCAGCCCGAGAGCATCCGAGGGCTGCTGGCCAGAGTCTGGGCAGGGGGCAGGACTCCTCGGATGTGGGGTCGCCTTGGGGCTGGGGGAGCCAAATAGAGGTCTGTCGAGTTCCAGCTGGCCCTCTCTCTTGCAGGGTGACTGTGGGAAACCAGGGCCCCCAGGCAGCAGTGGCCGGCCAGGAGCAGAGGTAAAGGCTGAGGTCCATGCGTGCTACCTTCAGGCAGCCTTTGGGGCTCTGCTGAGTCCAAGACTTACTGGCCAAGGGGCTGCCTTCTCTCCTGGGCCTTCTGGGGGAGGTGTTGCCCCAAGATACACACCTTCACCTCCTCCTTCCTCCTGCAACTGGTTCCCCTCCCTGCAGGTTGTTGGATCACTCACCTAAAAAGCAAGGTCTGGCCTTCTCAGGCTGGGGGCTCTGACATCTGTCTCCAACAATACTCATGGGCAGGGCTGGTCTCTCAGGCCCCAGAAAGCATGGGCCTGGAGGCCAGGACTCAGCTCAGCTCCTCTATCGGTGTCCTACCTGCTCTGCTCAGCCTCCTTCCCACTAACCACCCCATGTGTATAAGTCTGTTTCTGTATTGCTTTTTTTTTTTTTTCCTGGCTCCTATAGGGTGAGCCTGGTGCCATGGGACCTCAGGGAAGACCCGGCCCCCCTGGCCATATTGTGAGTTAAACCATTTTTGCCTCTGCCTCTATTAGAGTTAGGATCCTCTTGGGGCTGGGGTGGGCAAGCCGGTGATGGCCTGAAAGAACTGAGGCACAGGGGCAGCCCTACAGAGCAATAAGGGGCCTTGGGCTCACCTAATCCAGTGGTCTCCAGGCTTTCTGCCATTTTCTTATTTTCTGGGCACATTTGAGCTTACTGATCAAACAGAGATCATTCAGTTATTCGACGAACAATAATTGAGCACCTGCTCCATGCCAGGCACTGTTCCAAGCATTGGGCTGTGGCAGGGAGCGAGACAGACAAGGTCCCCTGATCCCAGAGCTTCCACGCAGGCCCAACAAACAAACAAATTAATGCGAAAGCTTCAGGCAGCCATGTGATGTCACCGGGAGGGCCTGGGAGGCGCCTTTAGAGGAACCTTTACTGCAGAAGTGGCATTTGAGCCGAGGCCTGAATGACAAGAAGGAGCCATCTGTCCAGCAGTCTGGGGGGAGAACGTCCAGGCAGGAGTCGGGGGGCAGGGGCGGGGAGAGCAGCTGACGCAAGGAGCCCGAGGCAGGGAGGGGCCCCGTGTGTCCGGGGAGCTCCAAGGTCAGCATGGCTGGAATGGAGTTTGAGAAAGGCGTGAGTGGGAGCCAGAAAGCTATGCTTCCAGAGGACCTGGTGACGACCTCGGACCTTGGAGGACCTCAGGAGGCGAGGGGCACGGGTGGCAGCCGAGGTGTCCCTGGATGGTGGATGGTCGGGTGGAGCTGGGGTGGCAGATGGGCTGTGTTTGGAGTACTTGCTGCCGACTTGGATGGGGGGGTGGGGCGGGGAGCGGTGGAGGGAGAGGAACCAGGGATGACTCCTGCGCGTGGGTGGGCGGCTGGGTGCATGGGTGGTGCACTTACAAAGGTAAGACGACTTGGAGAGGACAGTTATTAAGCAATAATGAGTTTCCCATCTGAATTTACTCCTCAGTAACATAGATGGCTGCCTATGGGCGCCTTTGATCAGTGTGACAGCTAGAGCTGATGGGGTTCCTGAGCAAAGGAAACACTCTGGCGTTTGATTGCAGCCCTGTTGTGGCAGATGTACAGTTTCCAGGAGGCTTCTGGAAGTGTTAAAAATAGCTCATGATCAAAAAGAGGAACTCTCGGGTCCTCATCAGTGCGTGTATGGATCTCAAGGGGTCTAGCGGCCCCGGATTAGGGACCCCAGGTCCAGCCCAGTCCCTGTTCACACTGCAGATGAAAGGAGCCACACACTGATTTGTGATCCCATTGAGGACTCATCGGGGGGCTGGGGGGAGGGGGCACAAGTTTCCTCCTCTCACCTCCGTCTGCCCAGCTTCAGCCCCTGCTCCGTGCCAATCCCAGTGCCGGGCATTCCCGCCCCCAGAAGACTTGTGATGAGCGGAACAGAGTCCGTGCCTCCAGAACTTTCCATCTGGGAGTGTGGCAGGACATGCTGGGAGAGAGACCTGTGCCCTGGGCTTCAGAGGGGTAGCTCTGGCCAGGGAGCTGGCACTTGAGCTGACTCAGAGCTCAACTCGACTTGAACTTGAACTTGACTCAGAGATGGGGATGGCATTCCAGCCCCGCCCCAGCCCAGGAGGGTGACAGCACTCTGTGTGTTGAGTCCCACCGCTCTCCAGGGACAGCAGAGTGGGAGACCCAAGGCCTGAGGCCAGGCTTATCCACTGGGTCTCTGGGGTTCGAGTTGAGCCCCTGCTTCTCCTACAGAACAGGAGGAGAGGAGCTAGGAGGGCCTCAGAAGTCCCCAGGCCCACGTAGTTAACCTTCAGGCCTTTGCCCCCTGCCCTCGGCTCTGGCTGTGGTTTCCAGATCATCCCTTTGGCACAGCCCAAGATGAACCATTCAGTGCACGGCAGGCGTGAAGGTCCTGTGAGCTCGGGGACCCCCCCTGGGTGTCAGCTCTGGCACAAGTTTTTTGGGAGAAGCTCAAGTGCGAGACCAGAAGGGAAGGAGGGTTGAGGGAAGAGGGATGGAGTTGCTGAAGTTCTGGGCCTGTTCCTGCCTTTGGTCCCTCGCTGCCTCCTGGGGGGCCCTTATTATTGGAGACTCTTTCCATCCCGCTGTCTTCATGTTTCTTTAGGGGCCACCGGGACCTCCAGGCCAGCCGGGCCCAGCTGGGATCTCTGCAGTGGTGAGTGATCTACTCCCCTCGTCCCTCCCTCCCTCCCAGGACTCTGGCTGGGGCTTCTTTCACAGAGGGGGGTGGTGAGAACAATTTGTGCCTGTCCCCCTCCTTCCCTGCCTTCAGCCTCTCCCACCTCCTGGGTCTCCCCAGGTGGCATTCAGTAAAGGCCTTTGGAGAGGGCTGGAGGTCATCACAGGCCCCGGCCTCAGGTTCAGGCCACGCCACCCTGCCCCACAGGGCCTGGGGGGTGGGTGCATGGTCCCTGGCATACAATCACGCCTGCCTCTCTGCTCTGTGGGGTTCACTGCTGTCTCTCCCGTCCCCTCTCACCACCCACCTCCCTTCTCTCCAGGGCCTAAAAGGAGACCGGGGATCCCCTGGAGAAAGGGGCCTGCTAGGCCTTCCAGGCCAGCCTGGGACCCCCGGACACCCTGGCCCCCCGGTAAGACCCCACATCTTACTGCACAGCCCCGAGGGAAAGGGACATTTGGCTTTGTCAGTCGAGCACAGCCCCATGCATCTGGGGTCTCCAGGGGAGGAGAGGCGGTTAGCAGGGAAGATGGCAGCGTGGAACTTGTGCCCGACGAGATCACATCGCATCTGGAAGAAAGGACAAGTTCTGCAAGCCAGCGCTTGCCAAGCGCACTCCAGGCCGCTGCCTCTGACCATGCACCACCCTAGGGGTCAGGCAGGGGACACTTGGCGCCTGTTCTGCCCCTGCCCTGCCCCCTCCCTGGGGGAGCTCTCCGGTAACCACAGAGAATCTGTGAATGTCAGGAGCCAGAAATGCAGAGCCGTTACCACAGCCCTCTTGGCAACTCGCAAACTGGTCCTTGGTCTCAGCTAGTGTTTAGTACTAAGACCTATGACATATTGGTCACTGACAACGCACTGAATGGTGAGCTAAGTGCTTGACATTTTGTCATTTAATCCGTACCGCAATCCCGTTTAGTAGGTCTGATCGTTCCCATTTTACAGATGAGAAAACCAAAGCTCAGCAAGGTTAAATAGGTTGCCCACCGTCACATAGCTAGCGAGTGGAAAAGCCTGCCAGATTCCTGAACTTTCGTCGTCCTTAGCCACTCTACAATACTCCCTCTTTCCAAGGTTCCAGACAATTGACCCACATCAGGTGGATGGATTGCCAGTCTCAGGGATGAACTCTCCTGGGGAAATTGAGGCAGGAGCCCAGGTCTCCTAGGATTTTCTTCTGGGAGCAGTGGCCATGACCCTGGAGCTGGTGGCCTCAATGGGGTGGACGACTCCTGCCCGTGCGGGGGTGATGGTTGGTGCATCCGCCAAGAGGGCCGAGTCTCACCTACTCACTCGGATTCTCGCCAGGGCCCTGGGGCAGGCGGGTCCCTCCAAGCCTCTGTCCCTCCCTGCCTGTAGGCTCAGGAGCCTCCAGGGTCCCTAGCTGAATCTGCCAGTTGCCTTGCGATCCCAGATTCCTCTTCCCCACAATCATTCCAGAAGCAGGCTGGGCCCAGGGTGTGTGGCCTGTCCTGTCCTGGGGAGGGAGCAGGCTCAGGCCACCCTGGCCTGTCTCCGGGACCTCACTGAGGACAGAGGTTCACAATTACTGCCTTTGTTTGGCAAACATGTAACAGAAACTCACAGCTAGGGATCCCGCGAGATGCTGGGACCTCAAGCCAGGAGCCAGGCAGGCGCAGTCTGCTTGTCCCTTGCATAGCGCAGTCAGGGAGGCGGCCCGGGCTGCCAGCGTGGGGCTCCGGGACAGGCTGGAGTGTGAGGTGGGGTTCTAAGTTTCCATGGCCTGTGTCCAGAGCGGCTGAGGGTGAGGGCTAGAGGATCATGGTTCCTTCGTGGCACAGGGGCTGGGCACGCGTAGCGGGTAAGGGGAGCCAGATGCCATGCTGGGGTGGTGCTGATGGCTTTTTACCACTCTCTACTCCACAGGGTGAGCCTGGTGCAGACGGTGCAGCTGGCAAAGAGGTACTGTTGTGTTGGGTTTCTCCTTCCCTTGGGGATGCTGCTGCTTGCCCCTCGCCTTGCCCCCACCCTGCTTCCTTCGCTCAGTAATCACTCCCTGAACGCCGTCCAATATGCCATGCGCTGGCCCTTTCATTCTGACTTCTCACCTCTTTTTGTCTGTGACAAGGGACCCAACCAACACGATGATGCCCTAGGGGACATCATTCTACCTTCTAGCTGTCAGCCAACAGAAGGGAGGCTGTCGCCCTTCCTCACCCAGAGCCCGGCTGGACACAGCCCGGGCCCTAGGGTTGTGGAAGGTGGTCCTTTCATGACACCTGCCTCCCCAGGACGGCTCAGAGATGCTGCCTAGACTTGACCCCTGACTTTTGGTTTTCTCTAGGGACCCCCTGGAAAACAGGGACTTTATGGACCCCCCGGTCCAAAGGTGAGTGGGCACTGGCTGGTTTTGAGATGAAAAACTCACGAGTGATTAAGGCCAGCTCCAAGCTATGACTTTAGCCATGGAGAGGAGACACAGGAAGGCCAGCGGGCAGGAAGAAAAAAGTGGGCAGAACTCAGAATTTGCAGCAACCTCATCTCTGAAAGTTTCTCACGGGGGCCTAGTTCTTAGCTACGATTAGGAGGGTGGAAATCTCAAGTTCATTCACTCATTGACCAGTTGATTGATTCATTCATGCTGCTGGCACCTGCTCCTTCTCATGTTCCAGGTCCTCTGTCCCAGCTTTGGCTAAACAGAAGTCTCTGAACAGTAGCCACTCACTTCGTCCAGCCACACTTATGCTAGGGCATGGCAAGCTTTACAGAAGATTAGACACAGCACCCAAGTCAGCCCGGGGAGTCGGGGAGGCTGTGCATAGGACAGGAGTATTTCAGCTGAGCAGGAGGAGTGAGCCGGGTAGAAGGAGGGAGAGGGCATTCCACGCAAGGAAGGCTAAGACAGCGTGGCTGAAGCAGAGACTTATAAGCAATGAGGCATGGCTGTAGGTTCGAGGGCAGGGAGATGAACCTGGAAAAGAGGTGATGGGAACCACATCGTGAATGATCTTGAATGCCTGGCCAAGGAATCAACTCTTTAGCCTGAAGGCAGCTGGGAGGCATCAGAATTTCTAAACAGGGAGTAACAGCATGAAGAACTGTCTTTTCAAAGGACCCGGACTGCTCTGGGAGCTGTGAGGCCAGGCAAGCTTGTAGGATGCTGTGACCACAGTCAGAAGAAGATGCCAGGGGCCGGGTGGGGGGGATGGGGAGAGAGAGAGAGAGAGAGGGTGAGAGACAGAGAGAGAGGCTGATTGCTGAGACATAATAAGGTGGACTTGATAGTCCTTGGCAATGCTGGTTATGGCTTTCCTGTCCTTGTAGGGTGATCCGGGACCTTCCGGACAGAAGGGCCAGGCAGGAGAGAAGGGAAGAGCTGGCATGCCTGGTGGGCCCGGCAAGAGTGGCTCCATGGGGCCCGTTGGGCCACCAGGTCCTGCAGGAGAGAGAGGCCACCCTGGATCTCCGGGGCCTGCGGGGAGCCCTGGATTGCCTGGGGTGCCTGGCTCCATGGTAAGGGGAACGGCTGGCAGCCAGGGGCACCGCCGCACAGAGCAGGCATCCAGGGTGGAGCAGAGACCATTGTAGAAGCCCCCGAGGGAAAGAGCATGACGCCCACATAGGTGGTTCTTAACCTTGCTTGGGAGAGCTGGGAGGCGTGGGAACCCTCTCCCCAGGAAAATGCACTGATCCACAAAATGTCATGCACCAATTCGGGGCGGGGGCGGGGGGATGGTTAGGACCTTGGATTAAGTATCTGTGGGACGCTCCTAGAAGCTTTGTTCCCTTCCTTATCCTTTCTTTCCACAAAGTCTATTCCCAGGGGGAGAGTATCAGGCTTGGAAGGATAATTGAGGCAGGTTTTCTTTTCTTTTCTTTTTTTTTTTTCCTCAGGGAGACATGGTGAATTATGATGAAATCAAGAGGTTCATCAGACAAGAGATCATTAAGATGTTTGATGGTAATTGGCAGCTGGCTGGGCGGCAGTGGGTGCTGCTGGCTTTTCCCCACTGTTTCTCTGCCTTGCCTTGGCCTCCTTTTCCTTTAGAGCCCAATCCTCCACCCCAGACCCCTCCTCGCCCACTTACAGGCATATGTTCAATCAGATTTCAGACCTTCCTTATCACCTGCTCTGCCCTGAGATACAATGAATCTCCCTGCCCTCCCCGAGCCCCCACTGCAGCAGAGGAGACAGACAGGGAAGCTGAAATCAAACGAGTCTGCATGAAGCGAGCTCTAAATAGAGGGGCAAGCAGCAGCCATAAGCTAGCTGGTGTGGTTTCGCTTCTACGCTTTTTTCCCGTGCACTTGTTCATCCGGCATGGCCGTGCTAGGGCCTGGGGAGAACGTGGCCCCTGTCCTGATGGTGCTAGCCATCTTGCTTGGGAAGCAGACCTTGAATGCAAAGCAAGGAGTCCAGACCTTCTTGTGAAGCCAGCGGTAGACTAATGAGGGTGTTGGAGAAGAGGGAGGCCCTGATCAGGTCCGTGCTGTCGAAAGACCAGCGTGCAAAGGATGGTGAAGGCGAGGGCACGGGAGGCGTGTTCCTTGCTCTGACTGCCCTTTGAAGAAAGGCGGCTTTGGACTCCATGCTGGTGGCCCGTCTGCATCCGTCTGAGTCCCTGGGACACCCTGGGACCTGTCCCTGTGCTTTCTTACAGAGAGGATGGCTTATTACACCTCCAGGATGCAGTTCCCCATGGAGATGGCCGCAGCTCCGGGACGACCAGGACCCCCAGGAAAGGATGGGGCTCCGGGCCGGCCAGGCGCTCCGGGATCACCAGGACTTCCTGGTCAGATCGGCAGAGAAGGACGCCAGGGTGTGCCAGGAATGAGAGGTAGCTCTGCCCTCCGGTGCCCCCGAGGTGCACATGTGACTCTTTGGGGCAGACAAGAGCATTGCATGAGGTCCATTGCGAATAAGATATTTGTGTGTATGTGTGTGTTTCAAATAATCTCACTGGGGTGTCATTTCTCCGCTCAGGAATAGGACTTATTTTATTCCTTTTGTCTCAGGATTGCCCGGTACCAAAGGTGAAAAGGGGGACATTGGTATTGGCATGGCTGGCGAAAATGGTCTCCCCGGCCCCCCAGGTAGGAAGAGCCAGAATCTGAGAGCATGAATCTCAAGCAGCTGGTATCTGCTTTCCTTATGTTCCTTCTACAGCACAATATAGTTGTGTAGAACCTCAAATAACTACAGGTCTATCACGGTAATGCCAGTGTGTGCTGGGGGCGGGGGGGGGGGCGGGGTGGAGCAGAAGGCCCAGGGCCCGTCCCCAGGTCCTAAACTGGGCTAGCAGGACACAGGGGAAGACAGCCAGATATGGTGGGGCCAGCGAATGAGAGTTCACGTCCTGCTCGGCGCCACGCTGGCTGTCGAACCTTGAGAAGGTCGCTAAGTCAGGCTGCATAGCCTAAAAGAGAAGTGACCAAAGCCCGACGGCCTGGCTCTGAGACCCGGCCTCACTGAACACTCGAACTCCCGAGTGTGCAATCTCTCTGAGCCTGTGTCCTCATCTACAAAATGAGGTAATCGTTTCTTTCTCACGGAATGGTCGTGAAGATTCATCGAATTATGCATCAGAAGCACTCGCCTGGTGCCTGGCACGTGGAAGCTCCCAATAAAACCAGCCAGTGATGTTGTTACTGTTAAATTAACGGAAGGATCAGATCAGGTGTCCGTGAAAACCTGTTACAGCCTGACAAATATTTATCAGACGTAAGGTGTTAGGGACCGTGACCATGATTTCTTCTTTGTCGCCTGGGTCTCCTGACCTCCCCTCTCTGACCCTTCCCTCCCTAGGTCCTCAAGGCCCTCCAGGGTATGGTAAGATGGGCGCGACCGGACCCATGGGCCAGCAAGGCATTCCGGGCATCCCTGGCCCTCCGGGTCCCATGGGCCAGCCAGGCAAGGCTGGCCACTGTAACCCCTCTGACTGCTTTGGGGCCATGCCGATGGAGCAGCAGTACCCGCCCATGAAAAACATGAAGGGGCCTTTCGGCTGAAATCACGGCCTCCGTCAGATGAAGGATTCCATTGGGAATAAATGGCCGACACGTACAGGACTCTGTGATGGGTTGTGAATGTTCTGTGTTTCTTAATTGCTATTAATATTTTTTTACCAATAAATAAATAAAACTACATGCAACCCCACTTCCAGTGGGGTTCTCTGGTGCTGCCCCTGCCTCTCTGTCATCCGCCTTCTGTCGTGTGGTCCCGGGGTCAAAAAAGGGCATCTCCCACGTGTCTGTGGCCAACCAGTGGGGTCGTGGAGTTGTGGGATGCTGCTGTATAGGGTGCCCCCAGCTCAGCTCTCCTCTCTAGATGCTTCGAGTCATGCTTCGGTCCTCTGTGGACTTCGGGTCCTGCCCTTCGTGGCGCGCCTCTCAAAGTCAGAGTGGGGGCATCACTCAGCCTGTCCTCACCAATGAGACAAAAGGCCCAACTTATGGCTCATAAAGGCCCCTCCCTGTTTGCTTCCGAGAGAAACCAGTGCTCAGTTCCCCACCCACCCTCTGCCCACCCTTCTGACTTCTTGAGCGCGGCCCAGAGCCAATCCACGTTGCCCCTGGGGAAATGCCACCCAGCGAGGAAAGCTAGGCTTCAGCGCCCGGCCTAGGCAACCAGGGACCGCTTCTCCGGGAAATGAAATGGAATCTTCTGCCTGTACCGGTGCATGGCCCTGTCACCAGCTCTCCTGGACCCCAAATGGCATCTTTTGTTAAACCTTGTTCATCTAACGCGTGTGGTGCTTTTCCCACACGTCTCAGCCGAGGCCTTCAGAAACAGGCTGCATCGGCGGAAAGGGCACAGGGGTCATGGGCAAGCCATGATCAGATCTAAGCGCAGGGTCTTCAAAGTCCGCTGGGAATTTGGTGATCTATCTGCCGTCTCCTTCTCAATATATAAAAAGGCCAGGAAGAAAAGAAGACCAAAAAAAAAAAAAAAAAAAAAGAGAGAGAGAGAGAGAGAGAGCAAGTTGAATATTATGGAAACATTCCATCTCAAGCCTCTTCCTTCTGTCTTTTTCACATCTCTTGTGCTGATGGGCTGACTGCCCTGTGAGAAAGCAACAGGGCACGTCCAGAGGGACTTCTAAAGAAAGCCTTTTTACTGGTCCCAGCTTTCTGGAGGGTTTATTTAAGTTGGATAGACTTCAAAGGGATCACAGAGCAGGCTCAGAAATGCACCCAGAGTCTAGATGCTTATCCAAACTGCCTGAAGCCTTCAAACTGGCTGTCATCTCTCCGGAGCTGGCATGTCCAGCATAGTTCTGAAAACTCCCTCCTCCAGTAGGGCCCCAAATGCCGGGAGACCAGCCCACTGATGGCTTTTCTGAACCTTTGCCCTATTTTCCTCCTGCCAGGAGCAGAGGTGTGCCCGTGGCCAGGGGAATGATATCAGGCAGGCTCTGGAGCACGCCTCGGTGTCTCCCATGATGCTTTTAGATTAACGAGGTGCCGATTCTTACTTCGTCCCTCATCAGCAATTCCCAGCTAACCCTGGTTCTAACATAAAACATGAAAAAGCAAACGCATCATATTTGCATTGAAGTAGCAGCCAGCATTGGACAGTGGATGAGGACAGATGTTAAAGCGTTCCCATTGGAAGGCCCACTTCCACTTTCGGCCCAGTCTGCGAAGCGCTAACTGATGACTGGCCTCGTGATAAGGACATTGGCGTGAGTAGAGAGAGAAAAGCAGGACCAGCTGTTGGGTTGAGCGCATTGGCTTTGAAGGCCAGAGGGGAATATTACTATGGGGAAACATCACACGCATCCCCCTTTGAGGGCCCCCAGGGAATCCATCCTTACATAGTAAATGAGGCTTTCTTTCCTTTTCTTCCAGAGTCAAATTCATGCTACTCTTTAGGGGAGTCCATAACAGACTGGTTTAAGCTGTCGTGATTTGAGTGCTTGTCTCCCTGGAGTTTGGAATTGCTCTATTTTCTTGGACCATGAAGAACCAGATGGAAAGCTGGATTTTATAGTCTCTTCTGTTACTGTGGTCAGCAAAAAAAAAAAAAAAAAAAAAAAAATCCATGGATTTTGCTCATAAGTTTGGGAGCTGGGTAAGCTGAAGAGAAAGGAAGGAGGGGCGTAAGATTTCCACTCCTTTTAGGTGGCTCTCTCACATTCCTGCCCTGTTATTCTTTGGTCTTCATTTCTCAGTATATTCCAGGCTTTAAAGGCAGCATACAGAGACGCCTGGGTGGCTCAGTGGGTAAAGTGTCTGACTTTTGATTTTGGCTCAGGTCATGATCTCACGGGTTTGTAGGATCCAGCCCCATGTCAGACTCTGCACCGACAGCACGGACCCTGCTTGGGATTCTCTCCCTCCCCCTCTCTCTGCCACTCCCCTGCTCACATGCACTCTCTCTCTCTCTCTCAAAATAAATAAATAAACTTAAAAAAAAAATAAAGGCAGCATACAGATCATTCAAATTGGTAACATCTAACTTGGTGAGCCTGTTTTCTCTCACTACTTTGTGCCAGGAACTGTCACAGGGAGTCCGGGGCAAACAGGAGAGATGTGGCCCCCGCACCCACGGAAAACAAGCAATTACAACAAAGTGGAAGGGTGGGGCAGTACCAGGCGCCAGGGGAGCGCAGGGCTGAGGGACCTCAAGCAGAGGGAACACCATGTGCCAAGGTCCAGAGGTGGCTAAGCACAGCGTGCTGAGTGACAGGGGGACCGTGTCTTGTGGTTGGAATGCGGATGGTGGGCAGCACAGGCAGTGGGAGACAAGGGTTTTATGCAGGGGGCCGCTGGGTCAGGTTTGCCTGCTGGGGACTTCACTGGCAGCAAATTGAAAAGTGAGAATGTGAGAAACGCTCCGCTCTGCGAGAGGGAGAAAAGGCTGCTGCACACTCTTTCCGCAGAGAAAAATCCCCAATTTGATGCCTTCTGGAATTTAAACCTTCCTTTTTTGTCATTAATAGTTTCCCCTGTCACCAGAATTCAACAGAATCTAGACGCTTTCTTCACATGTGGTCTGTGAGCCCCATTACGAGACCAGCTTTTTTGTTGTTGTCCTGAATAATTTACGGGAATAGAACATATCAATGTAGTCTCTATATGATCCCATAATGGAAAAGAAGTGTGGCCAAAATGCCAC
>NW_026057585.1:81224566-81316068 GCF_023721935.1 Panthera uncia
TTTAGGTGACCGTCGGTATTCCTTCTCAGTAAGCAATACTGGAGCTTGGAGCTGAGCCAGGATGCCAGGGGGCGGGGGTGGGGGGCGGATGATGTGTCCCTAGAGGAGGTGATATTTTCCAGCGGATGGCCCTTCCATTACCAAGCTCTGCCTCACCTCTAACTGGTCAACCACAGAGCTCCCACGAACTCAGCAAAGTGCTCCGTGCTTTACAAAAGGACTGGAATCCAAGTGTTCCCCTTTGGCTGAAGCTGAAACAATAACAGGAACTTCCCCACCCACCTCTGTCTGCCTCAGGTAGTTGAGGTTTTGGAAATGAGCTGATTGTTTTTCGGTCTTTGGAAGATCCTGATCCCCCTTTTATCCAGCGTGCTCCAAAATAAACACACCTGGGCCTGCCCCACGTCCTCCGAGGCACGGCCCTGGATGTTGGCGTTGGCTGGTCTCAGTACCTGAGAGAGAACTTGGATACTCTTGCCCCTAAAAAAGCACAGACATCCAACAGAACGTTCTCCTAGGAACCTAAAAAGCAAAGACAGCCAGCAGAATGTTCTCCTAGGAACACTTTGCCGGGCAGAGGGGGTTAGGGGTTTGAGATTTTCATAGGCATTTAATCCTCAGCACCTAGAACAGAGCCTGGCAAGGGGTGGGAATGCAATAGGTTTAATATTTTTGTGGAATGAAATGAGTGTGCATCTTGCCGCCCAGGTATCACCTATTTTCTCTCCCAGCAAATACCCCTTGACCTTCAGCCCACACTGCAGGACTTCTTCCTTTCTGAGATTTTGCAATTCGATTCTACCCATTTTTGGGGGGACTGGGTGAAAGGGAGGCAGTTTATAAGATTAAGACAAGACTACTAAGTACTGAGTGGTTAAAAGATGTGCACCTGGGTTTAAATCCTGACCTCTCCATTTACCTTTTTGATAGTAAGGAAGTCACGTAGCCTCTTTTCAGCCTCAGTTCCTCATTATAAACGAGCAGAAATATCTATCTCAAAGTGCCGTGTGGAAATAAAACAACACATTGTACTTAGCACAACAATGGGCACACAGTTAGCATTCAATACAGGATGACGGTGATGATGGTGATGTCTAATAACATTTATTAAATTCATGCCAGGCACTATTCTAGGCACTGGGGATACAGGAGTGAATAAGAAAAGAACAATCCTGCAATATGCATGTAAACTTTAAATAGGACATTCAAACAGTGACAAGTGGTATGAAAAACTAAAACAGTGTGAGAGGACAGATGACTAGAATGTGGGGGAACAGTGCTACTTTAGATGTGGTGTCAAGGAATGTCCCTATCCCCACAAGGGGATATTTGAACTGAAACCTGGATGGCAAGGTAGGGGCCAGCCCGTGAAGAGTCAAGGCAGGAGCATTCCAGACAGAGGGAAGAGCTAATCCAAAAATCCGGAGGTAGGAATGAGCTCAGTTCCATGGGTGAAGACCAGGTCAGCATGGCTGGAACAGAGGGGGACAGCAGGAGCAGGAAGTGAGGCTGGAGACACAGGCAAGGTGTTGGTCACATGGGGCCATGAAGTTCATAAGGCTGTGTTTAGCTTTTATTTTAAGAGGTATGGGAAGCCTCTGGAGGAATGTAAGCCCAGGAATAACACGATCTAATTTACATATAAGACAAACACTGTGGCTGCTCCGCGAAGAATAGAGTGTGGGGAAAGAGTGAAAGCAAGGACATTGACCATGAGGCTACTGCAGTGACGCAGGCCACAGATGACGGAGTCTTGGATTAAAGTGATAGTGCAAACAGGGAGAAAAGAGTAGATGTGGGTCTACTTTGGAAGTGGAGCAAATGGAAATGGGAAAATACGTGGAGAAACAGAGGCCACACTAGAACAATCCTAGGTTTCTGCCCTGGGAGTCTGGGTGAATTTTCTGAGATGAAGGAGAGGAATGAGTTTTGGGGGAAAACATCAAAGAGAACTCTTACATGAGACAGGCTGGACTACAGCACAGTGACAGTGAGACCAAGTGCCAATGAGACTGGGTCACATTGTGAAGGGCCTGGGGTGCCAGAATGAAGAGGCTGGGCCTTTTTTGTAGGTGCAGATGAAGAGGAACCATTGTAGGCTGTTCAGTGGGCAAATAGCATGATCAGCACAATGATTTTGGAAAATGCCTGGCTAGATGGTTAGATAGGTGGGCTGGAATGGATAGCACTTCGTAACACTTCCTTTATTGAGTTTTTAAAAACTACAGTGCCAGGCACTGTACTAGGTACAGGAGCTATGACAAGCAAAACCACACACAATCCATGCTCACATGGAAGAACTTAACAAATGAGTCAAATAAGCACGCAAACAAGTGTAGAGCCTAAACCACCAAGACCAAGTTAAGTACGACTATATGCGGTCACTTAGTAACCAGGATTTGACTTTGTGGACCAGTCAAGGCTTCCCTGCTGAGAAATGGGCATCCATGGACACCAGTTCTAGGCCACCTCTGCCCCAACCTACTGTGAACTAGGGCAAGTCACTGTCTCTCTGGGCCTTAGGATCCCCATTTTAGGAAAGAAGAGACCCTACGTGATCTAATTTTCCTCCTCTGACAGCGGGGGATTTTCCTCTCCAAAGACCACAAATCTCACTCCAAACCTACTAATTGGCACATGCTGTCCTGACATTAGAGCGAAGTACTTCGCTGTTGCCTCCATCCTTTCCAGGAGGCCTGGGGCTGTTTCCCGTTGTCACGGCAACCGCCTGGGCCCTCCTCCGGCGGGCGGAAACTTAAGAGTGACTGACAACTGAAACTACACCACTATCACGCGTCCCGTCCCGTTTGCCAGGTTAAAACATGGCCACCACTGCAACAACCGACCCAAGCTTCTCACCAAATACCCGGGTCTGAGCAGCCCTGGGGCCTAGGCTAGGTCAGGAAAGGGAGCAACAGCACCGCGAACACAGCGAACAAGATTTCCGGAAACCTCTACCCAGCCCTTAGCTCCTCGGGCCTCTCCGCGAGGCACCCGACCATCGCCCTGTAGCGTCACTCCCGACGGCCCGTGCGCCCAAGATAGACAGCGACGGACACCCAATTAGAAGCGTGCCCGCCCCCAGGCCCAGGCGGGGCAGGTTTAGGACCGGGAAGCTCCGCCCACCGCCGGCGTGTGACGTCGAGTCGCCATGGCCAGCTATCCGTACGGGCAGGTGAGTGTCGGGGGCGGGCGATTCCAAGAGGGGCCTCGCCGAATCCAGGCCCCGGCCCTGCTTTGCTTTCTCCCGGCTTTCTCCGCGCCCTTCCCACGCTGAAGCTGGCTTCAGTGAGGTCTCGCGCGGGAGAGAAGGCAAAAGGGCTGGTCGGTCGCGCCCGTCTCACGTCACGCAGTGCTACAGGTCTGGGAGGTCGCGTCGCGCCCCCTCTGACGTCGCGCCGGCGAGGATTTGGGGACCTTGGACCCCACGTAATTAGGCTGGGCTCCGCTTGGGCCCCACACCTTCTCAGGAGTCCCGCGGGGGCTCCCTGCGGCCTCACCAACGCCAACAGAACATTGAGAGCACTGGTTTCGTCGGCATCGTTGGGGGCGTCGGAGAAAAACACACCCTGACATACTGCATGCGAACAATCAGGAGAATCTGTGGTTTTCGCGGGTTCCACGAGTGACCTTACTTACTTAGTCTAACACTTCCGTTTCACGCATAGGAAAAGTGAATCCCAGAGAAGGCAGAACTCATCTGAAGTCTCTAGGCAGGCAGCAGAACCCGGAAGCCTCAGCAACATGCCCTTGCCCACCTCCAGCCCATTTTGATCCAGCCAGGAACATCACAGCAAGGGGATTCTGTCGCCAGAATCCTTTGTTGGACGACAGATTGGTAGAGTGGTTAAAGTTCAGCTTGGAGTCAGAGGAAAGCTCACACCTTGGCTCCATCACGTAAATAGTTTTGAGCAGCTAGGCAAGGGTGTATTGCCTTTGTGAGCCTGTTTCCCCCTTAGTAAAATAGGGCCCAGTAATAGGGTCTACTTCATAGAGCTGCTAGGAAGAGTAATGAAGTCATGCTTGTAAAGCATTTGGTACTTCTAAAAGTGTAACTATTTTGATTTTTTTCTACACTCCTAGAAAGCCAGTGGTGGGGCGGGGTTCCTCAAATACCTTCATTTTAAGAAACCAAAGCCCAGGGAGGGCTCTCGAGTTGCCCAAGGTCATATTAATTTAGGAGATAAAACCCATGCAGGGAAAATTGGAAAACAAATATATGGGATATTAGCATTCCGCTGAGTATAGTCACGTGCCAAAAGAGTGGTGAGGAAGTGTGGCACTCTGGCTTTTGTACACAGTATTTGGACCTTTATTATCTCAGTGATGAAGGTCCTGTAGGCCGAATCTCTAGCAGAGATTATTATCCCCAATTTATAGCTGAGGAAGGAGCCCAAAGAAGTTAAGTGGCTTGCTCAAGGTCACATGTAGCAAGTGAGGGCTAGAACTTAGAACTCCTTTCATTGCGTATCTAGCAGAGGTAGAAAAAAAAAAAAAAAGGCTGGCATGGGCCGAGGTCAGGAGGAAGTATAACCTAGCAGGGTTTCTGAAGTTCCATTCCATTTGTTGGATCTTATGAAATGTTAATAGGCATTGCTAATAGAGGAAGATTCTGTGGTTTAGGTAGGTTTGGGAAATAGTCTGTTAAATACAACTGAATAAGTTTATTCAACATGGGGCATCTCTGAATTCTTAATTTGTTAATATGCTTTGTAAATCTGCCAGAGAGGACTGGGATATGCAGTATTTTTTTTTTTTTAATGTTTATTTATTTTTGAGACCGAGACAGAGCATGAGTGGAAGAAGGGGAGAAAGAGAGGGAGACCCAGGCTCTGAGCTGTTAGCACAGAGCCCGATGCGGGGCTCGAACTCACAAGCTGTGAGATCATGACCTGAGCTGAAGTCAGACGCTCGACACAACTGAGCCACCCAGGCGCCCCAGAATATGCAGTATTTCTTAAACTTACTTAACCATGGAGCTCCCTGCCACCCACACACCCCCACCTCAACTGGCCGCTTTTTTAATGTCTGGTCATTTTTTTTTTTGGTAACACTAGTATTCTGGAGAAACACAGTTTGAGAAAACATTGCCATCACGCCTTGTTTCTCGGTGGATGGTTTGTGTCACGATCACCTAAGAGCTTGTTTAAAAAGCACACCTTTGGGTTCCACCTCAGACCTATTCTGTGCCCAGGAAGGAACCAAGAATCTACATCTTAATAAGCATCTGGAGTTCATTTGTATGCATCCTAGAGGCAATGACATAGAAATTAAGAGCCTGAACTTCCAGGTTAGATACAACTGGGCTAGAATCCTAATTCTAGCACTTAACAGTTATGTGCCTTTGGACAAACCATCTGAGGGCTCTGAGCCTCAGTTTCCTCACCTTTAGAAAGGGAGGAATGATAAAAGGGAGGATTCTGCCTTCATAGGGCTGAAATCAAGACAAAATACGATGAAGCCTGCAGGGAGCTTGGCACGTTGCTGATACCAAGGGTGTGCAGGGCCTGGTGATGGCTCTTGCTCCCGCAGTTGCTGTTACCATGCTGCTTGGGCTTATGCTCAGAGTGAAATACTGAAGAGCCCGAAGAGAAATGTGTCTAGAATAGAAGAAGAAATGCTTTTATCTCCCCATTATACCCTTCTCTGCCTGTCCCTCCTGGTCCAGGGTATTCCAAGAAAGTGCCTGGTTGTTTTAGAGCATCCAAAGGCTTAGTTAACACCAGCCCCGCTTCACCCAGTAAGTACATGGCCCTGGAGGATTCCATCCTATTGTTGGGAGTCAAAACTCCTCTCATTTTCCACTGCCTCCAGCCGTGGGGTCCTCAAGCATGGACTGGGTGTTGGGAGTCATAAAATCATAAAATCAAGTACGCTTTCTTTGGTCCTGGGTGGGAGGGGGGCAGCCTTGATGGGTTTTGGTGAGAGCTTGGTCTCTGAGGCTGAGAGATTTGGCTGCACATCCCTGCTCTGCCATTTCCTTGCAGAAGTTTCTTGCAAAAAGTCCAAGGCTCAGTTTTCCCTTCTTTAAAATGGGGTCATAAGAGAGCCTACCTCAAGAGATACTGTAGAGATTAAAGGAGATAATCCACGTAAAGTGCTTGGCGTCGTGTTTGGCATGTAATAAATACTCCAAGGAAAGAGTGATACAGATGGATAAATTGTAGAATCGGTGTGATAAATATTAAATGGGAGTAAGTGTAAGGCACTAGGATAGCACAGGAGGGACATCTAAGTAAGTCTGGGGGTGAGGAAATCTTAGAGGGGGTGACATTTAAGCCAAAAGCTGAATCACCAATCGGCATTAGCTGAGTGAAGAAAACGAAGGGACTAGCGTGCACAAAGGTCGGGAAAAGAGAGCCCGATATCTTGGAGGAATTTCAGGAGATCAATATGTAGTGAAGAGGGGGGAACGGCTAAGAAATGAGACCAGAAAGGTAAGCAAGGACCAGATCCTAAAGGACTTTGTATGCCTTTCGAGGGAGTGCGGACTTCATCCTGACTAATGAGGGGAGCTGTTGAAGAGTCTTCTCTCCTTTGTGCTTTGGAGCTGGCACCATGGGGCACTGTGAAAATGGACTGAAGCAGGAGAGACGAGGCAGGGAGACCAGTTTCAAAGTTGTTGAAGTAAACTTGATTACAGAGAACAGCGACCTGGTGGAAATGGATTTGAGAAGCCTTTGGGAGGTAGAATTGAGAAAACTCAGTGCCTAATTGGGGTGATGGAGGGGAGGAAAGAGGAGGTGCCCAGGAGGGCACTGGGGTCTCAGGTTTCAGGTTTGGGTGACTGGGTAGGAGGTACTGTTCGCTGAGATGGGGACACAGAGGGAGGGATACATTTGGAGAGAAGATCCAGGAGGTTGTTGGATATGTGGGTCTGCAGCTCAGGAGAGATGGAACTGGACAGACGATTTTGGAGTGTTAGCACCGAGGCGGTAATTGAAGTCTTGGGACAGTTCTTGGCCCACTGTCTATTGGCTGCAGGTTTCTGGCCTTTTAAATATTTTAGGAGGCTCTGCTGGTGAATGCCCAGACCACTCCTGTCTTCTTGATTGTTTAACCCCTTAGAATGGGCTGTCGCCTCCTCCAGCAGACACTTGAGGGACAGCCCCAGAGCACAAGCCTCCGTTTGCAAGGCAGCCTGCCTACTCCCTTCCCCCTCAGGACTCGGCACGCACCCGCCTTTGATATCTCTGAACTCCACGAGGGTCTTGGGGGTAGAAGAATGAATGAATGCTCAGAGCCGAAGGAAAACACAGAGCTTCTTGAGTAGGTCCTGTAGGGGGAGCTGAGCTCCCCACCACTTGCATGAATGCAAACAGAGGTTCAAGATGGTGCAGCAGAGATTCCATCACCTACCAAGAGGTTGGACTGGAGGGCCTTTGGGGTCTCTTACAGTCCTGTGCTTCTCAAATCAGGTCTGGGCACTGGGCTGGAAAAAGAGTAAGATTCTTCTGAGTCCTGATTTCCGGGCTTGAAGCGTCTGAAAGATCACCCAGTCCACCTTCCCGCTTCAGCCCTGTCCACTGTAGAAATCCCTCATATTTGACAGCTACATTGAGGACAGTCCCTGTTCAGTCACAATTGAGTGAACACAGCAGAGGGTGGTAGAGTAGAGGCCCCGTTTTGAATCCCAGCTCATCTGTTCTAGTTGTTTGTCCCAGGCACATTAGTGAACTCTGTACCTTAATTTTCTCATCTGTAAAATGGGGGCAATAGC
Organism: Panthera uncia; assembly: GCF_023721935.1. Lineage (NCBI taxonomy): Eukaryota > Metazoa > Chordata > Mammalia > Carnivora > Felidae > Panthera > Panthera uncia. Next base: position 81,232,287 of record NW_026057585.1, read on the forward strand.
CCTTCCTCACAGGACTGAGGATCAGTGAGGGTCAGTTGAACTGGAAGCACCTAGCAGAACCTCAGTACAATGTGAATTGCCCCTTCCCTGCCCCAGTATATCAAATGTTTATTTGCATTTAGTAAAGACCTAGGGATAGTTTTCTGTGATGCTTTGGGAACCGTGGTTGCAGGACTTCTCCCGTCTTTTTCTTTCTTTCACAGTCTTGTGTTGATCAGCATGAAATGCTCTCGGAAAAAGCCTCAAAAGGGTTGGCAGCATGGAGTAGCATAAAAGAACAGGGAGTCAGGGACTCCGGTTTTCATGTCTGGTTCAGACCTTCACTAACAACTCCGTGACCCTGGAAACCATCTTCCCCAAACTTCCTCCGCAGCCTGGAGGCTCCAGTTCCTTCGTGGGTACACGCTGGAAACCTGAGTCATTCTAAACACTTCCCTTTCCTTCCCCCTCCATCTACTCCCTAATCGAATTAGTCGTCAAGTCATGTCTAGCCTATCTCCGAAATAGCTTCAGAATCCATCCTGCTCGCTCCATGTCTAAGTCCGCTGTCTGGTTCAAGCCCTGCCTGCCTAGCACCTGGGCTGCTGCCTCCCCCGCTAGCTCATCCTCCACCCCGCTGCTGGTTAATTCTCTAAACAATGCTCTGATCACGTTCCTCCTCCATTGGAAACCCTTCTATGGCGCTCTGTTTCCTCAGGCATAGAGCCCAAACTCTTTAGAGTGGTATTCATCTGTTCAAATATTTATGGAGGCTTGCAGGTGCCAGGCACTGTGCTGGACCCTGGGTACCATGATGAATGAGGCCCAGTGTCTGGCCTTGGGGAGCCCACTGTTGCATGGAGGAGGCAGAGACAGACAGAAAATACCTTAAGACACCAGTAACTCACCAGCTAACAGAAATGCAGCAGGAGGGGAGCTTGGTCAAGGAGCCTGTAAAGAGCCAGCCTTTCTGAGTTCACCTTGCATTCTTGTCCCCGCCCCTGCTTTTCAGGCCATTCCCCCACCTCTCTGTGCTCACTCATAGATGTGTGCCTTCATCAATCTTCTCCCTCCTGTCTGGAATGTCCTTTCCTGCTTTCCTTTTAGGGAATGCACGTGCATCCTTCAAGGCCGCCTCCAGTATCACTCCTGCCTCCTCCAGGAAGCCTTCCTTGATCCACTTCATGCATTTCTTCATTTGATTGCTCATCCGTCATTCAATGAACAGAACAAATTACTCTGTTTATGTCTCCTTGATAGCAGTTAAGTAGACTTTTCTGATGGCACGGATCAAACTGTATCATAACCACTATGGGCCACAGTGGGATAGGCCCTATTTAGTTTTGCCCCGCCCCATACCTAGTACGGTGTGGTCACTCTATAAATACTTGCTGAATGAAGTCATTTCACAGGTGTGAAAAATCTTCCTTTTTCTGTTGGAGGACTGTTGGCAGGATTCTTCCAGGAGCACTCGTGTGTGTGTGTGTGTGTGTGTGTGTGTGTGTGTGTGTGTCTCTCTCTCTCTCTCTCTCTTTCTCTCTCTCTCTCTCTAAGTGCTCTATAAACTGCACAGGTAAAGGCTCTAACACAGGGCAGATCAGAAAGGGTTTAGCTGCTGCCAGACTGCACCAGACCCAGCAGGCCCCTGAAATGTGACAGCAGGAGGGTCAGAAGACCTGCCTGGCGACACCTGCTTTGGCGGTCTGGGGGCATTTCCCAGGGGGAAGGCCTGTGCCTCAGGTGCCCTAGGCCAGGTCCAGTTTATGGCTTTGCTCACAGGGCTTGTTGCAGAGCAGCTACTTCCTGCCTTGGCCTGGCCTGTTCTTTGGGTGCGCCCAGTCTCTGCAGGGCCCCCACCCCTTTTCTCATCCTACGCCGGAATCCTGTGCCCTATTGTTTAAGGAAAGAGCACTGTAGCAGGAGGCATTGGGAGTCACTGGGCACGGGTGTGGTGGGGAGTGGTCTGCCTCCACCTCTGCCTCCAGCTCCTTGTGATTTGTGTGATTCGAGCGGTTCCCTTCCCCTCTCCTTAGTTACCCCATCCATAAACTGAAGGGGTTAGGTTAGATGACCACCTCCTGGCACCCCTGCCATCACACTGCTCCAACCCCCTTTTTGTCCCAGCTCAAATGCGGCTTTCTCCTGGAAACTCCCCTGATCTCACCCTCTTTCCTTTCTGGTCCCATGACGCGTGGCTTATGCATCCATTCGCAGCACCCGTTTCCTTCTGCTGTTTTGTTAGATGTTGGAGAATGTTTCCATGCCTCTTCAGTTAACTGTTCAGTTAACTGCTCCTTCAGACTGTTCTGCTTCTTTATACACGCCCCCCAAGAATTTATCTGGTCCAGGGCTTTGCCGATGATAATTAATATAATAATAACAACAGCCAAGATTTATAGATCGTTTGCTTTTGCCAGGCACTATTGTGAGAACTTTTTTTCTTACATTGGTGGTTTTCTTTTTTTTCTTTTTTTCTTTTTTTTAATGTTTAGTTTTGAGAGAGAGAGAGAGAGACAGAGTGAGAGCAGGGGAGGGACAGAGAGAGAGGGAGACGCAGAATCCGAAGGCTCTGAGCTGTCAGCATAGAGCCTGGTGCGGGGCTCGAACCCTTGAACCGTGAGACCTAAGCCAAAGTTGGACGCTCAACCGACTGAGCCACCCATGCGCCCCCCTTTAGTGGTTTTCAAACTGTCTTTCGAGTCACCATAAGGTTTCTACAGAGCTCCCTCAGGATCTGACAAGAGAGGGGGCCAGCATGGTCGGGGCTCTGAAACCCCCACCTCGCTTCTACCAAAGCAACTTTCTTTTATCTGTTAAAATTACATTTTATCAGAAGAGTCTTTAGCTAAGAGTTAAACTGACAAAATTCTGCTGCATGTATTTCTTGTAATCAGCAGAACCTTCCAGTGAGGGAGAGATTATTATATTTTACTTGTGAGGAAACAGGCACGGGGAGATTAAGCCAGTGGCCCACGGTGAGAACTCAGCTGGTGAGTGCAGAGTTTGGAATTGAGATTGGTCTGTGACTTCACCGTGAAGGAGCCTTGCTGCTAGCTCTGGCAGTTTCCAGGGTGGAAAAGCCCCCACGATGCCGAGTGGGGAAGGTGGAAGGACCTCTTCCTGCCCTCCCTCAAGAAGCCTCCCTTCCTTGAGCAATCCGACCTCCTTTAGATGAAGTGTGAATTTGGCCTTAGCCTTGAGGAAAGGTGCCCCAGAAGCTACCAAACACAATAAAAAGAGGAAGTCCAGGCTCTCAGCAGCTAGTGCGTTACAGGTTTATCTAGAACACGTCCAGATGGTACCCTCGTCAGAGCTGGGCCCAGCCGCTCCCTATGCCTTTGAGCCCAGCCTGTCTGCAGATGTGCTGGGGCTGCCCTCTGTCATTTAGGGAGTTGTAGCTGAACACTCGGAGTTTGCGGGTCCCTGGCTAGTGGTGTGGGGACGTGGACAAGAGAGGGAGCACCCCCTTGTATGTGTGCTACCATACACGTGGCCTGGGCTCAACAGCCAGGAGACCCAGGTCCTGGTCCCAGCCCCTCCACGTGGTCTATGCGTGATTTTTCTGGACCTGGCTTTCCTCCTGCCTAGCACGGTGCTGTTATTAATAGTTAATGTGTTTTGAGTGCCAGGGCCTGTGTTGGGCACTTCACATGATCATTTCGTGTCATTTCGTTCACATACCAACCTGGGATAGGCGCTATTTTTATTTCCACTTAGAGCAGAGGATATTGAGGCTTAGAGAGGGTAAGTCATGAGTCCAGTTCATAAATGGCAGAGCCTGAAGTCAGACTGGTCTTTTTTGCCTCTTACCGATCGCACTATGGTGCCTGAGGAGTAGGGTCTCCCCTGCCTGTCTCCCAGAGTCACGAGTGAGATGCTTTTGTGTCTCAGGCTCTTCTAGAATAAGGAAGCCATGCTGCCGATACAGCGTCTGTGATCGAAGAGGGTCGGGGTGTGTGGTGCAAATCACATTTGCGCCGTGAATTCGCCACATAGGGCTGGAGGTAGCACAGGATGAGGATTTGGGATTTTGATTCATTCACCTCCTCATTTGTTCAGTAAATATTTACCGAGCATCCATCCATTCGGCACTGGGGGCTGGGGATACGAGTGGCAAACCAGACACGATCCCAGCCCCCACGGAGCCCCTCGGCGTGATAGGAAGGGGAGCCAGGAGGGCAAGCCCTGACTTCACAGGTCGTGGACAGTACGATCTTGGCTAAGTTTTATCTTCTCTGGAAGCCTCAGGTTGCCCGTCTGAGCAGCGAGATCATAATTCCAGCCCTGCCTGTGGGGTCAGCTGCAAGAGGGCGATGGCATTGGCAGTGCTTTGTAACTGTAAAGTGCCAGACTGTGGCTGGTTTCCGGCCTTATCATTCTGATGGATATTTTGCTCTTGTTACAGGGCTGCCCAGGAGCTGGAGGACAAGCGCCCGGAGCCCCTCCGGGTAGCTACTACCCCGGACCCCCCCACGGTGGAGGGCAGTATGGCGGTGGGGTACCCCCTGGTGGCAGTTACGGCGGGGGTCCTGCCCCCGGGGGGCCTTATGGACCGCCGGCTGGTGGAGGGCCCTATGGACACCCCAATCCTGGGACTCCAGGAGGACTATATGGTAGTGCGGCCCCGGGGGGTCCCTATGGCCAGCCTCCTCCGAATTCCTACGGTGCCCAGCATCCCGGGCCTTACGGACAGGGACCTCCTCCAGGTGAGTAGGGATCTTGGACTCCAGGTGCCTCTGACCTTGTTCTGAGTTATCTGGGGCCCGTCCTTGCCCTTCCTGTGGGTGTGCGGGCAGTCTCGTCTCTGGCTCCCTAGCATCTTGCTTCTGGCTCCAGCTTGCAACAGCAGAACAAGGAACGTGTCAGTTAACTTGCTGTGGTAACAACAACTCCAAAATCACTTCGGCTGACAACAGCAGACGTGTATTTCTATCGCTCGCTCGCACTCACTTACTCTTGCTTACGTGTCAGCGGCTGAGGATTTGGCTGCCGAGGTTCTGAGCCACATGTCTGTGCTTTCCACGTCCAGGCTGAAGGAGCAGCCCCTGAGATATGTTGCGGATGTGGCAGGAAAGATGGGGAGGGCTGGCAGGAAAGCACAGTGCCCCTTAAAGTTCCTGCGCTGAAGTTCTTCACATCTTCTTCCACCCGCGTTCTGTTGGCCCCACCACAGCCCCTGGTCAAGCCTGACCTACCATCTGTAGGATGGGAACGGATAGTCCTCTCCCGGAGGGGCTCCACAAGCCACCAGGCAGTGGAGAGGGCGTACGGCACTCTTACAGGGGAGGGGCGGGGGAGTCGCCAAACAACTGGAGGCAGTGCACCGCGGGGAGGACCCATTTCTGGGGGAGGGAGATTGGCCCTTATGTGTAGAAAGGCAAGGTAGTGAAGTTGTTGAAAACCCGGGCTTTTGATACCAGACCACGTACTGACCTGACCAGATCACTTCACCTCATTGTGAAGTTTGTGCCTCCTTGTCCACATGCGTAAAATGGGTGAATGCCACGACCTGACGAGATTACTAATGAGGATTCGATGAGAAGGTGCAGGTGAACGCTGGGCACGGCGGGAAGGCCTTAGTACCCACTGTGCTGTGACAGGACTCGTTCGGGGACATCTCAGCAAGGAGGTATTCCGCATGTAATGGGGTAGCACGTGTGACGAGGGCCTTACCACTGGGAGGTACTGAGACAGGCAGGAGAATGCCGCAGGGAGAATAAAGATCAAAGATAGTGAAGGTGAGGTACTGGACAAGGTGGGCGGCGGGGGGAGGGGGGCTTGGAGATCCAGTGGAAGCAGAGAATCCTGGTGGGCGGCCTCAGGCTCAGTGCAAATTTCCAAGTGGCCGCAGACAGGGGGTCAGGGAGGGGGAGTGCCTGGGTCCCTGTGTCCTCACGGACTCAGCCTCTTCACAGAACGCTTACCCCCGGGAGACCAAGCCAGCAGCACGGCATCTAGAACCGCCCTGGCACACCTGCACGGCCTCCAGGGAGCGGCCCCGCTGGGCGGCTGCAGCATCTTCGCGCTCGTTCCCAGGCGGGCGGCCCCGAGGGAGATGCTCACACCTTGGGGGTTCTAAACACCGAGGCAGTGGCATTTATCTTGTCAGAGCTCAGAGCTTCTGGCTGTTTGCTTTCAGCCCAGCAGCTTCATGGCGGAGTCCCTCGTCCTTTTGAAATCTCGTCTGTGAGCCCACATGAGGTCACTGCAGGGGAAGGAGCCCCTCTCTGGGAGGCTTATCCCCATAGGGCCTGAGGCCAGAGATCATCTCTAGGGCCGCAGAGAGAGGAGACATGTGCCTCATACCTTTCGCTGCTCGCCATCTGCGGCTTCCCCTCGTGTGGCCACCTTTGTCTCCTTTCCAGTGCGGCTAGTGACTCCCTGGAACAGCGCTTCCTAAAGCCTGATCCAGGGGCGCCTGGGTGGCTCAGCCGGTTAAGCATCTGACTCTTGGTTTTGGCTCAGGTCATGACCTCACGGTTCATGCATCCAAGCTTCTGTGCTGATGGTGCGGAGCCTGCTTGGGATTCTGTCTCCCTCTCTCCCTGTCCCTCTCCCACTCGTGCACACTCTGTCTCTCAAAAAAATAAAGTTTTTAAAAACTAATAAAATAAAACAAGAGAGAAGGAGTACAAAGGAGAGGGGAAGGAAGCCGGTCCAGAGTTGGAAGAACAGGGAAGGCTTTATGGAAGGAACGGCATTTTATTTGGGTGTTGCAGGGAGACAGGAAATGGATGCAGAGAGACGAGGGAGAGAGGGTTACACGGCGGGGAGCAGCAAAGCCTCCGCTGTGGGAATGAGCAGGGGTGGCTAAGAGTGAGTATATAATGCTCCATCTGGGCTGGAACAGAGCTGCGAGGGGGACAGAGTGCGAGAGGTAGGCAAGAATGGACCACGTTGCGGGAGGGCCTGGCATGCTGTGTTAAGGATGCTGGACTTTATTTTGCAGGCGGTGGGGAGCCTTGAAAGAGGTTTGAGTTGAGGCGAGGGGTAATGGGTTAGAACTGAGTTAATTTTGGAGATTACTCTAAAGGGACAGGGTGGCGGAGAGTAGCTGTAAGGATGGGTTGGTTAGGCATTTTGGTTTGTTACAACAATCCACGTGAGAGGTGTCTGAACCAGTGCAGGTGCGTCGGAACGGGGAGGAGGCACCTGTGTGTGGATCTCTCAGAACCGGGCAGCTCTCTCTGGGTGTGTGGGGGTGAGGAGGTGTCAGAGATGTCTCCAGGGAGGTTTGGGGATGGGTCCTCGCGTTGGAGGTGATGGGGAACAAGAAGAGGTAGAGTTCTGTGGCCACGCACACTCTGGTGACTCCTGATAGACTATGTCAGCTGTCACCGTGCCAGGAAGATCAGACCTGGATCGGACCTGATTCCCACACCAGAGGGCCCCTTGCTGCTGTGACTGTCAAAATATTCATCCCTGGGCTGTGCCTGGTAGCTGCTCAGCAAATGTTTTTGGGTTGCCGGTCTTTGGGGAAGAGATAATCCTTCTTTGCAGAGAATTCTCAGTCAGCCGGAAAGTCCCTGTTCCTTAGAAACTTAAGATCAAAGAGAGAAATGACTGGAACACTGTAGGAAAAGCCCAGCAGGTTCACAGAGTAGAAGCCGGCTGCAAATACTCGTTGAGTCTGCACCGAAGGTCCTCTTCCATGAGAACAAGGCTGTTGGCTTAAGGGGAGACGGGGTCGGTGGACCTGTGAGGCTTTGTGGGTAAGGAAAACCCATCACCAGCGAGGCACCGAGGCCGGCCCTCCCCAGTATTTCTTCACACTGGCCTTGAGACCTGTGACTAATTCCTCTGGCTTGCACCCCTTCCCGCAGGTGGTGTTCCTCCCAACGTGGATCCTGAGGCTTACTCCTGGTTCCAGTCCGTAGACTCTGATCACAGTGGCTACATCTCCATCAAGGAGCTGAAGCAGGCTCTGGTCAACTCCAACTGGTCCTCGTTCAACGACGAGACGTGCCTCATGATGATAAGTGAGTCCTAGCCCTTCCCCGTGGGCTCGAGCTGGGGCAGTGCCACCTGAGACCTGATGGTGGCTGGGCAGCCATTCTGAGGAGAAATCTTCCTGCCAGGGAGGATTTCAGGCAGGAAGTTGGGTTCAAGGTGAGATCCTCTAGACTGAGAGCTCCTTCCCTGAGATCTTTTCTCAAGTTCCGGACCCTGCTGAGTCACATGCCGTTTTCCGTTCTGCAGAGTGGGACCCCCTGCCCTGGTAGCAGATGGCACAGAGGGGGTCAGCTGCCAAGCGTACAGAGAATACGCAGTTCTGGAAGGGCTAGAGCTGAGGGTGGCCAAGGGTAAGGGCTGGTCAACACTTGATGAGAGTATGTCTCAGGTGCAAGCATCTGGGCCTCGGGCCCGTGGCTCTGTGGAGTCTCCTACTCCGGCCTGGGTTGTACCCGCGGACCCTCGGCCCTCAGTCTTGAAGCTTTTCTTCCCTCCACCCCGTCTCCACCCAAGACATGTTTGACAAGACGAAGTCAGGCCGCATCGACATCTATGGTTTCTCGGCTCTGTGGAAGTTCATCCAGCAGTGGAAGAACCTCTTCCAGCAGTATGACCGGGACCGCTCGGGCTCCATCAGCTACACCGAGCTGCAGCAAGGTGAGGGCCACGGTGGGGACTCTGCACAGGCAGAGCTAGACTTTTCCATTTACTCCCTATGCAGGGAAGGGGGTTTTCTCTAGCCTCTGACTCCCACATGTCCACCTACACTCTAAAACTCAGCACGGGTCCCTTCCCCATCCCTTCTGTGATCAGGCTGGGACACTGAGCCAAGATCCAGGGCAAGAGGGCACCTGGTTCCGGGATCGGGGCTGGACTCCTGGCACCACTAGATGAGAGAGACCAGCCAGCAGGGAGCCTCGGGGATGGGAGCTCGGTGGCCCAGGTCACTCTGAGACCAGTGTGTGTGGCCTGTGTGGCTCTTTCCTCTCTAGTTTCTAGCATGCAGAATGGAAAGAGCCCTGTATAAGGACTCAGAAAGGTGGTTTTTGTTACCAGCTCTGCTAGAAGGCAGTTTCCTTCCCAACCCTGGGATCCAGACCACGCTAAAAGTTGCATTCGGGTAAGATGGCCTGAGGCCGTAGCTCCAGGTCTGGTTCCATTTCTGACTCTACAAGATGGGTGGTTAGTGGGGTGATAAGAATCTGACAGGGAGCTTTGCCACCTGGGAGGGGGAAAGGGCTTCCTGAGAACCTGGTCCCCTCCTTGCTTGACTGTGGATTTCAGTCAGACTGAGGAGCTCTGGGTGGGGGTGAGCTCACCATGTCTGTGCCCTGGTTGAAGGAACCAGAGATGACCTATACTGATCATGCCGGGTCCTGTCACGGATATTGGCGAGGGTGACGTTTCCACCAAAATCGGTACTTCCGGAGCGCTTGCTGTGTGCCAGGCACTGTATGAAGCGCTTCTGATATGTTACATCACTTGTTCTGCCCGTGCAATAGCTACTGTTTATTGTTCCCCACTCTTAGGTGAGGGATCTCTTATCATTGCCCCTTTACAGGTGAGAAAACTGAGGCTTAGTTTAGGCAACTTCCCCAAGGGCCACATAGCAAAAGGGGAGCTTTTAGCCTGGGCTGGTAGATGTGCAGAGAGGAACAAAGGAAGCCTCCCAGGTGGAGGGACAGAGAGCGGCACGCAGGCCGTGACCTTGGAACTGCCCAGCAGCCTCGCCTGGGGAGAGGAAGACGATTTGATTATTTTTAACAAATAACAAAGCGTTGTTATGTGTCAGGCACCACGCCAAGTGCTTTATAGGATCACCTCCTTTAATCCTTACTAGAACCTACAAGGTAAGTATTATTCCCATTTTAGGGATGATAAGACAGGGGCTTAGCAAGGGTAAGCAACTTGCTGAAGGGCTGTCTCGACTACGGAGCAGGCCTTTGTCAGGTCTACTCTGTCGTACCGCCTCTGATGTCCGCCCCGGGAAGGTTGGTCCCGGGGGCGCGGGCTTCCTTCTGTAATGCACATGAGTCACAGAAGAGCTAGCCCCGTGTCCTTCTGGGACCCCGTGGGCCCGACTGAACAGACAGTAGTGGAGATTTGGAGAAAGGGATGGGAGCTTTCCAGCTAAGGGCACCATCCAGCTAGAGCCCCTTTTGTGCTCCCACCATCTTGGACAGACCCTAGGGACCTCTGTCCTCTCCGTTTTGGCGCTCATCTCCTCCAAGTCCCCTGCACTGCCGTGCTCCACGGAGCTGGTGGATGGTGGTGCTCGTGGTAAGGTTTTGTGTCTGCTCTCTGTGCCCCTCCCTCCCCTGCAGCTCTGTCCCAAATGGGCTACAACCTGAGCCCCCAGTTCACCCAGCTCCTGGTCTCCCGCTATTGCCCGCGCTCTGCCAACCCCACCATGCAGCTAGACCGCTTCATCCAGGTGTGCACCCAGCTGCAGGTGCTGACCGAGGCTTTCCGGGAGAAGGACACAGCTGTACAGGGCACCATTCGGCTCAGCTTCGAGGACTTCGTCACCATGACAGCTTCTCGGATGCTATGACCCAGCCCATCTGTAGAGTGGAGTGTACCAGGGGCCTTTCCTGGCCCCTTAGAGCGGGAGAGGCATGCGGGCCTCTCCGCTTTTCCTGTCCCTCCTAGAAAAAGATTCTCCCTTGCCTGATGCAGCGCTGTTCCCGAAGAGGGCTGGGAGTCTTGTGTCAGTCACCAAATAGTGGGGACCTAGGCTGAGGCCACACAGGAGGTGGCCAAAGAGAGGACTGGACGTTGAATGCCCTTGGAGCCCTGAGTATTTCAATGGCCCAGCCTCGTGCCAGGAGCAGAAGATGCCAGTTAGTGTCCAGTCCGCTGGGCTCTAGCCTCTAGCTGTCACTTCTCCGCCCTGACACCAGGGGTAAGTGATCATCAGCCTCGTGCCATTGGCACCTGAGTCCCTTCACCCATACCGTCTTGTCAGATGAACCCAGTTTCTCCGAAGTGGAAGCTGACCAAGCACGAGGGAGGTTTGTCCGCGGGACCAAGTGGCTTGGATCCCACCACCCCCGTGCCCCCAAATCCACGTGTGTTGTCTTGTAGCTGCCTGGCTGCTGGCCCTGCTCGGGGGCTTGGACCGCCTGCTCTCTGGGCACCCTTGGCCAGGTTACCCCTCTGCAGCTCGGACCCCTCACTTGCCTGCCATTCTCTGCTCGGCTTCAATCCCCAGGGGACAGTTGTCACCTCCCACTGCCAATGCTGTTTTTTTAAGTTGTGTGTTTTTTCTTTCGGGGCCAAAAGTTCAGTGAAACTGTAAGCTCAATAAAAGGACAGAACTCTGGAGTTCCACGTTTTCCGTCACACTTCCTGGCTCCAGTTCACACCCCCGTGTGCGTGCCCATTCAGCCACCCGTCTCTGCCTCGTTCACCGCATATGTAAGTACATAGCGTAGGCCACACCATGCAGAAAGAAGTGTCTCGGGGGGACATGGCCCACGTGGGGCTGGTGCCATTTGCCAGGGTGAAGTTGAAATGTAGGGACTGGCCGGGTTCACTTCAAGAAGCCAGCTGTGTTTGATAACAGTTTTAGGGCTGGCGTGGTAGGCTACGGGCAGCCGCCCTAAACTTTTCACAGCATGGCTTTTTCATTATCTCAAGCCTTAGTTTTATCTTGCAGACAAACTGCATTTATTAAGTCATAACTTTCCCCCCATTTTTATTAAGCACAGACATCTGTGCTTGCCAGCTAGATCCTCAGATCAGCATGATAACCAGTCTACACCAAATGTCTGTAGTGATCTGACAGAATTTCAATCAAAAGCTAAGACACCAGACATTCTGGTTTGTTGGGGGACTTTATCACGGGCACCAGTGTGATAATCCTTTTGCTTTGGGTGATGAAGATAAGAAAGCTCTTGTCCCTGCACTGGGTGCTTGGGGGAAGCAGCTCAGTGAGCCCAGTAGGTTTGCCGGGCTCAGCCAGTTCAGCCCTGTTGTCCCCTGGGCTGCCATGTGCTAGAATCCTGGCACCAGACCAGCCTCCACCCGGGGCTAGATCCCCCGTTGCCCCACCCTGAGTCCCGCCTCCGCTTGCCATCCTCCGGGGACAGCTCAGTGCCCTTCCAGGAAACAAGCTTCCTCTTCGACAAGCAGCACTTCTTCCTGATGGGATTCCAAATCCTGCCACCTTGAAAACACCACCCATGACTATGGTTTTCTGTCTTGGGTCACCCAGAACCTGTATCACCCCTTTCTGCATGCCAAGCTTCTAGATACCTGGAACGTGCCATCATGTGTTCCCCGGGCCTTCCTTCCCTGGGCTGGGTGGTCCCGGGTGCTTCAGCAGCTCTCACCTGGGTATCCTGGTCCTCTGAATTTTCTCCAGCTCATCCGAATCCCCCCAAAGGGAGGCCTCGGGCCCACCAGGGGACTGAGTTCAGCCAGCAGGGTAGAGTAGAAATGAGGCCATTAGGGGAAGCTTCTGTTGTTTCTTTGCTCCCACTGAGCCAAGTGTCTACCGAAACCTGCCTCTAGAATGGTGCCAATCATAGTGTGAGCCTTGTGCTAGGCCAGGGCCGAGGAGCCCCAGGCCTGGGTTCGTCCCCGTGGGTTGGTCCCTGTGGGTAAGTGGTTCCGAGCTCGGGTCCAGCCCTCACACCTCACTCTGCCCACTGGACGTCCGAGCCCGGCTACACGAAACTCCACACACAGCTTTGGATCCTGAGGCCAGCGGGAGTGCGGAAGGAGAGGGCAGCCCGTCCCACCTGGCAATGACCGCACATCTGTGAAAATGGCCACGAGCGCCAGGTTGGTGAGTCATCCAAGGGGTGGATGACATACTTAGGCCGTACCTTCCACCTGCTCTTGGAAAGCGTGATGTCTAAGAGGAGGGGTGCGAAAGCATTCCCGGGCTGGGCCCCTGGCAGGACCGTGCCTTCGCCCCATTTCTTGACGGGTGAGGTCAGAGGGAGCCCGAAGCTCCATTAATCAAGTTAAGCAGAGCCGGCGGTGCGCACGGCCGAGCCGGCCCCTGCCAGATGCCTCCCGCCCTCTCAGCAGAGCGGTGCTTCAGACCGCACTCCACTTCCTGCTCTGGCAACGGGGATCGGGGCCTCTGGCAGCCCTCTAATCATCCTGGTGGCAGACGGAGCATGTCTGCGGCTTTCTCTTTTTATCCTGTGAGTTCAGAGAAAGTAAATGCGAGCCCGATTTCCAAGAAGGGGAAGGTAGCAGTAAATCAGTCTGTGAACCCTGCTGTCGGCCCACCGCTCCCCGCCCCGCACACTGCTGCCGCCATCTCCCTTACCTCCCAGAGGCCGCCAGGCCCAGAAGCAGACAGATGTGTCAAGGATCCAGGTCCTGGGCACTGGAGGGTTGGCACCGCCTGAGGGGGCGGCACCGCGTGCGCTCCGAATCCTGGCTAGGAGCCCCTCTGGGATCCGGTGTGTTGGGGGTGGGGGGTGGGAGCGGTCAGCAGATACTAGCATTCCAGTAATGCCTGTCTGCTCCCCTCCCCCAAGCTTCCCCACCTTCTCTCTCCTCACCTAGGCAGCACAGATTTTGTGCAATGACAAGGAAAGGGAACATTCAGTGCCAGGCTTTTAATTACAATTGCTTCAGGCTGCTGGCCTCCATGCCAAATGGCCACATGGAGAGTGTTCTATCACACCAGAAAGCCAACGGAGTCCGGTCTATGGTGTGTGCACCGGGCGCCTGGTGAGGACGGGGCTCTGTTCCCGCTGGGAGAAGGCTGGATGGACCCAGATTAGTTCGCACGGGCCTCAGAACAACTGGGCTTTAGCCGGAGCCACTCGGCCAGATGGGAATGCCTGCCGGGACCCTTACAGCAGACTCCAGGGAAGGCCTGTGATTGGGTGGGAGGGGGATCTTTGGGAGGAAGGCCAGGCTGCGGAAGGACGATGGGGATGGATGGTACCGTGGGGCACAGCCACTCGAGAGGAATATGATAATCCTATCCATGACACTTCCCAGTCTACAAAAGGCTTTCCGCTTTCTCGAGCATGCTTAATCCTCCCATCAATCCTGCTTAGGAGACAGGGTTCAGAGAAGGGAAGTCACTTGCCCAGAGTTAAACAGGCAGAAAACCAGGTCTGGAGCCCCAGCCTCCTCCCTGCATCCAGCAGTCTCCACGAGGAGGTGGGTCCCCCAGGAGCCAGAGGAGCAAGCCCAAGGCTTGCACACCCTGCCGCCACCAGGGCAGCCCTCGCTCAGGGCAGCACCGTGGTGACACTGGTGAGCACCACGTGCTCAGGGACTTTGGAGACGGAGCACCGGCTGTGCAAGGAAAAGGACTTGTGGCTGGCAGAGGAGCGGGGGCTGGGGGCCTTCGGAGAGCCGCAGGGACCCAGGCCAGGCAGGCAGCAGGAGAAGGCGGCCTTAAACTGCTCCCGGAATTTGCCTTGGTTGGAGACAGAAGACACAGCCATAAGGAGATGGACGAAGCAGGAAGGGCCTTGGGCCCAGGGACACCCACGCAGCTCCAGCCAAGCTGCCTGTGAGGGGGCGGGAGGGCGGAGCTGAGCTGGGATGGAGAAAGCCCGAAGGCGACCTCGTCACTGCCAGGGAGAGTGAGGACAGAGGCCCTGGAGCAGTTCCCAAGGAGAAATGCAATTTTCATCTGATTCCTTGACTGCGCTCTGGCTCTGAGCCGGGCTCAAAACGTGGTGTCTGGCTCGGGGGCCTGGGGCCACCTCCGCCCTCCTTGGCGAGTAGGTGGAGGGGCTCAGGCCCCCCAGCCGGGGCTAAGCTTTCCCTACCTGTGCCCCATGGTGATGGAAAGAACAGCAGCAGCCTGCGCAAAGCACGGTGCCGGGCACCCCTGCCTCCCCCGCCGCCCCCCTCTCATCCCAGCACCCTGAGAGGCTGGCAGCTTTTATCCTGACCTCACAGGGGAGGTGCATAGAGGTGCAGAGACTTGCCCGAGGTCACCCAGCCAGAGTTCAGGCCTGGTTCTCATTCCAGAGCCCTTCGCTTCAAGGGGAGGACGGAGTAGGGAAGGAGGGACTACCTCAGCCACCTCGGTCAGCCAAGGGACACCAGGGAAATAGACTATGTCCGGAGCAGAAACCTCCTTGACCATGCTTCTGTGGGGCCCCAGTGGAGGGCTGGGCACACAGTAGGTGCTCAGTTAATGCAACCCAGACAGGAAATGCCCAGCAAGAAGTCTGCTGCCGCCTCTGCCGCAGCCCTTATCTCTTCTGTTCTCCCCTCTGAGCTCAGGGAATACTTCTTCAATCTCAATGAGGGTTGTGGTACGGACCCCTGACCCCTCCTTCTTCAGCCTTTCACCCTTTTCTCAAAGATTACTTGTGCCCAGGCTTGAACAGCCATCTGGACCAGTTTGTTAGGCCTAGTTCTGGGGCCAGATGTCTTGTGAGCCACTCTTCTGCTGAACCCAGGTGGGTCCGAAGGTGGAGGTGTTACCATCCTGGGACTGGGAGGTCGAGCGAGGGGTGCAGAGGGCAGGACAGCAGAGGGGAGTGGCCTGGGGTACGGCTGGGGGAGTGGAGACGCCGGGACTTCCAGAGGGGACAAGATGGCTGGTCTTGGGGGCAGGTGGATCCAGGGAAAACCCCTCTGTATTCTGGCCACTCTACCTGTACCTGTCTAGCTGGGCATAGGGAAACCCTTTCCTGGCCCTGGGCCGTCTCTGCTGGTGACCCTCCCTTCCCCCGATGACTCGGTTACACAGTCACCCTCCCAGGCAGGCACTCCCGGCACCTCTTCCCACAGGCCTGGCTCCTTCTGGAGCCTGTGTTGGCCAGACCAGCCGACTGGAGGTCCCGCTGTGCAGGCACCAGGCGGGGGTGGAGGTGAGCTGGCCTAGCCCCTGCCTTTCCCACCCCCTCACTGCTCTGCATAATCTGTACAACTGGATCTGGGCCCCCGGTGGGAGTGAGTCCCGCCTTCCACTCAGACCAGGGCTCCTGGGCAGGGCCGAGTCTTTCCTGATGCGGGTTCCCAGAGCAAGCTCACGACGATCCCCAGGAGGGAGCAGGGGCCATCCCTTTATTCAGCCTGGATTGGGGGTTAGCAGCCTGTTGTCCTGGGCACCGCTGCCACCCTCGGTCGCCCCGCCTCCCCAGCCCACTCACCACTGAGGAAGTTGTAGATGATGGGATTGGCTGCGCTGTTGGCATAGACCAGCCAGTGGGAGAAGGTGAAGCAGGCGTAGACGGCCTCTCGGTCACTGGCTTGGCGGAACATCCCAAACACCCTAGGGCCGAGGGGACCACAGTCAGAAATGGGGTAGATGTGTGTGCATGTGTGCAGGTGGGGCAGGAGTCGCTACCCTCATCTAAAAGACAGGAAAACCAAGGCTCAGAAAGGGAAAGTGATTTGCCCAAGGTCACGCAGCCCGGAAGCCGCCAAGCACAAACTCGTACCGAGATCGGCTCCTGACGAGCAGCCCGCGCTCCTTCCCTGCACCCTGCGGCCCCTCACGTGCCAAGCCCCATCTTCCCTCCGCTTCGAGCCCTGTCCCTCCAGACGCCTGTGGGGCCTCGTCCCTCGGTCTCTCCCTTCCTTCAGATCTCTGCCAGATGTCATTTCCTCAGATGAGCTTTTTTTTTTTTTTAAAGATCATATCTTAAAACACACACACACACACACACACACACACAAGCGCACCAACTCCTGTCACCATCGCTATCCTCTTTCCCTATTTTATTTGTCTTCATAGTAGTCTCACTGCCTGCCAGTACAATAGAGACTTATTTCTCTCTCCCGCTAGATGTAGCCTCCACGAGGGCAGGGACTTTGTCCTGTGGTCACTGTTCCCAGCCCCTGCGATCAGATGGCTGGGTGACTAGACGGAAGAATCTTCACAATAGCCCTAGCAGGCCAGGACTGTTATTATTCACGTTATACAGGTGAGAACTTGAGGTTCGGAGGCTCGGAGAAGAGAGATGACCCACCCCAAGGCCACACCGTGGGTGAGTGCCCGAGCCGGTCTTCCGGCAAAGCAGAGAGAGCCCCTTCCTCCGGGCCCACCCCCACCCCCCCTTGTGCTCTCACCTCTTGAGGACATTGAGGACACTGATGGGCAGGTAGCAGAGGGCAAACACCAGCAGCACCACCATCAGCATCTTGGCCGTCTTCCTGCGAGCTCGCACCTGCTTCACCTCGGCCAGGAAGGCCCGGGCCCGAGGCGGGGGCTCTGTGCTGGGGCCCTGTCCCTGGTCCTCCGACTGGTCTGAGGGCCGCTTCCAGTTCCTCACCAGGGCCGAGGTGGTGCCAGGGATCTGTCCAGCACACACAGACATGGTGGCGGTGGGCGGAGCTCCCGGGGAGAGTCCTTCCCCTTTGCTGGGTCCCGCACCCCACCCCCCCCGCCCCCCGGGGCGGACCCTGGGGCAGGGTGCAGGTGGGCGAAGGGAACAAATGCTCTCGCCGCCATGCGAAGAAACCTAATATTCACGACGAAGACCGACACTCCGGACTGGAGGGTGAACAATGCACTTTCACTTTCCATTAGTTCGTTGTGAGCCCACCCACAACGTGTCTTCTGGGAAGGTGTCACTGGCCCTTAGTTAAAAATGACGCAACTGAAACTCAGAGAGGCAGAAGACTCTAGATCATCAGCTCCTGTTGTGGGGGTAAGGGCGGGGGGTGAGTTGTGCCTCCCCCTGGCCTGTGCCTGACTGTGGGGAGGCCTGGGCAAGGGGTGAGCAGGTGGGCAGCTCGGAATGGCCTGGACCTCAGAGCACAGTCCCTGCCTAGGTCAGTGCCCGGAAGCCTACGAGGGTTGCAGGCTCCCGGAGCAGCCATAGATACCCTTGAAGTCTCATACCACTGGACACCTAGATCACCCCCCACCAGAGGGGCGCGGGGCTACAGCTCAGGAAACTGGGGGTCTAGGGCCAGCTCAGCCACCCGCGAGTTACGTGACCTTCCTCGATCGACTTGCTTTCCTTCTCTGAGCCTCAGTTTTCTCATCCATTAGATGAGCACAGTGACTCTCGCCATCCTGACTGGGAAGCTGTTAGGGGTGGATGGTTAAGTGCTGGCAGACTGCGGGCTGGTCACGTTCTGGTCTGTATCCTCTCATTGCCCAAGCACGGGACCCAGAACTTGGTCCTGCTGGTGCCAGGAACTTCTGAGCAATTCTCTCCCCCACACTCCACCCCAGACAGAACCTGCTGTTGGTCAGTTGAGATGGTTGTGAAGACATTCCTGCTACTAGAACAATGATTAGCTATTAGATACTGAAACTGATATTAGTCACTATCCAGTTCCAGGGGAGGCACTAGCACTTTGGCCTTGACCTTGCCATGTCCCTAGGCCTTGCCTCTCTCTGGTTGCAGCCAGGATGGCATGTCCCGAAAGCACAGGACTGTCTATTCCCTTAGACCAGTACCCCCTTCCCCTCCCAGCCCGGACAGTGACACCAGCGTGGGCCTCACCTGGCGGCCCCAGAGCTTGCGGAAGATCTGGAAATAGGCCATGGCCATGAGGCCCAGCGGGGCCAGGTAGGTGACAATGAAGAAGCAACTGTGGTAGATCTTGGGATAGAGGTCATCTGTAGGGGTCAAGAGATAAAAGGGCTGGACCCACTGTGGGAGCGTCCAGCTTGTCGTGCTTAGCAATGCCACCCTCCCCCAACTAGAGCCATGGAGCCCAAGCAAGTGGCAGGGCCTGATACAGACACCGTGGCAGAGAGACCCCGCAGCTGCCCGGCCTGGGGGTGTCCATTCTGGAGGGATTCCTAGCAGATGTCTAGACTCGAGGAGGTACCCTGGAGGTATCCCTGGTAGGTGGCCGTTCTATGGCATCCATGAAGGGGTTATACCCACCCTGGGAGGGTAGCCGGTAGAAGGCTACTCCAGGGTGTCCTTTTGGGAGACACCCACCCTGGGGGAGCCCACCCCAGAAGTACACGGACAGACACCTGCCCTAGGGGTATGTGCCCCAGAGGTGCCCACTTCAGCGATGCCTGCTCAAGGCTCCCGCCGTTACCTGCCCAGTGTTCATCACAGACCGAGAAGAGCCGGGTGCGGTTGGCTAGCTCGGGGAGCACGCTGCGGCATTCCATGACGGCGGCCTGGGGCACCATGACAGCCAGTGACACAGCCCAGATACCCAGGATGGAGCCACGGGCACGCCGGGCGGTGCTCTTGAACAACAGCGGGTGGCAGATGGCATACCAGCGGTCCAGGGCGATGAAGCTGAGAGTCAGCACTGCCACTGACACAGACACGGCCTGCCCCATGGGGACAGGATGTCAGCCTTCTGGGGGGCCACCCACAGACGCGGGGTGAGGGACGGGGCTCCGAGCCCCGAAAGACCAGGCAGCCAGGGGTGGTGCGTGTCCTGACCGCGCCACTCACTGGCTGGGCGCATGTGGGTAGATCACTCACCCTCCCTGAGCCTCATCTGCAGGACGGGACCGTGTCAGCCACCTGGAGGGATTCTTATGAGAATCCATGAAATCATGGATGGAAAACGTCCAGGTCGAGACCTGGCCCCTACTGGGTGCTCCTCTACGATGAATAATAACTTACGCTCATGGAAACTACTCCGTGCCACTGTTCTCTTTATCCTCACCACAACCCCGTGATGTGTACTCGCACCCCCGTGTCACAGATGACGACACTGAGGCACAGAAAGGTTAAATAATTTGCCTGAGGTGAATGTCCTCACCGCTCCCCCCACCCCCCACCCTGTCTTTAGTCTCAGGGTTGCCGGGGTTAATCCATTGAGCAGAAGACCTGAAAACGATGGAAATCCGAGAGGCATTTCTCTCTGCCCAGGATGCCATCCCTTCCCCGGGCCGTTAGGAAAGAGCCTCATCCTGGGAGGCAGACACAAGCCTAGGCCAGAGGTGAAGGTGGGCACTGCCTCCAGGAGAGCACCCCCCTGCCCTCTGGGGTATGAGGAGAGGGTCGAGGGGTGCAGCTGAGGGGCCATTCTGGCCTCTGGTCAGCCCTCTTTCCACCCCACCAACCCCATCTGGACATCCTGATTCCCACCTCTGGGGGAGGGAAGGCCCTGGCCGGGGATGGTAGGGGAGGGGGGATACTTTCCAGCAACCCCCGCAAACCAGCCCCCTTGAAATCAAAGAACAGGCTCAGCGTGCATCTGCGTCTGTCACCACGGGCTTGTGCCTCTTTCCTCCACTGTGTCCCAGGCGCCTGGAGGTGACTGTACATGTGTCCACACGTGGCTGTGTGTGTGTGGGGGGGGGGGGGTCTGCGGGTGTGACCAGGAAGGGATCTCTGCAGGGGGAGTGTGTGGGGCTGTGTCTGTGTCCTCAAGTGTCAGGCCTCATGGCCTGTCCCCGCTGATAATAGAGAATGACAGTGCAGGGGAACCGAGCCACCGTGTCCTGTCTGAAAGGCAAGTCTGAGGGTCACTGAGGTCTAGGCAAGGCCGTGGTTTCTGGACTTGGGATGACAGAGGGGTGACGAGCAGCACCCGGGCAGAGCTCACCTGGAGATAGGGGATGACCTTGCAGAGGGCATGACCGAAGAGCCAGGACTCAGTGATGTCCACCAGCAAGCTGGCTGGCAGGCAGATGGCTGTCACCAGCACGTCAGCCAGGGACAGGTTGACAATGAAGTAGTTGGTGACCGTCCTCATGTGGTGGTTCCTCCACACGGCCAGGCAGACTGCAGGGCAGGTGGGGAGGTGGGAAGAAGAGGAGGAGGTGAAGCCAGGGGCAGAGCCACGCCCATCCTAGCCAGTGTCTCTCCCCCACCAACCCCCCCGCCTCACGCTACCCAAACCATCCCCCACACTACCCAGCCAAGGGAAGGTAGGGGAGGGGGAGAGAGAGAAGTGAGGCCCAGGACCCCTTCCAGTCCCCAAGGGAAATCCGCAGCACCATAGGAACCTAAACACCTACCCAGCGTGTTGCCCACCAGGGCCACAAGGAACACAGCCACGTAGGCAGCGATGAGGACCCACTCGTACTGCTTCGGGTACAGGTAATCGCGCCACAGATAGCGCAGGAACTCGTCTTCGTAGTCAGGAGGCACCGGTGACGGTGACGGTGAAGGTTCCCCACCACCAGTGGGGGTCCCCGTCTGGGCCCCTGGGGTGGCTGAGGGCTCCATGAGCTCAGAAGCTGCTGCAGCCGAGGGGCATCCTGGGCTCTGCAGAGGGAGGGGAGCCCTGGCCTGGCCTCAGCCCACTTCCCTTGCAGCTAGGTCTCTGGGGTCCCAGCCCCAAACCTCCTGAAGGAAGGAGGGGAGGAAAGAAGAAAGAACATTAGGAGTGTGCCAGGCAATTAGCATATAAGCTCCCTCTTAATTCTCACAGTGCTGTTAGGTTACAGTGAGCCCGAAATAGATGGAGAAAGACAGATGTGGCTCGCATCTCAATTCCATGCAAGTTGCTCTTGGGTAACTTACGTCGCCCTTTTCAGCCTCGGTTTCCCCATCTATCCAAAGGAGTAATAACCACCTGCCTCACAGGGCCACGGTGAGCATGTCTAGTGCTTTACCCACTGGGGGGGGGGGGGCGGGGAGAGCCAGCTTCAGGGCTGCCTGGGGCTACCATTAGAGAACCCTGTTTTGCAGAAGCAGCTCAGAGGGGTTGAGACCCTTGCTCAAGGTCACCAAGCTACTATGCCAGGTCTGTCTGAATCCACCAAACACCATAGATTTGTGAGGGGAAGCCATCCCGATGGCAAATGTTCTCTCCTGAGTCAGTTCACAGGCCTGAATTTTTTGGTTGAAAAAATGGTCAAGGGACGCGTTAGAGACCCAGGGCCCGCCCCCCCGCCCGCCAGACCTGGACCCTCCCGGCTAGGAAACACACACACACACACACACACACACACACACACACGGGAGAGGTGTAGGGAGGAACCGACCACCTCCCTGGAAGCCAGAGAAGAGCCCCAGGCTCAGCGGCCAGGCCCCTCAGACCCCCGGGGCCGCGATGCGCCCCGACGGCCGCCAGGGGTCGCTGGGCCGGCGCGCAGGCCGCTCTCTCCATTCATAAATCGGGCCTCGCTCCCCGCCCCTCCTCTTTCGCTCAGACCCCTCCTTCCCAAGGCTGGGCAGGGACGACCCCGGACGTGTGTGGGAGGGTTGCCGGGCCCCGGTGACCGCTGGGGGGAGGGCGAGGGGGGGCTCTTTCGTACCCCCTCCCAGCGCCGGCGAGCCCACTCCCTCAGCGGGACCTCCCTGCACCTCGGGCGCTGTGGGAGGCTGCGGGGAGTAGGTGGGGGAGCGAGGGCGCTAAGGGTTCTGCAGAAGCCTGCCGGGAGGAGGGCACTGCCTACTGGGGACCCCGCCTCCCAGCACCCAGGTTTTGCCCCGAGACTCCTGGCTCCCGCCGAGGGTCCTTTGGAACCCCCACCCCGGGCCTGGGGATCCCCCAAGCCCCGCACCTGTTGGCTCCGGGACCCTGGCGTCCTCGGCTGCTGGTCCCCGGACTTTGCACCGGGGACTCCGCCTCCCTGCCCGGAAGGTCGGGCTCCAGGGGCCCGGGCCGGGGGAGGGGTCCGGGGAAGCCCCCTCCCAAGGCTGCGCTGCCTGGGCTCGCTCTGCTGGGTGCGAGCCGCTGCTCCAACGCGGGCTCTGGCTGGGCGCGGGCTCCGCCGGGCTGCGCGCCGCGGGGAGGGGGGGGGGGGCGGCCGGGCGGGAGGGGCCGGCGGGGAGGGGAGCCCCCAGCCGGTCTCGGCTTCACGTCGCTCAGCCCGAGACTGGGAGGGCGGGGGAGACGCTCGTTCCTCCTCGTCTGCCACTTCTTGCTTCCATCCCACCTCCATTCACGCGTCCGTCCGTTCATTCATACGTTCGCGTTCAGTCGGCATTTACGCCTCCGGTCCCTGGGCGTTCAGAGCGCACCTACTGTGTGCTGGCGGGCCCTGGGCAGCTTCGGAGGGCCACAGCGCCAACTCTCCTCGCGGCCTCAGCTAGCTCGCGAGGATGATGGCACAGGTGGGTCACAGGAGTGAGAGTCGGTGCCTGCACCGCCCCCGGCCAGGCTCCGGCTGCAGCTGCTGCAGTGAGCGCCCTCCTCGTCCATCTCCCAGCGCGCCCCCCCCCCCCGCCCCGTTCTGTCTGCCCCCCTCCATCCTTTTCCTTGGTACCTACTTTAACCCCCTCCCAAAATGGATGGATGGTAGGTGGGGGCAGGAAGAGGAAAGCCAGAGGGGCTGACTAATTCAACAAACATGGACTAAGCTGTGTGCCAGCCAATGAGCTAGAAAAACACAGCTGCCACTTGCATGGGCCCCACCATGCGTGATCTCACTTATTCTTCAGGCCAATCCGGGGAGGTAGTTGCTATTGTCCCCATTTTCCGGATGAGGACACTGGACTCACTGGGTTCAGTGACTTGCTCGAGGCCACACAGCAGAGGCAGAGGTGGGGTTCAGGCCTGTGATTCTCTCTGGGTTTACCCACCTCCTTGCCGGACAGAGGCGCTCAGGCGGGCTGGGGGTGGGAGGCTCCCAAGCCAGCAAATATGCTATCGCATGAGGATTGCTGTGAGGAGACCCAGAAGGACAGACTGCTTCAGCCAGGGTATCAGGACAGACTTCCTGGAGCGAGAACACGGGGACCTGAAAAATGAGAAGGTAGCCTTGCAAGGGGGATTGTGGTGGCCCCAGAGAGGGTTCCAGGTAGAGGAAACAGCAGGTGCAAATGTATGGAGGTTGGGCGTTTCAGGAACCACAGGTAGGCCACGGGTGACCCCCTGGGCATCAGGCAGCCACCTTGGCTGTGCCTGCCTCAGGACAGGACCTTCCTAACACATCAGATCCCACCATTCTCTGTCACCTTAGGAGACTCACACTCCTTCGCTCCCTGGAGATGATTCCTGAGATGTAACCTCCATCTTCCCTGTGGCAGCCAAAGTCCTTTCTCAGAGGAGCTAGAGATGGACCATTAGGGCCCAGAGTGTGTGAGAGGGGAGCTGGAGGAACACAGGGGACAGGTCAGTGACCTTCACCTCCCCAGAACAGGAGGAGAAGTGAAGCTGACCCCATGGCACAGCACTGTCCCTGGGCAGGATGGGTGCCGGGTCATAGCATCCCTATGGTTCTGGCGCTCTGTCCTGCCTCCTGGGGTGCTGGCAGAGGCAGGGGAATGGATGAGGGGACTCGAGACAGAAGTGCCTGGTGCGAGTGCACACGCGTCTGTGTGTGTGTGTGTGTGTGTGACTGCGTGTGCGCCTGTGTATGTGTGTGTGTGTTTCTGTATTTAGAAGTTGGGGCTGTGAGTGTATGTCTGAAGAACCTGACATGTGACTGTGTGTGTGTTTGTGTCTCTGAGTGTGTGCGTGAGTGGAGAACAGGCTCTGGGGTGGTGACGTGGGGGTCACCTGGGTGGGATGTTTCTGTATGGGGCTTCACTTTGTGCAGTTGTGTCCATAAGGAATGTGTGTGTGTGTGTGTGTGTGTGTGTGTGTGGAGGGGGTGTCTGTCTCTCTGTGTGTCTGAATGTGCAGTTGTGGCTCTGAGGAGCACGGGCCTCCCGGCATGTGCCCCTGTGAGCGTGGGAACGTGAGTGTGCGCATGCCTTTGTGTCCGCAGCACCGCGACTGTGTGTTTGTGGGGCTTGGTATGTCTGCCCCCACAGCGATGACTCATCTCATCCCCCACGCTACCCCCCCCCGCCCATCTAGAGCTGTGATTGCTTGCTGTGGAAGGACTGGGGAGGGGCTACGACGTGGGGTGGGAGCCAGATCGTGCGGGGACACTCAAACACCAGCAGCAACGACAAGGTGCAGCTGGTAATGCGACAGGTAGAGACCCATGCAGACACCCACCCAGGCAGTGGGCCCCAGCGGAGTCCAGCACGGCCCAGGCTTAGAGCCCAGCCCAGAGCTTGGGATGCCATAGTCCGGGACCTCCCATACCCCCTGGGCTGGAGTGAGCACGGGGCTCCCCAGGTGCCCCAAACCATTATACATGGGGTGCACGTGTCGGCGTGGGGAAGGACTCGTGGCTGAGAATTCAGCTTCACAGAGCCAGTCTCAGCTCCCCTTAAAAGGGATCCCAAAGGCCAATCCTCTGTTCCTCCTTGGGGACCCCAGAGATGGCTGCTTTCCAGGAGGAAGGATCAGGAGTGTGTGGGAAGGGAGCTGGAGGAACACAGGGGACAGGTCAGTGACCTTCACCTCCCCAGAACAGGAGGAGAAGTGAAGCTGACCCCCCAGGCAGCAATATTTCTCCCTATCAGACCCTGGTCAGGGAGGAGGCTTTGAGCCCCCAGGTCCCTCTGGTCCTGAGTCTGGCTCCCTCAGCCATGGCCTGAGGAGAGAGGCCAGTTGTTTGGCCAAGGTGGGCACGAGGGAGAGACCCCTGGGCAGATGCTCAGAGAAAATCCTGCGATACCCAGAGGGGCCAGTGACGCTCTGGAGGACCCACAAGGGGCTGTGGTGCTTTGGTCCTCGGGCCCAATAGCACTGGCCTCTGGCAACTCCTGGCCAAGCACCAGTGCCCAGGGGAGGCATCCAGGGACCTCATGCCCTCCATCTCCAGGCTGGGCACTCAGCCCTGGCACCCGCTCTGACCAGGAAGGACCGGCCTGAAGCCTTTGCTTTGCCTGAGCTGTCTGTCAAACTGGCGGCCACATGACCTCTTTCCTGGAACCAGCCATCCCCGGCCTTGTTGATCTAATCCCGAACCTCTGAGCCACAGGTCCCTGTCACATCCATCTTTAAGTGCTATCCCCGGGCACCGGCCCCAGGTCTGCCTCCCCGTCCCTCTCAATTCCAGCGTGACTTACAGTAACCTCTGTCGGGCTAGGACTAGAATAATCGGAATGTAATTGGGTTTTTGACTTGCTGATGCTGCCAGAGGCCTGGGTTGTGCATGGGAACACTCAGGGCAGGGCAGAGGTGCCTCTTAGGAGACCAGAAATCAGAAAACAGGCAGAGGTGTGTGCAGGGATGAGGGGTGGGCCAGCAGGGGTGGGGACGCGGGTCCCAAGTGGGGGATTCTGAGCGCTGAGCCTGGCAGGCCACTGAGGAGGCTGTGGGGTTCGGTCCTCGGGCCCAACAACACTGGCCTCTGGGAGCTCCTGGCAAAGTGCCATGCCAACGGGAAGGACCCAGGGAGCTCATGTCTCCAGGCCAGATGCTCAGTTGTGCCCCTTCTTCACAGGAAGGGCTGGCCCTTCTTCAGGGTTTGGGTGGCTTGAAGGGGGTGGACATCCACTGAGAGAGCAGGAGCCCCAAGGCCCACCCAGAGCCAGGCATCCTTGGTGACTTCACAAGCTACAGAGCATCTTCAGGCTAGGGCAGGGGCAAAGAGGGAAGGGGCTGGGCCAGAAAGACTTGGGTCAGACTCCTAGCTCTGCTGCTTACTGCTGTGTGATCCGGGACTAGTCACTTCACTTCTATGACAGGCTGGGTAGTGGCCCCCAAAGATGTCCGCATCCTGATCCCAGGCACCTGTGACACATTACAAGGCAAAAGGGACTTTCCAGATGGGACTAAATTCAGGATCTTGAGATGGGGAAATTAGCCTGGGTTATCCAGGTGGGCCCAAGAGAATAACAAGTGTCCTTGTAATAGGCGGGAGGGTTAGAAGGAGCAGATGTGGTGACAGAACAGAGGTTGGGGTGATACCAGCGCTGGGAGGGGCCGCAAGCCGAGGAAGGCAGGCGGCCTCTGGAAGCTGGCAAAGGCAAGGAACAGATTCTCCCCTAGAGCCTCCAGAAGGAATTCAGCCCTTACTTTTAGCCCCATTAGACCCAATTTGGACTTCTCGCCCCCAGAAAGAAATGTGGCAAGAAAAAAAGCTGTGTTGTTTTAAGCCGCTCAGTCGGCAGTAATCTGTTATAGCAGCCCCAGGAAACTAATGCTGCTTCTCTGGGCCTCGTTTCACGGGTTCTAAGGGCAAAAACAGGAAGGTTTTCCATATAGAGTCACGTAAGGATTCACTGCGGACAGGCAGGGGGGCAGAGCAGCCGTGGCCGGGCAAGACAGAGACTCATACTTCCATATACACAGTATCTAAAAATAATTTAATATCGGGGCACCTGGGTGGCTCAGTTGGTTAAGTGTCCGACTGTGGCTCAGGTCATGATCCTGAGGTCCATGGGTTCGAGCCCCGTGTCAGGCTTTGTGCTGACAGCTCAGAGCCTGGAGCCCACTTTGGATTCTGGGTCTCCCTCTCTCTCTGCCCCTCCCCTGCTCGCACTCTGTCTCTCTCTGGCTCTCAACAATAAATAAATGTTAAAAATTTTTTTTAAATAGTTTAATATTTTAAAAAAATCAGAGTGGTCATCATGGGAAAAATCAGGGTTTTGTTAGATGTCCTTATGGCTCTCTTGTCATTTGGTATTGCTTTTATTTTGAGTCACATACTGGTGCAGGACCCTCCTAGTGATCTTAAATCCTAAAATTATAAATAATATCAGTTACAAACAATGATCATGGTAAATGTGTGCTGATGTGGTTATTTTGACCCAGGAACGCACAAGGAAAAGAAAAGGAGAAGCCTGATCTTTCTGGGAGGGTGTGTGTACATATGTGTGTGTGTGTGTGTGTGTGTGTATAGACTGAGTTGTTTTGTTTTGTTTTGTTTAACCATGATCTGAACTGCCAGACATTTGAGGAAAATCTTTAACAGGAGAAAGACCAAGATAAACAGAAAAATATTCCAGAGGCAACTTGGGCTGGGTCTTGAGGGATGACTAGGAGTTCACAGATGGGCTTTGAGTAGGACATGCTGAGCAGGACGGGGAGAGGAAGGGGTGCCTGGGTGGCTCAGTCGGTGAGCATGACCTCACAGCTTGTGAGTTCGAGCCCTGCGTCAGGTTCTGTGCTACCAGCACAGAGCCTGGAGCCTGCTTCGGATTCTGTGTCTGTCTCTTTCTGCCCCTCCCCTGCTCTCTCTCTCTCTCTTTCAAAAATAAATAAACATTAAAAAAATAAATAAAAAGGAGGGGGAGAGAAAGAAAGATGGGATTCCAGGGAGAGGGGGTAAGGTGAGCAAAAGTGAGGGGTAGACACGGCCAAAGGTCTGTTCTGGGTCCACTGTCAATGCCAGTGGGGTCCAAGGGTTCTCCCTAAAAGAAAAGCAGCAAGAAACAGAAAGATGGATGAAAGAAAAGCTGACCTGAATCTAGGCTGAGGGGCTTGGGCTCCATCCCAAAGGCAGCGGGGTCCCTGAAGGGTTTAAGCAAGGTTGTGATGTGAATTGATCCACACCGGGGCCCTCCAACTTAAACACATTTGCAATGAATACAAAGCCCATTTTTCTCATCAAAGGCTCAAATCACTAGGAATGAGATCAAGGAAAATCATTACCTTCAATTACCTACAGTAGCTATTGACTCTGGTATTAGAATACAGCCCCTGTAAGGAAGACTCCCAAATGACAGTGCCTTAGGAAATGGAAGTTTCTTTTTCTCCGCGGCCATCCAGCGCTGGCTAGACGGTTCTGCAGTCTTTGGGAAGCCAGAGTACGGCCAGGGTAGAAGTGTTGTCACGGTCATGAGCACAGGTTCTGGTGCCAGACTGTCCAAGTTTAAGTGACGGGTCTGCCACTTCTGAGCTGCTGTGTCACCCTGAGCGTGCCACTTAATTTCTTTGTGCTTGGGTTTCGCCATCCGTAAAATGGGGATACTATCTACGAATCTGAGGGAGGGAGCATAATGTTTTGCCAAAGATGTCTATGCCCTAATCCCTAGAAATTGTGAACGTTATCTTATATGGCAAAAAAAACAAAACAAAAACAAAACAAAAAACAAACTTGGCAGAAGTGATTAAGACTCTCGAGTTGGGGATATTATCCCGGACTGCTCCGGTGGGCCCTGTGCAATCACAAGGGTCCTTAAAGGAAGGGGGCAGGAAATGGAAATCGTAATAGGAGATGCAATGATGGAAATGAGAGACCATAGTGACATGAGAAAGGACTTGGGAGCCAAGGAATGCAGGTGACCCACTAGAAGCTGAAAAGACAAGGGAACAAATTCTCCCCTGAGTCTCCAGAAAGCAGCAGTTTAGACGACACTTTGATTTTAAACTTCAGAACTCCAGATCTGTAAGGGAAAAAAAATCCGTGTTGTTCTGAACCACCAAGTGTGTGGTATTTTGTTAGAGCAGCTATAAGGTAATGAATACACATCCTCATTAGGTTAAAGCACCTAGAAAACCACCATGACTAGGGGGTGCCTGGGTGGCTCAGTTGGTTAAGCATCTGACTTCAGCTCAGATCACTATCTCCTGGTTTGTGAGTTCAAGCCCCATGTTGGGCTCTGTGCTGACAGCTCAGAGCCTGGACCCTGCTTTGGATTCTCTGCCCTTCCCCTGCTCCCGCTCTGTCCCTCTCTCTCTCAAAAATAAATAAACATTAAAAAAATTTTTAATTACAAAAAAAAAGACCTGTTAGAAAACATAGTTAGAATATGTCTAAGTGTTAGCTATTATTATTTACCCCAAAACTCTTGGCCTGGGTCAGAGATGGCCAGTCACATCCGTATTCCAGCTAATGGAGAGGAACATCAGTTCTGTTTGCATCCAGTTGGTCTGAATTTGGTCACCTGATCCCAGGTCGCTGCAAGGAAGCCTGGGAAATATCCTGTTTCTCTGGATAGCCAAGTGTCCAGGGAAACGCAGGGGTTCTGTGAAGGGAAGGAGGGGAGCTGGTTACTGAACTCACAGTGCCTGGCACCATGCCCAACTATGAAAGATGAGAAGTTTAGAAAGGTAACTTCCCTCCAGAGTTCGGTTGGATACACATTTTCCAGCTTTTCTTTCTTATGCCATTCATTTCATGAAGTATCTCTTGACTCCCCACTGTGTAAGATGAGACATCCTTTATCACACCTGCCCTCCCTCCTCCTAAATCTTCTTGCTAAACCACTACATTTGCATCTAGTTCTGTATCCATAATTAAAATGTTCTGGTTTTGTGTGTTGTCTGTCTCTGAATTTCAAAAATTGAAAATCAATAAAGTGTTTTTAAAAAACATTGTGATTATGTAAACATTATTCTCTGCAGAGCTAACTAGCATCCGGGGACCCAGAGGGAAGGAACGGTAATCTTATGATTTAAATGCTGCTTGAAGGCAAATGCTCCAGGCTTCAAGTTCAAATGTATTTTCCTATACTCCCTCAGATACTCAAAGTCATGCTATATTTTAATTCACTTCATATCTGGACCATGACTTTCTTATACGAGTTTTTGTTCTCCTGGAATTTCTAATTGCTTCTCTCTTTTCTTCTCGAGAAAAGAAACATATGCCTTTTTAATCAGGTCACTAAAATCTTCCAGCGTCTTAATTACATTATTTGTTGAATGAAGCCCATTTTCTTCTTAAAGGCTTTTTCCTCCAAACCCGGACTTCCTGTTCTAATTTTGACTGATGGCTTTATGGACCTCTGGTATTTCTATTCGTTGCACTTGTGGGTTAATTCTACTGTTTGGTGAATCTGTTACCTCTTACTTGGTGTTTACCTCTGTTTTGCTGGAGGATATCTTCAAATAACATTTTTAAAGGGGGGGGTGCATGGAAGGAAAATCTTCTGAAGCTTTGCATGTCTGAAAAAGGTTTTAAATTTGTCCTTACTCTTACTGAGTGGGGCCATCAACCCACAGGCTTCGCTTTAGGGCATGTGGAAAGGAGGCAGACAGGCAAGCCGGCACCCAGGTTCTCACCCCGGGGCCAACATAAGGAGGGATTTATTCTAGATCGCCAACACTCTGAATAGGAATTCTGGTCCATTTGAAAAAAATTGCTCAATTTCTTTAGAAAGGAGTTCTCTCTCACTGTTTAATCTACCCCCTCTCTGTGTGTTCCTGATGTGTATGTGTTTGCAGGGGATTGTTGGTGGCCGAGGCTGGCTTGTTATTCGTTAAACAGGCCTTTCTTTGAATTATTTTCTAATTTTGGTGATTCTCATAACAGCATCTCTATTTTTGCCATATCTTCTTACTACCTGTATTAATATTTACTCTCTCTTTTTTTGGTGTTTTTAATGACTGAAATGAAACAGATCTAAAACTACAGCTTCTGGAAGAACCATTTGTTCTTGCTGGTCTTGTACCTCTCCTCTCCTTGTACCTCTCGTACCTCCTCCTTGACCTTGGTCCCTTGTCAGGCTTTGCATTTAAGAGCAGGGTCTCTGAAGACATCCTTGTTGATGACAGTTTTGTCCCAGGGGATAGCCACAGAGTACCTTGTGGGCATGAAGTGACTGTAGTTCTAAACTTTCACAAAACACTTGATCTTTGACCTCTTGGTGATTTTCTTCTTGCTTATGGCAGCTGTCACTTTGCAGGGATCACAGGCAATTCCAGCCACCAGAGTGTGGCTGTAGGGACGGTCTGAGGTGCCGTCACCAATGTTCTTCATGATGACTGGAGTAGCGTCCAGCCAGGATCGGCCCAACATTTTCAGGTTACACAAACTTGTCCATCTCAACACCAGCCACTCAAGCCAACGGCAGACAGAATATTTACTTATGGTATGACTTTTGCTGAAACTGACTCTGCTAGTTATACCTATCAAATTGCATGTTTCATGTTAGAGTTGTATCTCTTGTTTGTAATTATATAGTTGTATTTTCTAATCTATATTCCTAGGTTTTTTTTATGTGTGTGTGTGTTTTTTTTAGAGACAGAGTGTGAGTGGGGGAGGTGCAGAGAGAGGGAGACATAGAATCTGAAGCAAGCTCCAGGCTCTGAGCTGTCAGCACAGAGCCCCACGCAGGACTTGAACTCATGAACCAGGAGATGATTACCTGAGCTGAAGTCGGTTGCTTAACAGCCAGATGCCCCCTATACGCCCAGTTCTTAAGACAACAGAAGTTTAGGGGCACCTGGGTGGCTCAGTCAGTTAAACATCTGACTTTGGCTCAGGTTATGATCTCATGGCTTGTGAGTTCGAGCCCTGCGTTGGGCTCTGTGTTGACAGCTCAGAGCCTGAAGCCCACTTCGGATTCTGTGTCTCCCTCTCTCTCTGCCCCTCCCTCATTCGTACTCTGTCACTCTGTCTCTCTCTCAAAAATAAATAAACATTAAAAAAATAACAAAAGTTTTATTTACCACCAAATAGCATTCACAGCAATGGTGCATGTACCATACTTTGGGAAATACTTCTTTAATTAATAATCATGTCGGTTACCCGTTAATCAATTGCCTGAGCTTTCTTTGCATTCCTGCCAAGGCCCTCCAAAGAGGTCTCCTTTCAATAGTGCCTCTCCACCTTGGCTTGTTTCCGACATGCCAGGAAATAAAGGAAAAGAGTAATTATGGAAGGCAAAGTATCACTTTTGTTATTGGTGATGTAAAGTGATGGCTGTAAAGGCCTTAGCTTAGGGCGAGGGCTGTTAACTGAGCCTCCATCCCTGCCTGGGGAAGCAGGTTGAGCCCTCCTTTCACAGGGAGTGGCTCACAGGCTCAGCCATGCCTCTCCTGGCCACTCTTAGTGGCATGTGGATAGAACAATCAAGTATCTTGGGCTCAGGTACATATTTAGAGAGCAGACAGTCCATATCTTATCCAAATTGCTCTAAAAAGTAGAAAAAGAGTGAAAATTACCCATTGTGTTTTGTGCAGCTAGTAAAAACGTAATATTAAACCGAGACTAGGAAGTTTCAGACAAGAAGATCTTAGATCAATGAATTCTGGACATAGATTCAAACATCCTAAAAAGAAGGTTGTCAAACTAAATACAGCAATACATTTAAAAATGCATAAGGACCAAGTTGGGTTTATTCCAGGAATGCAAGAATAATTTCAACATTAGAAAATTATTATTTTAAGGCTCAACATTAACAGATTAAAAGACATAAAAAATCCTACAATCACATGAAACAGATGGGAGAAAGTGCATTTGATAAAATTAAGCTGTTTATAAAAATTCTTGGCAAACTAGAAATAGGAGGGAACTTCCTTAATGTGATACATTGATAAGGAGTATCTTTCTAAAACCTGCAGTAAATGTATCACTTGATGGTAAAAACTTAAAGGCATTTCCTTTAAAGTCAGTAACCTAAAAAGGATGTTTACTACCTCAGCTTCTGTTCAGAGCTATACTGGATTCCCAAACCTGTGCTAGGAAGAAACAAAATGGTCATCATATATTTGTAGATCATATGATTGTTTACCTAGAAAGTGGAAGAGATTCTACAGACCAGCTATTAAAATTATCGAGAAGATTCATACTGAGAGTTTCCTTGGGTCGGTTGCATTTCTGGATGCTTTGCAACAGAGACACTAACTGACCTTTGGTTTGGGACTTTTGTTTTTGTTTTTTGGGGTTTTTTTTTTGGACAATCTCTTCAAAGATGTTTGTTTGTCGACCATCTTTGGAATATAGAGTAAATCTCTTCCTCCGGAGCAGAAGGCAGATTTGCTTATTACCCAGTGTAGTGAAGATAATGTCTCCGTCTGCAGCAAAGATCAGACAGTTGGGTTCCCTGAGCTCAGGGTTCCTCAGTGAATATGCAAACCCACTGAGTGCATGTGCAACATCCCTGTGGGACTTGGGGAACCAGAGGAGCAGAGCTGCTGGCTCAAACATGAGGCACATGCTTCTTGTTGAGCCATGAGTAATGAAGTCCTTTGTCTCTGACCTGTAAGTCTCGTGTCTTCTGTGGCATCCCTGATGCTGTGGTAGCGAAGAGTCTGATGGGGTAAAATCCCAGATCCTTTACATTCTTGATGGATGGTTCAGCCATCTCACTTTTGAATGCCAGCAACAGACATAAAGTGTTATTTATAAATGGTACCATTTAAAAAGGCACAAAACACTCTTCAGTGCCTACAAATAAATCTAAGAGATGTGCAAGATTTTTATGGAGAAAATTAGAAAACTTGATTGATGGTCATTCAAAAGATACAGATAGATGGAGAGGTAGAATTCGCCTGTAGAAGGAGGGACTCGACTGTAAAGATGTCAATTCTCCCCAAATTAATCTATACATTTATTTCACTGTCAAAGGATTAACTAAAGGGGCTTTTAAATTAATGTTTTTGGAAACATTATCCTAAAGTCATCTGAAAGGACAGCTAAGGGTAGCCAGGCAACTTTGAAGAAAATGAACACAGTGAGGAGAATCACCCTCTAGATGTCAGGACTTATACAACTAACTAAAGTAATTGAGACAGGGAGATATTGGCAGAAGGATGTACAAATAAATAAATGGGGCAGGATTGAGGGTTCAGAGACAGAAGTGTGCAGACTGGAGGTTTGACATATGTCAGGGGTGGCATTCCAACCAGTTCCTTTCATGAGGTGCCTGGCTGGCTCAGTTGGTAGAACATACAACTCTTGATCTCAGGGTCATGGGTTCAAGCCCCATGTTAGGGGTAGTGTTTACTTAAAAAAAAAAAAGAGGGGCACCTGGGTGGTGCATCCCAGTCTTGATCTCAGGGTCGTGAGTTCAAGCCCCGCAAGCCCCGCACTGGGGTCTGTGCTGGGCATGAAGCCTACTTAAAAAAAAAAAAAAGAGGGGCGCCTGGGTGGCTCAGTCGGTTAAGCGGCCAACTTCGGCTCAGGTCATGATCTCGCGGTCTGTGAGTTCGATCCTCGCGTCGGGCTCTGTGCTGACAACTCAGAGCCTGGAGCCTGTTTCAGATTCTGTGTCTCCCTCTTTCTCTGACCCTCCCCCGTTCATGCTCTGTCTCTCCCTGTCTCAAAAATAAATAAACGTTTAAAAAAAAACTTAAAAAAAAAAAGATAGTTAAAACAGTTCTTTCCAATATATTGTGGTGTGAAATTTGGTTTTCCATGTGGAAAAAAGAGAATTGCACTCCTATATCCCTGTGATCACCAAAGTCAATGCTGAGGGATATTAAATGTGAAAAAAAAATCTAACACTTCTAAAGAAAAAACTTTTCTAGGGTGCTTGGGTGGCTCAGTCAATTAGGCATCCGACTCTTGATTTCGGCTCAGGTTATAATCTCACGGTTTGTGAGAGCAAGCCCCAAGTCGGGCTCCTCGCCAACAGTGTGGAGCTTGCTTGGGATTCTGTCTCAGTCTCTCTCTCTGACCCTCCCCTCACCCCAAAGAAAGAAATAAACATTTTAAAAAATATTTGAAAAATCTTTTCTAGACCTCACGGTATGAAGATTTCTTAAATAAGTTAAAGAAGCATAAACAATAAAGAAAACACAGATAGATTTGACTACATTAAAATTCCAAAGTATTGTATAACAAAAACATGATAAAGAAAATTAAAATCCAAGCCACAAGGCTGGGAGAAGATACACATATAATGTACACAACAAAGCATTAATATTCAGGTTGCATAAAGAAGTTCTATAGATTGGGGTGCCTAGGTGGCTCAATCGGTTAAGTGCCTGACTTCAACCTGAAGTCATGATCTCAACGTGTGTGAGTTCGAGCCCTGCATCGGGCTCTGTGCTGACAGCTCAGAGCCTGGAGCCTGCTTCAGATTCTGTGTCTCCCTCTCTCTCTGCCCCTCCCCCACTCATGCCTCTGTCTCTCTCCTTCTCTCAAACGTAAATAAACATTAAAAAAATTTAAAAAGTAAAAATAAACAAAGATTAAAACAACGGAAGTTCTATAGATCAATGAAAAGGTTACAAACCACTCAACAGAAAAACAAGGGTAAGACATAAATAGGCAAACAATACAAATATATGTGAAACGATGTTGAATCCTACTTGTAATTTTTCGAATGCCAATGAAAACAATAATGAGTTGGAATTTCACTCCCCAGGATGGTAACGCAAACAACATTTCCAGCCTGACTCTATTAAGTGTTGGGGAACAGGTGGAACAGGGGAACTCTTGTTAATGCCAAAAAGGGTTTAAGTCATAACCACTTTGAAGAGCAATCTGGCAAAATCTAGTGAAGTGCAGCGTGTCTGCGCCATACTCCCCGACCTAGCCCTTTAGTTCTGGAAATAAATCGCAACTCTTGACAAACACAAGAATGTTCATTACAACACCGGGTAGAGTGAAAGATTGGAAACAACAGAGTAATGTACAAGTCAACCTTGTCAGAGCTACAAAGTAGACGGTGAAGGTGAACGCGCGCTGGAGAGATACGTACTGATTGACAGGCTACCCCTAACATTTCCGAGGCCCAGGGCAAGGCTCGGGGCCCATCCCTGTCCTCTCCCCACTCTGCCTCCATCCCACACGGTGAAAACCTCACGCGCACATTTGTTGACACTTGAGCGAATTTGTCCAAACTGTGTCCAAATCAGTACTATCAACTGTTCACGGATATGTACGGTAGGAGCAAAATTATACAAGCTTGCATGGAAAGGACACCTGCGTCTGGCAGCCTGGCAGGCTAGGTACGCTCTGAAAGGCCTCCCAATCCCAAAGAATCAGATGCTGGAGAAAAAAAAAAAAAAAAGTGTAATTTAAAATTTTACTGGTAGATTTCTAGGAAGTGAAATCTCTAAAGAGACAAAGCCAATATTGTGAGCTGAGCCCAGGGCTCTGAGGGGTGCATAGTCAGAGGAGGTGTTACCTAAGGTAGACGCCTACTCAACACCACAGGAGTGCTGATGGGGCCGGGAGCAAGCTGGGGAAACTGAGCCTGAGATTCCTGCATTGAACGGGGACCCTGCAAGTGCCTTCAAATGGTTTCAGATTCACCGTCCTCCCCAGCTCCCACATACAATTATATCAAAATTTAAAAAAAATTTTTTTAAAGTTTTTCTTTAATGTTTATTCATTTTGAGAGAGAGAGAGAGACAGGCAGGGTGAGAGTGGGGAAGGAGCAGAGAGAGAGGGAGACACAGAAATCCAAGCAGGCTCTAGGCTCCAAGCTATCAGCACAGAGCTCCACGCAAGGTTCAAACTCACGGACCGCGAGATCATGACCTGAGCCAAAGTCGGACGCTTAACCGACTGAGCCATCCAGGTGCCCGCTCAAAAATGTTTTTAAATCACCAATAGACCTACATTAAAAGAACCTCCAAGTATGTACCTTGGAGAGCAGAAAAATGATTGAAGAAGACGAGTCAGAGATGAAGAAGGAGTGTTGAGAAAAAAAAACAGTGATAAACACGTAGGTAGATCTAAACACACGTCGTACGATATATTGAGCAGGAAGGCAAATTTGTGGGCTGAGAAAAGGACAGGCCGAAATGCAAGTTGGGTGCAGGTGGAAGGGACAGATACTGGGGTTAGTGTTCCTAGGTGATTGTACTGCTTGGCAAGAGGGATGGGATATTAAATATAAGCCGTGTTAAGGGTACAAGGTCAAAATGTTAAGAGAACCACTCTAAGAATAGGAATGGGGTCAATGACTTCCAAACCAGCAGACAGAAAAAGGAATAAGAAAACAAAAACCCAGTCTACTTTTAGAAAGGCAAGGAAGGGGGCACCTGGGTGGCTCAGTCGTTTAAGTGTTTGACTCTCGATTTCGGCTCAGGTCATGATCTCACGGTTCATGGGATCAAGCCCCAAGGCTTGACAGCACAGAGCCTGCTTGGGATTCTCCCTCTCTCTTTCAAAAATAAATGAACATTTTTTTTAATAAAATAAAAATAAAAAATAAATAAAAAAGCAAGGAAGGAGAATGAAATGCAAAGCAAAGGTGAGACAAAGAGAAAGCAAAAGGTACCAGGATAGAGACAAGCTAAATAAGTTAGTAATAATAATACGTCGGCAATACAGGGTTCTAAGCGGGGTAGTTTAAAACACCTCTCTTTATTATTGACTGCTGTTTCTTTTTTTTTTTTTTTTAATTTTTTAAATGTTTATTTATTTTTGAGAGAGAGAGAGAGAAAGACAGAGTGCAGGCAGGGGAGGGAGAGAAAGAGAGGGAAAGACAGAATCCAAAACAGGCTCCAGGTTCTGAGCCATCATGGTGTGGGGCTCGAGATCGTGACCTGAGCCAATTGACTGCTGTTTCTAATCAGAAAAAGAATGATGAAAAGTATGGGCGATTTGAACCGCACACTGAACAAGCCCAGCTTACCGACCTAAAGAGAGTCCAACACTGAGACTCATTCTTCCCAAGCACACGTGGAACGTTTAACAAACATCGAGCACATTCTCGGCCTCACAGCAAGTCTCACACACCAGTCACGCACACCATATTCTCCCACCAAAATCCACTTAAGAATCTGTAACAATAAATAATTCCCACATGTCTGGAAGTTTAAAAACACGCTTTTGGACACAGCCCGAATGCTCATCAACCGTTGAATGGATAAATAGGTTGCAGTAGATTCGGACAGTGGGATGCCACATCCCAAAACGCATCGGACACAAGCACATGTGCATAACAATTGTGACAGGCGACACGGGGGAAACTCGCAGAATGACTGTTGAAATGACTGTTGACTGAGTGAAAGAAGCCAGAAAAAGTAAATACTCCATAACTCTATTTGCGTGAAACTCAAAAGCAGACAGAATTAATCTACAGTGACAGAAGGAGAATAGCGGTTTCCTCTGGGACGACGGCAGGGATGCTGAAAAATTCTTTCTCTCACTTAGAAAATAAAAAAGAACCAGAGACTAAACCCCATGAAAGCAGGGCGAAGAAATGATGAAGATGAGAGCAAACAAAAATGAGTAAAATAGAAAACAAAGGCACAGCGGAGAGGATTAGGTGAGTTCTTTGAAAAGATTAAAAAAATACTCAAACCTCCGAGGCTGATTTGCATATAAAAAGGAACAAATAAGTAAATATTAAGAATGAAAAGGATGTGATCACTATAGATCCAGGGGAGATTTGAGAGAACAGTCTACACAACTGTCTCTTTAACGTGACGTTTTCTTTTTCATTTCCATTTCTTTTTTTTTTTAAGTTTTTTTTTTAAATGTTTTTATTTATTTTTGAGACAGAGAGAGACAGAGCATGAGCAGGGGAGGGGCAGAGAGAGAGGGAGACACAGAATCCGAAGCAGGCTCCAGGCTCTGAGCTGTCAGCACAGAGCCCGACACGGGGCTCGAACTCACAGACTGTGAGATCATGACCTGAGCTGAAGTCGGATGCTAACCGACTGAGCCACCCAGGTGCCCCTTCATTTCCATTTCTTACGTCAGTCTTGATAAGTGATCTTTTAAAGACACACCGCGTCTTCATTTTCTGATTTATATGCACAGTTGTTTCTCGTGGTCAGCAAAAATCTTTGTCTAGGTAACTCCCTCTTTTCATTATTCATTTGGGCCTTCTCTCTTTTTTCTTAACCACGCTTACTACAAATGTACCTATTTTATAAGTCGTTTGCTTTGGCGATCATCCGTGCTGGTTCTTTGCTTTCTGTTTCATTGTTTTTTTTCTTATCTTTATTATTTCCTGCTACGGGCGTGGGGGGAGGGGGGCGGGGGGGGGGGGAGACATGATTATGTTGTCTCTTTCTGGTGTCCTAAGTGGAATGCTTAGGTCACCAATGGGAAATCTTTATTAAGGTGCAATCTTTTTTTTTTTGGGAGAGAGAGAGAGAGAAAGCATGAACAGGGGAGGGGCAGAGGGAAAGAAAGAAAGAGAGAGAAAGAGAGAGACAGAGAGAGAGAGAGAATCTCAAGCAGGCTTCATGCTCAACGTGGAGCCCGACACAGAGCTCGATCCCATGGTTCTGGAATCATGACTTGAGCCGAACTGAAGAGTCAGACGCTTAACCGACTGCACCACCCAGGTGCCCCAAGGTGCAATCTTTAATATAGGCATTTAAGAGGATACACATCCCCTCAAGGGTTGTTTTCGCTGCACTTAAATTTCAAAATGTATTGCTTTCATCATCAGCCCGTTCTTATATTTTGTATTTTTTCTTTGTCCCATTGAGCCTTTGGTTTGATTTTAATTTTCCAATGAAAATTTACCTTTTTGTTATAGTTTTCTCATTTTAGTGGATTGTGGTCATAGAAAATGGCCTATGAGACATCAGTTCACTTTGTGGGAAGACTTGCTTCATGACCTAGTATGGGAACAATTTTTGTAAACATTCTCATACTGCATGAAAAGAATGCCAATTTTTGTGACCAAACTTCTTAATTGTGTTATTCAAATATTCTACATATTTACGAATCTTATGGCCACTTGGCTTCGTAACTATGGAGAAAGGAAAGATAAGATCCTCAGGAGGATTAGGGATTCATCCATCTTTCTCTGAATTGTCTCAAGTTTCACTTTCTATCAGTGGTCATCAGACTATGGTCTGTGGACCAAATTTGGCCCACTCCTTATTTTTTTTAAATAAAGTTTTATTGGAACACAGCCATGTTCCTTTGTTTATGTATGATCTATGGCTTTTTTCTTACTACAATGGCAAAGTTGAGTAGTTGAGACAGAGGCTGTATGGTCTACAATGTCTAAAATATTTACTATCTGTCCCTTTATAAGAAAAGTGTGTTGACTCTGCCTTATGTAATCTG
Source organism: Panthera uncia (assembly GCF_023721935.1). Lineage (NCBI taxonomy): Eukaryota > Metazoa > Chordata > Mammalia > Carnivora > Felidae > Panthera > Panthera uncia. The sequence goes on from NW_026057585.1 coordinate 81,272,452, forward strand.
AGGGCTAGGCTGTTAGCTTCAAAGAAACTCAGAATTATATCTCCCTGGTGAATTTTTCTTTAAAAATTTTTTCTTGTTAATCATTATACCATGACTCTCTTATCCATAATGATGCCTTTAGTCCATTACATCTGAGATTTATAAAGCTACACCAGCTTTTTTTGGCTTAGTATTTGCCTCCTGTGCTTATTAGAAATGCTTTTAGGGGCTACCTGGGTGGCTCCGTTGGTTGAACGTCTGACTTCAGCTCAGGTCATGATCTTGCAGTTCGTGGGTTTGAGCCCCGAGTCGGGCTCTGTGCTGATGGCTCAGAGCCTGTAGCCTACTTCAGATTCTGTGTCTCCTTCTCTCTCTGCCCCTCCCCCACTCATCCTCTCTCTCTCTCTCTCTCTCTCTCTCTCTCTCTCTCTGAAAATAAACGTTAAAAAAATGCTTTTAGCTGCAAGTAACAAAACCCAACAACAGTGGCTGAAGCAAACTGATGTATGTTTTCCTCAGTACCCAGGCTTGCTCTGTGTTTCCTTCTCTTTTTTAAAAAAAAAAAATTTTTTTTAACGTTTATTTATTTTTGAGACAGAGAGAGACAGAGCATGAACAGGGGAGGGGCAGAGAGAGAGAGGGAGACACAGAATCGGAAGCAGGCTCCAGGCTCTGAGCCATCAGCCCAGAGCCCGACGCGGGGCTCGAACTCACGGACCGTGAGATAGTGACCTGAGCTGAAGTCGGACGCCTTAACCGACTGAGCCACCCAGGCGCCCCTGTGTTTCCTTCTCTTTAGTGTTAGCCTGGACGCCTTTGCACATCAAGATTGCACAAAGGCTGCAGCACTCTGAGGCACTGGTGTCCACGGGACAGGCAGGAGAAGGGAAAAGGAAAGAAACACTTCCAGATTTCTCTTTACATCCCAGTTTCCAGAACTGGGGCACTTGAGCGTCTTTTCCTTAATCGCTAACCAAGAAAAATGAGATTCCATGATCGGCTGAGATCAAATCGTGATTCATCCTTTGCAGCTGGTACTTTGGCATCACAGGAAATAAACTGAGACTGGTGGACAGACACTCCTCCTGGACCAACAGATCTCTGCCTCCTCCCTGAGAGAAAAAGCAAATCAGGATTCAGTGTCAAAGGGCAAAAGTTTTGGGGTACACTGTTGCTCAAACAATGGGCAGTTATACCCTAGGTGTCTTTTTTCATATTTTTGCTTTCAATATTTCTGTAGCTTTGTTTTAGATGTCTCTCAGGAGCGGCATCTAGCTAGATTATGTGTTTTCTTGCACTACGATAATCTAGCAACTGCCGAAACCAGTCCATTTACATTTTTTGTGATTACTAGCATTTAGAACATTATTTCTAAATCCTCTTTTGTGTTTTCCATTTACCACGTGTATGATCAATAGTTCTCTATTGCTATGTAACAAACGACCCCCCAAAAAGAGCATTTCAAAACAACAAACATTTATTATCCCTCCTAATTTCTCAGGGCCTGGAATCTGGGAACCACGTAGCTACGCGATCCTGGCTCAGGCTATCTGTGAGGTCGCAGTCAAGCTGTCGGCCAGGGCTACAGCCATCTGAAGGGTCTGTTGGGGATCTGCTTCCAAGTTCATTCCCGTGGCCAGAGACAGGAAGCTTCCGTTCCTTGCCACATGAACTTCTCCATGGTTGTAACATGGCTTCCCCAGAGTGAGTGATCCGAAAGAGACAGAGAGCACACAGAGAGAGCAACAGGATGAAAGCTGTGGGTCTCTTCTACTTGAGCCACCAGATTTAGCCAATACAAATACAGGATGCACAGTTAAATTTAAATTTCAGTTAATATTTCAATATTCGCACGGGCCATATTTATACTAAATGCTTATTCATTGCTTATTCGAAATTTAAATCTGACTGGACTTTCTGAATTTTATCTGGCAACCTTACTGATAACCTGACCTTGGAAACAAAACTGGCTACATAACTCGTGGGGTCCCTTGTTAAATTTGTAGGAATTTCAAGTCAGCGAGAGCAGAGCACTAAACCAAGCATGGAGCCCTAGTGAGGACAGTGCCCTTTGTCAGAACGTGGGTTATACTCCCAAGACGGCCAACCCTGTTTGCAAGTGACATACCATCACTTCTATCATATTTTACCACACAGGAACAAGTCACTAAGTCCCACCTGCACCTTATGGGAGGGGACTCCACATGGGTGTGGGTCCCAGGAGGCAGGATCATTGGGGCCATCTTGGAAACTGACAGCCACACCAAGCTTTTCCTTTTCTTCTTTTATTTGTCATTTCCTGCCTGGAGGTGGACGAACTGGACTGTCTTCATTCCCTTTGTTTCCTCTCTGCAGGTTTAGAATACATTCTATTTCTGTTCTTTCACTAGTCATCCTTAAAATTTTTTAACATGCCCACTTCAACTTAACAAAGTCTAAAGTTAATCAATGTCCTCTTCTAGAACAATCAAGGACCTTAGTCAGAATACTTTTGAACCCTGATCTTAGCTTCCTGCCTATAATTTGATTGTTCCCAGGTTTTTTTTTTTTTTTTTGGTCTTACGTTCTTTATTTTATTCCCCAAATGTCTGTAAAATTTTAATTTTTTAAAACATTTTATTTTGGAGAGAGAGAGTGCGTGTGTGCGGGGGTCGGAGAGAGGGGCAGAGGGAGAGAGAGAGAATCTTAAGCAGGCTCCATGCTCAGTGTAGAGCCCAACTTGGGGCTCAATCCCATGACCCCAGGATCGTGACCTGAGCCGAAATCAAGAGTTGGATGCTCACCCGACTGAGCCACCCAGGCGCCCCTGTTGAATTTTTCTTAAGTCCACTCTTATTTGAATTTCCCACACTTAATCATGTTTTTGCTTTCCATTTCTTGCAAGCTACTTTTTATTTCTGGGTTTATTTCCTGTGTTTTATCTATTATCTTAATTTGACATCTCGTCAGAACTCTCCATGGTGTTTTAAAGTGATTTTTTAAAAGCTTGACTGCGTCTCTAGTCCTATCCTTTTTGTTCCTAATATGGTATATTTTGTGCAAATAATTTGTTTATTTTGCTGAAGCTTTTTAAAAGAATTTACTAAGTCTTTTTAAAAGAATTCAACTTTCTGTTGGTTTCCATAGCGTTCCTTCCTGCTTTATTATTTCCTTTCTTCTGCTCTCTTTGGGTTTTCTGATGGCCTTTTCCTTGTCTCAAGTCAGACACTTAATTCATTGTTGTCAATCCTTCCTGTCTTTAATAAATGCGTTTCAGGCTAGAATTTTTCCTTCAAGTTCCACTTTAGCTTTATTGTGATTTAGTTTTAAATATCTTGTAATTTCCATGATAATGTTCTCCTTATCCCATGACTTATTTAGAAATGAGTTTTTAAGTTACAAAGCATATTGGATTTCCTTGGCCAACCTTTTATTGTTGGTTTCTGATTTTATTACATTGGGATTAGAGAACTTGGCAGTGATATTGATTTTTTGAAAAAATTGTAGACTTTCTTCATGCCACGTATGTGATTTTTTTTTAATGTTCCACTTGAGCTTGAAAACAGTGAGTATTCTGTGTTGGGGGGCTGTAATAGAAGTTTATGTTTACCCAGTAGATGAAGCTCCTTAATTATATTCTTCAAACTTCTGTATCCTCACTCATGCTTTTCTACTTGAGCCATTGGTTTTACAAAAGTTTAATTAACACTTCCCACTTTGTTTATAGATACGTTACTTTCTCTTTACAGTCCTGCCAGATTCGCTTTATATGTCTCACCAAAATAAATATAAGTTCACGATACATATAAATTCGCGATTATTCTAACTTCCTGGCAGGTGTTTTCCTCTACGATTGTATTGCTTAGGATTGGACCAATGTGACAAAGACTCTAAAAACAGTGCTTAAAATAAGAGAGAAGTGTATTTTTTGTTCATTTCAAAGTCCACAGCTGGGGCATCCTGTGGGGTTTGGCAAATGGGGATCCCAGCAGGAGATGAGATGGAAGGAAGAGAGTGGAATCGGGGTGTTTATTTCCCAGCTCCTTCTCTCTGAGGTCTCCTCTGCTCTAGAAGCCCTTTTCATCCGAGTACAGGTCACCTCTCCCTGGCTTTGACCCTGCAGGCTTAAGGGTGAAAGCTTTGCTGCTGCTGCTAATGCTGCCCCAGGCTCTTGCACTCTCTCTTGTGACTCCCCTACGCCCTGCTTTGTCATTAGTCCTTTTAAAAATAAATGCTGCCCCAATTCCCCTAATCAAAGTATGCCATCCGTTTCCTGTTGGGATCCTGAGTGATGCAGGCTGGCATCGTGTGTTTAAGTCATTGATTCTGGATGCCTTTAGGCAAGGGCGCACTCTCTAACATGTGCTGGACACAGGCGCCACCACTCCCTGTTTTCACACTCCTGGCTCGCTCTTGGATCTGCCTGGTCTCAAAGACCATTGAGACGGAGACCCTGGGTTCATAACCCCAGGCTAAGAGAGTCACAGCCTCCAGGTCTCCAGAGAGTCATAGCGCAGGGGCGGGTGGGGTGGGGGAGGGAGTACTCAAAGCCATCAGTAACACCCATCTTGTCCATTTCAACACCTGTCCAGCTTGGCCACTGGTTCAATAGCCAGAGCTGTCTCTCCTTGGCCAAACTCAGTATCTTGGGGTCACGGGGACTCACCTTTGTCTGAAGATGCTTTATTACTTTAGGTGGGTCAATACTTTCACTTAATGCCTGTCAGCTTCCGCAGGAGTACACTAGCCTGGCCCTTTGAGATGACTTTGGACATCTCTACTCTGATTCATTACATATCAATTTCTTCTGTCCAACTCTCAGTGGGCCCAGCTTGTTTCCCTCATATCCTCATTCTTAGGGAAGTTCTCAGTTTAGGTCTCACAGAGGTCCCTGTTCCCATTGTACAGACTGGGAAACTGAAGATCAGAGTGGAGAGTGAGATTCAGGGAATTTATTTAGAGGAGGTGGAATTTGAACCTGGGTCTGTCCGGCTCTGAGTTAGAGGCTTTCCAAGGGAAATGTGTGTGTGTGTGTGTGTGTGTGTGTGCATGCTGGCAGGGGATGGGGGGGGGGGGACAGGGCAGCCTGAGTGGAGGCAGGAGGGGGGGATGATGCCACAGGTGAGAGAAAGCTCAAAGCCAAAACCTCTCCCGGACAGGCTGGGGCACAACATGTGGGTAACAGGTGCAGAGTGGGGGCCACAGCAACCACAAGCCTCTGAAGGCCAACAGACTGAGAGCCATCCCCAGTTCTGCCCCTTCCTTCTTTATCCCCTTGGGCCAGTCTCCGGCCTCAAAGAGCAGTTATGAGGGAATGTATGTCTAACATTGGTACCCAGTCAGCTTGGATCTCTTCCTCATCTCTCTGGGCTGCGGTAGGGCGACCTATGGATTCAGCCACCAGGGGGCCCTGTTGCCAAGGGTGACCAAGCATCTGGGCCCCGCCAGGGTCATCTGTTCCTTCAGTCATTCCTCCACTCTCCCAACAAACAGCTCCTGTGTCCCTTCTGTGCCCAGTAGAGGTTGGAGGGATGCCAAGAGCACAGAGGGCAAGGCACAGCCCTGTTTGAGAAGCCTACAGTCAGGAAAGCATACTATGCTGGACAAAGTGGGGTGGGGGTAAGAGCTCAGAGGACTGAGCTGACCATACAGAGTCAGGAAGGCTTCTCAGAGGAGGAGGCTTTCAATTAAAAAAAAAAAATGTTTATTTTTCAGAGAGAACAAGTGGGGAAGAGCAGAGCGAGAGAGGGCAACAGGATCTGAAACACACTCTGCCCTGACGACAGAGACCATGCTCTGGGGCTCAGACTCACGAACCATGAGATCATGACCTGAGCTGACTCTGACCGAGCCACCCAGGTTCCCCTGAGGAGGCGGCTTTTGAACTTGACTTTCCAGGATGAGCAGTGATTTGCTCCTGCTCTGCAGACTCTCACACCTCCTTGCAGCCCCAAGCCAAGCCGTCCTGGGTGTTCATAACCCACATGACTTCCCCTCCCTCCAGGCACACCGCGACCACCAGCTTCTGTGAGCCCCCAAACTTCAGGCCCTAGTCATCCCTGCAGAGTTAGAGGCCACAGAGCCTGCTTGGGTACAAGATGAAGGGCGGCTGCATGTGCACAAGGACAGAGGGCAGGGAAAACCCAGGCTTTGGAGCCTGACAGTTGAAGTTCTCTACCAGTTCCTAGCAATGCGTCCTTGGTGAAGTGTCCCTTCCCTTCCCCCAGCGTTTCCTCCCCGTAAAACAGGGGGGAGGGGGCGGGGGGGGCGGGTAATAACCATCCTATAGCGCATATGTCCAGTAAGGCTCATTTGGCAGCCGTCTCCCTGATCTATGAAGTGGCAAACTCCCGTTAACCATCTCGTCGTCGCATTGAGAGGTGGACCCTGCTGCGACCCTTGGAATAGGAAGGAGGATGCTACACTCCAAGGGTTGCTTGGACTCAGCCTTGCTTCACCTTGGGAAGAGGCCACCTTGCAGGTTGTGGTCAGAACCACAGAATTTTCAGGAAGTGGGTGGAATCCCCCAGGGCTCAGCAGGGAGTCGTGGGGGAAAAGCTGGGGGGGGGGCAGTGGGAGGAATCCCTCGCTCTTTGACCTGCAAAGGGGATCTCTACAAATTCACCGGAAGACAGTGTGGTCCGTATCCAGCTCCATTTATCGGCTGTGTGGCCTTACAAGTCACCCCCCTCCCTGAGCCTCGACTTCCTTGTCTGTCAAGCAGGAGTAACAGTGGTCCCTAGCTGCCGTGGGCATTGTTCTGCCATCTGCTCAGCTTCACCCACTTGCCTTGGAACAGCAGCCCTCTCCTTTTTTGGGGATCTCCTCCGCTCCAAACACTGTTTCAGCCAGGGCTGTCCCCACTCCTATGATCCTGTCCCTTGGCCACAAGTGATTGGCCCACAGGTGGACATCTGACCACAGCCAGGCTGATCAGAAGCCTTCCCTGTTCCATCGGTCTTGTTTGGAACCCAAACTGAGAAAATCGCTGTGGGCTGAAAAGCTCAGGAGCTATCATCACTGGCCACATGTCCTTCCTCATGGCAGTTCGTCTGCAGAGGGAAAGGCAGAGGAGAGAGAGGGACAGTCGGTAGACCCAGCAGTATCTGGGCCCCTGTTTTGGGCTGTGCTCGGGCCCAGCAGCTCTGCTCACAATCTAGGAGTTCGCCTCCCCCTTGCATTCTGAGAGTCACCTCTCCGGTTGGCATCGATTTCTAAAGATATACTTTCTCACAGGGATGTGCGTAGTAACAAATGAGCTAAAAGCATGTGAAGCGCCCAACCCAAGGCCCGGCCTGCTGCAGGCTCGGTAAGCATGGATTCCTTTCCCTTAATGGGCACCAGGCAAGGATGAGGATTTGGCAAAGACACCAGGAAGATGTGAGGCGTCAGTACTCGTGAAGCGATATAAGTCAGCAGCTCCGGGGAGACTAGAGTCAGGTGACTCGGGACCCCACAGAGCCCCACAGGAGACCAGGATGAATGCCCAAGCAGAACATTTAGTGGATAGGAAAGGACAGGACTAAGAAAAAAAAAATAGTCCTGCCTCATTCCTGTGTAGGAGCAAAGGCTGTCAACAGGTACTCCGGCTGTGCCGAGAATGGTGGACTAGACCATGGACGCCAGGAAAGGAGCGTTTGAGCTGGGGTTTTAAGGACGGGTAAGAGTTTCCCAAGCAGGGAAAGGACTGGGAAGGGACACCGGACCATCACTGCCAATCAGCCACTACCACTAACGCCAAGCCGATTAGTTAGGAGGATTTAGCCCTCCTGGGTTTGAATCCTGCATCGGCCAACTTTCAAGATTCTTCTATGCTTCTGTTGCTTATCTGCAAAATAAGGAAATAGGAGTTTGTTTCTAGTATTAAATGAGATCGTATACGTGAAGCACTCAGAACAATGTGCTGGCAGAAAGCTGTGGTTAAGCACTCAATAAATGCTTAGCTCATTATGAAAAGCCTCTGCATTATCAAGTCCAATGCCCTTAAAATGATTACAGCTGTCACCATTTGTTGAGCCCTTCATAAGTCCCAAGCATTGCGCTACATGCTTGGCATGTTTTGTCTCCTGTAATCCTACCAACACCACCAGGAGATGAATACTATCATCCCCACTAAAGAGAAAACCAGAGGCTCTGAGACGGCAAGATTAAGCATGGCGAGTGTAACCAACAGAGCAGGGGTTCAAACCCAGGTCTGCCTCAAGACCCAAGCCCTTGGCCCGGAGAGAGAAAGGGACCAACCTCAGGACGACACACAGCAAGGGAGTGGGATGCCAGGATTTCTTTATGAACTACCCAAGGGCAGGTACCCTGGCTGACGGAGGTTACTGAGGTACTCGCTCAGCCCTCCCCAGCACCCTTCCGCCACCCGCACCCGCACCCTCTCCCGCTCCAGGGCGGCCGGGAGGCCCTGGGGCTCCCTGGCCGCGGACAGAACTGAGGAAGGGCTGGGCCGACCGCCACGGGTCCGCAGATCGCCTGCCCACCCCGTGTTGGCACAGCCGGAGGAGGCCCGAGACGCGGCCGCGCCCCTGTTCCCCTCCCTTCCCCACCCCGCTCTGCTTCCGCCAAAGGTCCTTGCAGAAAATTCCAGCCTCGCCCGGCCGCGCGGGCGCTGGACGGGGGGTTTTTCCAGCGGGGTGGGAGCAGCCGGGCGCGTCCCGGCCCCGCGGAGGCGGTGGTGGGCGGGCGCCCCCTCGGGCCCCGCTCGGGACTCCCCTCCCGCCCTCGTCCCCGCCCGCCACCCCCCCCACCCCCCCCAAGGCGGCTTTGGCTCCTTGCGGACGGGCGGGCCGCCCAGGGGAGCCGGCTCGGGACGTCCTGGCAAACAGGAAATGAGACAAAGGCTGTCGCTTATCGGGAGCCCCGCATTCCTTTCAGGTGATGCCGGGACGCGGCCCCGAGGGGCTGCCTGTCCCGGAGGAGGACTTCCCGCTGTCCCCCTTCAGGCTCCCCCTGCCTTTCGGTCGGCTGCGGTCGGGACCAGGACGATTGCTGCCTCCGGGAGCCCCCTCCCCAAGCGCAGCCCTCCTGGGCTCCTGGAAAGCAAGGGACACCAGCGCCCAGGGGGACCGGCTGGGCTGGGGTCTTGGGAGCCAAGTGGAGGGAGAAAGAACAGGGCCTCGCCACTCAGCCATTCCACAAACCGTAATGCCACCTTATACCAGGGTACAGGTGTGGGTGCCAGGACCCCTAATGAACCCGACCCAGTCCCTGCTCTCAAGGAACTTCCAGCATAACAGAGGAGGTAGGTAGACACCCAGAGAAGTGAAAATACTGGGTGAAAGGGCAGGGTGTAGATGAGTCCAGGCAGGAGGTATCTAGGCCATGCTGGGTGGGGTTGGTGGTTTGGGAAAGCTGGGGTCCCTTGCACAATACCTGGCACGTCAGCAGCCCCTTCAGGTACTGCCTGAATGAGGGTACAGTGGAGTTGGCTTTGAAACAGCAGAGGGACAAGCGGAGGATGGAATGGAGGGGCATCTAGACTGGGGCACAGCATGTGCAAATGCCTGACGGTTCTGCCTGTGCACAGGACATCTGAGGGGCAGTGAGGACTCTGGAATAGCCTGGGCACCGGCCGAAGAAGCTTTGGTGAGGAGGCTGGTGGAGTGGGTCCTCCTGGCCTGGAAATACGGGGATCCTGGGGAGGTGGGGTAGGGAGAGTACTCAGAGAGGCAGGTCCAGCGTGGCCCAGGGGCAGGGGGAGGAGGCAGTGGGGGGGGGGGGGCTTCGCCTGGGTGGCTTGGAGAGGCTGATCTGCGGAGACAGAGGCTCCAGCCTCTGTGGGGCTGTGCCCCCCTTGCCTGCTGGGCACTGGCGCCAGTTCTGCTGATTGGTGGGTCAGGCTCCCCCCACCGGGCAGCGCTGACTCAGCGTCTGAAAGGTGGTTCCCACGGGCCCATGTCTCTCTGAGGGCCAGAGGCCATCCCATCCATGCCCCACCTCCAAGGGGTCCGTGCCCAGGACCACTGACAAATAGGGCCGAATGGCAACTAAGATTTCTAGCCTCCCCACCCCTGCCGACCAGCAAGGCCTCAGGCCCTCCTTCCTGCTGTCTGACCGTATGCCACACCAGGCCCTGCCTGGCTTTCCACTCCCCAAAGTTCCAAGGTGCTCCAGTTATCAGTACTCTTTTTATTTTTAAAACCGTGAGAAGAAAAATAAATATCTTTGGAGGATAAGAGTACAGGGGTGGGATGGGGTAGTGGGGCTGGAGACTTGGGGGTGTCCTGGCTTCCGTGGTCTTGAGCCGGGGGGTTGCCCGGGGCCTGGGATCTGCAGGCCCGCTCCTCCCGGGCCAGGCCCTGCCCAGTCCCCGCTGGGAGGTCTGGGGGCTCCGCCAGCCTCGCCTGCCCGCGGCTCCCAGGCGGGGCGCTGCGTCAGCGGAACCTGCGCGAGGGGGATTAGACCCCAGGCGCCCGCCTACGCCCCCGGAGCTCCGTCGGGCGGGGCGGGGTGGGCAGCGTCGCCCCCCCAGGGGCTCTTCCGCCGGCCAGCCCGGCGCGGTGCCAGGGCCTCAGCGGTGCGCCATGTCCTCCATGCCCACGCGGCCCCAGACGCCCAGCACGAAGCTCTCGATGTCGCACTCGTTGGCGCCGCGCACGATGCGGAAGTGGCCCCTCTCGCCCCAGGCTGGGCCCCAAGAGTTGGCCGCCGTCTGGGGATGAGGAGGGGCGGTGGTGAGGGGGGCGGGCAGGGGGAGTGGGGGGCGGTGAGAAGGCAGCGGCCCGCAGGGCACCCCCGCAGGGACTCACCCAGTATTTGAGGGTTCTTCCGTCGGGCAGCGTCTCCTGTCCCCACCTGAGGAGGGCGCGGCAGAGCCAGGGAGGGAGAGGGCGCTGATTCCACCTGCCTTGAGGGGCTCGAACCCCAGGGCACTTTCCCTTCCAGGCTTGGGCGGGGCTCTAACCCTCTCTCTACTCAGTCCCCACCTTTCAAAGTCTGTGTGTCCACGCCCACGTGGGGTTGGGCACCAGCGGAATAACTGGAGGGGTGAGCCGAAAGGGGGAGAACTTGGGCCTCCCTCCTCCAGGGCCCCACATCCTGGGGACCAGGTCTCCGGGACCTCACAACCTCACATGTCTGCCTGCCCTCTCTCCTCACTTGGGAAGCCAGGGAGGGTTGGGTACCAGGGACCGCAAGGTTGGGGTACCTTGGAGGCCCCAGACTCCCACTGCAAAGTACATTTCATTGGTTGGACAATTGAAATCAGTGACTGGAACATCTTTGGGTATATCAGGTGGGGGAACTGAAGACCGGGGGTGGGGGTCCGTGAGTCAGGCAGAGTTGGGGTGGGTGCTGAGATGGAGAGAGGTTGAGCAACCCTTGAATCCTTGTCTGTATTACACTGGAGTGAATTTTATCACAGTGTGTAAGGGAGGACCAGTTCCTAGAAAACCTTCAAAGGCCCCCACTCTCGGTGCGAGGCAAACCTCTCCTCTTTTTATGTCTTGGTCTGCTCCTCTTCGAAGCGGGGCTTTGCAGAGAGACGGGACGGATTCGAGGTAGGCTCGGAGCCCCCCAGTGCAAGCCCTGCGGCCCCCTCCCCTCTCTGCCCCCCAAGCACCTCACCCTGTGATCTTGACCGAGTGGGTCCCGTGCCGGCGGTATCGCTCTGGCCTCCCAAGGCTCACTGGGGTGTGGCTGTAGATGCCGCCCTGGTACAGGAAGAAGTCCTCGTGCACCTCCATGAGAGCTGTGGGCAGAGGTCCAAGTAGGCCCGGCTCAGCCCATCGGCACAGGTCTGGAGACGCATGCCCAGACCCATACCAAGACTCTAAGTGTCCCCCCACCCCCCTCCCTGCCCAGGGTGCTGCCCGTGGGGAGGGGACAAGGTCCCACTGACTCCTAGCCCCAGTGGGACTTGCTACCCAATGCTGTACAGACCCCTTGTGCTGCTGTGCCGTGCTCGGTCTCAAGCAGGCACGAGCTTCTGGAACCAGGGGGCAGGATGAGGGGCGTTTACCTTGGACAGGGCCGTTCTCCATCAGTTCCTTCATGATCTCCTTCTCCTGGAGGGGTCGGGGTGGGGAGGAGAGTGTCAATCAGGCGTGAGGCTCCAGCCTCTGGCCAGCCTTCCTGCCTCTGCCCCTTCAACCAAGTATAAACTTACGCTGGAGCCGAGGCGGTAGGCAGGAGTGACCTGGTAGATGTCATTGGCATTGACATGGCTACTGGGGCATCGGGCAGTGGCCTGGCGCTTGCCCCGACCCATGGCCCGGCTGTGCATCATACAGCGGGGCGCGGGGCCAGCCTCGTCCCGCTCACTGCCCATGAACGGGTAGCAGTGGTCAGACACAACCCTGGAGAAGGAGGAAGGAGCAAGGAGAGGTGAATGTGATGGGTGTGGCCCTGGCCCCTCCTGAGGGTTGCCTTCCTGAGGCCCCCGCTTCACATCCTCCTCCCTGCCCACGCCCTCTGCTGCTCACCCTCGACGTCGCAGGAACCACCAGGCCCCATCGAGACGCCCACCACGGCAACCCTGCTGGTTGTGGGTGTTACAAGACAGCAGGTTCTGGGGCGACAGGACAGGTGCCATATGCCCCAGGGAATGGATTGAGACGCGATCGGATGCCACGGCTGGTGGGGGAGGGGGGGAGGCAGAAGGGCCGTCAGGGGGCTCAGGCCTTGGCCCTCCTTTCCTGCTGCCCCAGCCTCCACCCTTGGACATACCTGCTGTGGAGAAGGCCCAGGAGCCTGCACAGTTGCCCTGGTCAAGAGGCCCATGGATCAGGTTGGGCCACTTCTCAGAGGCCTCGAACGCTGTGGGCAGCACCTCCCCTGGGCCCAGAACTGTCTGCAAAGCAAAAGTCACTCCGTCTTTCTCCTGCCTCTACCCCCGTCTACACTTCAGGGGCCCGTTGGCACTGAAGGGCCACCAAGAGTCTAGGGCCTTCTGCGGTTCGATCTTGAGCATTCCTGCTGCCGAGCGATTCCAGTAATCTCTACATCGACTCAAGGGGAAGACCCAAGCACCATTTGATGCGTTCTCAGGGTCAAGTGGGGGTGGCCAGTCCTGTTTTACGGATGAGGGAATGGAGGCCAGCAGAGAAGTGGCCAGGCCAGGGTCACCCACTTTTCCTTCTCAACCCCCACTCCCTCATTCTTCCTCTGCACCTTCTGATCTGACACTTCCTTCTTCCCACCAGGACCTTGGGCTTTGGGCCCTAAAGGGCAGGGGAGGGAAGAAGCAGTAAGGTCCTGTGACCAGGCAGGCTGCCAAAGCAAACAGCAGGAGGCAGAAAATAGCAGAGGCCCAGGGGAGTAAGGACAGGGGCAGGGGCTGGTCACCCCAGCCTTGAGCTGCTGTCCCTCTGCAGGGAGGGGTACTCTGGCCAAAACTGCCTCCTCCCTGCCTGCTTCTGATGGACAGATCCTGTGGCATGTGCCCCAGCCCCGTCCTGCTGCGGTTCCCCTTCCTCACCCTTTGACTATTCCGGGGATGGTTCCCACTTCTGCCCGGAGGGGGTCCCACTGGCAGGAGGGGAGAAGCCCCCTCCTCCCTCGGGGTTCCACTGAGTCAGCATTTGTTTCCGAGAATTCCTACTCTCTAGCTGGAGCCAGAGGACAATCTGTCCCTCCCTTCCGAAAATACCAAGGTGACCTCCTGGCCCCTTGGGCCCTGACCCAGCTGTACTGGGAGGAATAGCATTTTTCCCAGGCTGGGCAGGCCACGAAGGGACTCGGGCTGGGACCACAGAACTCAGAATCCGAGCATCAGTTCTCTCTGGGCAGCACATCTTGTTATGGGCAGGAACTGAAGACCCGCAGAAGGGGAGTGATGTGTGTCCAGGGACACACAGCCTCTTGGAGGGGTCTAGGCCCAGGGCCTTGGAGGAACAGGACCCAGGGTGCCAGGGTTCCTGGGGTCCCAGGCCATGGGGAGATGGCAGGATGGTGGGCAAGGATGGACTTACGTGAATCTCATTCATATTGGTGACAGAGGAAGAAGGACGGATGGTGCCCAGGCGGTAGCGAATGCCTTCATCCAGGGTCATGCCCCAGAAGGCACTGTGGTTCCCAGCCCGCCATCTGAAAGAGTAGGGGTGGGAGTCACAGATCTGCCAGGGCTGAGGGTCCTAGAGGTCCGTGCGTATGGGTAGGAGAGACGCATCCTGGCCAAGCCTACGCGTGAGTGAAATCTGGGTGTGCCTGGCAGCACGTACATCTCGGGGGGAACGTATGTGTGTCTGTGCCACCTGGGGGCATTTCCAGGGCCTCTCACCCGTAGTTGCCCCGGTTGATGGCGTTGATCATGTCTTCGTCCACCAGGCATGGCTCCTGGTCACACTCCCACCGCCCTTGCTCCTGGCAGGTGCTAGAAGAGGAGAAATGAAGGGGGGGGGGCTGGGCATCCTCCGAAGGGAGGGGGGCTCAGAAGTCAACGTGGACCTGAGGCTCTGTGCCAGCAGTGATGGGAAGACCCCTAGATGATCCCATTCAGCCTGGTGGCTTCAGATGTCAACGTCAAGTGCACAGCTCTCGGGTTTGTATCTGCTGCCTGGATGGATCTCTCCCTAAACTCCAGATCCAAGGACACACTCTCACCACTGGGGTGTCCAACAGCAGCTCAACCCGAACACATCCCAAGCCGAATTTCTGACCCCCCACTCCCATGCGTGCTCGCCCCACGGTCTGTGGAAAACGTCCACTCCATCCTTCCCGAACCTCAGGCCGGGAGCCTGGGAGTCACCCTTGACGCCTGCCCTCAACGCTAATTTGATTCATTGGCAGATCCCGTTGGCTTTCCCTTAAAAGCACATTCAGGATCCAAACCGCGTCTCGTTCTCTCCTGCAGCCATCATGGGCCAATCACCTTTCCCCTGGATTCTGCCGCAGCTTCTCCGCTGTTCTCCCCATGTCTGCCCTGCACCCACACTTCGGTATATTTTTACTACAGCTGCCAGAGGACCCTGTGCAACCCAAGTGGTATCATGCCATCCCCCTGCCCAAAACCCTCCCTTGGCTTGACATCACAGAGTAAGAGCCGGCGTCCTGGCCGTGTTAACAAGGCCCTGCGTGATCTGTCCTCCTGTCCCCTCTGTGACCCCCTCCTCTGAGTCCTGGCTCCTGGGGCTCCAGCCAGGCTGGTCCACTGATTGGTCAACGACAGCCGTGCTCCTGCCCCAGGGCCTTTGAGCTGCTCTTTTCCCCATATCCCCAACACTCACTCTCACTTCTTCCAAGTCTCCATTCCCACGTCACCTGCCCTGGCCACCTTCCTATCCTGCTTCCAGGTTTTATTTTCTCCTGAGCACGTCGTCACTATCTGGCACGCTATATCTTGAGTTATGTGTACAGCTTATGCCTGCTTCCTCACAGACGCTCAGGTCCTGGAGAGGAGGGATTGTGTGGTATCTTCAGAGCCTAGAAACCAAAGCTTAGCACATGGTAGGCCCCCAATAAATATTTGTTGGATGAACGAGTGAATGAGGCACTGTGGTGAAGAGGCTAAGAGCAGGGGTCCTGAAATTCAAGTCTTGGGTTCCAACTGGCTGACGAGTCATGTGACCTCAGGTGAACTCTCTCCCTCAGTGTTTTTGTCCATAAAACGAGGAAATGACTAGTTCCACCTTCCAGTAATTAAATGGCAGGGTTTTGTAAAGCTTATAAAGCATTGAGCACAGGGCCTGGCCCATCTTAGGTGCTCAAGAATCATTACCTACTACTCTAGTTCTCAGGCCAGGAACCCTAGACTCCCCGTCTCTGGAGTTTCAGACTCCCATCCACCTGGCCCCCTCACATCTCCTCTGAGTGTATCTCAAACCGAAAATGGCCCACACTGCCCTCCCCCCAAACTGCTCCTTCCCTAACATCCTCAGCTCAGGAAATGGCACCTTATTCACGCAGGTGTTCAAACCAGAACTCGCCGCGGTCCATGGCATGCCCCCATTTCCTGCTGATGGCGGCATCAGCAGGTCCTGGGATGGCATATCGTGGACGGCTCTGAATTCACCTGCCCCTCACCCCCCCCTCCACTGCTACCACCCTCCTCCAGTCCCTTGTCACCTGTCACCCGGACCATGCCTTCCTACCCAGGCTCCCTGCCTCTCTACACCCCCCACCCCCGCCCAACCCACCCCCACGGTGCATTCCCTAGCCACTCTGAAGCCCGAGAGATCTCTGAATGACATAAATCAGGCTGTGTGCCTCCAAGTGGCTTCCCCCGGCACTTAGAACAAAATACAAAACCCTCAGCACGGCTTATGAGACCCATGGGCGCGGCCTGTACCTCCTTGGGCCTTCTGTCCCCACCTCATAACCGCAGTGAGGTCTGTCCCACCTCCTAGCCTCCCATGAGCTATGGCCCCCATGCTCCCTCCTTGTCTAGCCATCTTCCCTTGTCCCTACTCCACTCTACACGAGGACCCCCCCCCCCCCCCCCCCCCCCCCCCCCCCCCCCGCCCCATGATGCCCTTTCCCCGCCACACCTGTCGCAGGCTGTCATATGTTTATTTGTGTGTGGGCTCCTTCGTTGTTAGACGGGAGGCTCCCGTGCAACCTCAAGGGCGGTCTACCACATCTGGCTGCACCTCCCTGGCCCGACACAGGGCCTGGCACATAGTAGGTCTTTAACAAATAGGTGTCGACGGATCAGGGCATTCTATGAATTCTATAATGCTTTTACAAGCTCATAACTCTGCTATTACAAGAGGCTGAACTGCCTCCTTCCCCTGTTGCCTTTTAAGGAGCCTCAAGGGGAACAAACCCAGTATGGCTGGGCTCCTGGGCCCCGGGAGGGGCGGGGGCACTTTCGGGACAGAGGGAGGAGGCTGCGTAGGAGGCGGCTCTCTCAGGCTTCTCTTCCTCCTCAGACTCTCCAAGCATTCCTCGAGGGCTCACACAGCCTAGAAGGCCTGCAGACACGACCCCACACCCTCACTCTGGTGCCGAGCACAGGGAATGGGGGGCACCAAGTGCAGTGAGGGGACCTCGGGCTGGTCAGTCCTTTCCTGCCGCCTCCCTCTTTGCCCCCAGGGCTGCCCAAGCAGGTCTAGACTGGGCTGGTGGCAGCAGGCCCCAGCATTCCAGAGGGGCCCAGGGTGGCCAGGCCCCAGGGATAAGAGTGGGAAAGAGGTTAACCCATCAATGCCCAGAGACGTCCTATCTGGAGCTGGCAGGCTCGCGCAGGCACGTTCCATGTTTCTGAACACACGCGCCCAGTCCACACACACTCATACCATACCCACACGCGCGTTCTCTCACGCGGACACATGCTGAAGCCTATTCGTCCCCACTCCCCTGTGACCCAGCACCCCTCACACCAGTGAGGCAATGGAAACAGCTTATGCGTAATGCATTCCAAAAAGTGTCCTCCTCCCTGGGGCCTCTGCAGTCCCAGGCAAAGAGGGCGTGGTGTGGCGTGGGTGCAGGGCCACCTCCTCAGAGCCACAGGGTCCCCATCATTTCCATTAGGCCTTCAAGGCTTCCTACCCACCCCCTCCCCATTTCCCACCTCAGGCCTCAGATTAGAGTAGGGGAGCACCCCTGACCCTTCATCCTCCTACCAGAACAGGCAGGGCGGGGGAGGGGCCACATTCCCGGGAAGGCCCTGCTGCAGGTTGGCGGCCGACCAGCTCAGCCGTCCCTGACCCTCATCCTAAACCGTCCAGGGCAGCGGATGCTACAGTCAGAGGTTTCCTTCCTGACGCCCCCTTCTCCAGATTCTCCCGTACATGGAGAAAGGTTGGGAGGGGAGTGGCCCAGCCCGAGCCAGCAGGGACAGGGAAGCACTCCCAGCTCAGGGGCCACACCTGGGGCCAGGCATCCATGGCTGTCCACCCCTGGGGAATGCTGTTAGAGTGTTGTTTTAGGAGTTGATAGGATGGGTGTAAAAATTCTCATGTTACAGACGAAGAAACTGAGGCTCGGAGAAGGGAAAGGACTTGTCCCCGGCACGTGAGCCACAGGCATCGGGTCTGAACCAAGTCTGCAGGCCATAGAGCCCACAAGGCAAACCCCCTTCAAGCTCCGCATACTCACCAACGGTTACAGTTGTCCCAGTAGGTTCCTAAGATTGGATAGATGCGACTCCCATGGGTACATCCTGGAGGGAGGGAAGACGAGGAGAGAAATGGAATCAAGACCAGAGACTATGGGCTCGGGTGGCCAGGTCCTCAGAAGTCAGGTGTTGGGAATCCTCCCACACACACACACACACAACACACACACACACACACACACACGCACACACACACACACACACCCCAGCCCTTACTGAAACTAAAGTCAAACTATAACTTCCTAAGACATCTCCCGCTGGGTAACATACCAACAGCTACCTGGGAAGTTCTTCAGTGACCCCCAACTTGGCTCCCTCTTGCTTCACTTGGATACCAGCCACCACATTCCTTAGATCCTTTACCATTTACATGAGTTGAAACTTGGAGATGGGGAGTGGGAGGGGCGTGGGGAAACCGAGGCCCAGAGAAGGCAAGCGACTCCCCTAAGATAACACAGCACTTCGGGATGTGACAACCTAGGTATTCGGTCTCACCCCCACAGGCCCACAGAACTGGGGGAAGGGATTCAAGTGATTCTCCTATGGGACTAGGGGCAAGGGCGTGGGAAAGGATGGTGACAGGGCTGAAGGAAGGAAGACATTCGCCCCACCTCCCAGGTGTGACCAGCCATCTCAGGGTAGGGCATCCTGAGCAAAGGCAGAGGAATGGCGGAGATGAGCCTGACCAGCTCCCCCCACCTCCCCCCACCCCCAGGCTTTATCAGCCTGAGGGTGAGTCAGCAGGCGGGGCCAGCACCTTCCATGTCTGGCAGGGAGACAGGACTGGGAGAAAGGGCAGGAGACTGCCTTTCTCCTGGGCCAGCTTAGAACCCCACCGACCAAGGATCTTCTCTCTTTCAGTCTTGCTGGAGAGATTCAAGTCAGACCAGAGGGGAGAGGGGGACGTCCCAGAGCCACAGACAGCGGGGCGGGGGCTCTCCCAGATTCTACAAAGCCTCCCCTGGACATGTCAGTGCGTCCGCCTCGCTCCTGAGCCTTGCTGAGTCTGGGGTTGACAAGGCGACCCACCCTCCTGGCCGTCTGGTGCCCACCTGGGATGGGGGGAAAGGGGGGTGGCACGCCGAGGCAGAAGTCCCAGAAGTCAGGGCAGCAGTCGGAGACGGTGCGGTTGCAGAAGAGGTCACAGTAGCAGGTGGCACCCAGGTAGGGCAGGGCGCAGTCGTCGGCACGGCCCCGGCAGCACAGGTCCTGCCCCCCGCAGTACCGGCCGCCCGCATCCCGGATGCCCCGCAGGTGCAGACCCGGGGCTAGCTCCCGGCGCCCACGACCCCGCCGGGCACCCAGGGTCAACTCGCTGGCCAGCAGCAGCAACAGCAGCAGCCCCGGTGGACATCGCCACATGGTGCCTCCTGGGCCCGGGGAGGGCAGATGTCAGGGGTCAGAGGTGGCGGGCTGCAGAGACTCCCTGGCATCCCAGGGACTGATCTCCCAGCTTCCTGGGGCTGTGAGTCCAAGGGGGTTCAGCAGGGTCAGAGACCCTGATTCCTGCGTCCCCAGGCAGGACCCGGGAAGGAAGGGGACAGGGCAAGAAATGGAGCCCCTCCCTGACCTGCCCCGGAACCTTCAAGGACAGGAGGTGGGGATTGTGGCATTCTTGGTGCCCCTGGCTCAACACCCACAGCTCGGACTGAGGTCTCCTTTCCTATCGGGGTCCCTCTGCCCCTCTTTTCAACCTCCATTCCTGACGCCGGTACCCCCTGAGCTTGTGTTCCTCTGTGTCCGTCCCCGTGCCCCCCTCCACTCTCCTTCTCTGCCATCCCTCGCCGTCCCTCCGCCTGCCCCCTCCTCTCTGTTCCTTCCTTCTGAATACACCCCACACCCCCTGCCCCCAGCGCAGGGGAGCGTCCCTACCTGGTGACGGGCTGCGCCCGGGCTGCCCCACGCGCCTCTGGCCTCCCGGCTCCTGCCACCACGGGACACTCAAAGTCAAGCGAGGAGTGCGGGGCGGGACCGCTTTTTGCACCGCCCCGCCCGCAGCGCCGCCCCCCGGCCCAGGAGGCGGGAGGGAGGGGCCCCGGCTGGCCCCGCACCTGGAGTAGCCCTGTAACTCGGGAGCGGGGACCTGTGAGAGGGACGGTGAGCATGTGATTGTCCTCGCCGGGTCTCCGACGGCAGCCGTTCGTGCCCTTCGGGGGCGGAACTGCAACCGAAGCAGAAAGGATCCTGGTCTGACACCCGTAAGGACTTCCCAATGGGCCTCGCCGCAGGGCTGAGGGGCTGCCGCGAAGAAGGGGAGAGAGGGGGCAGCGGAGCTCCGAGTTTTGGACCCAACTTTGGGAAATGATGGGGAGGGTGGGGACAGCAAACATCTCTGAGACCCCTCTGACCCTTCAGTATTAAAAACAGCCATGCACTCCCGTGCCCCCCAGGCTTGGGACCGCCCCAAGCCGCCTCCGTTCCCAGGAATGATTGGAATCCAGAGGAGGACGGTTGAGGACCCTGCTCTAGGGGCCTTGGAGGCTCATCCTTCCAGGGGGTGGGGTGGGTGTGGTGTGGGGGCCGCCTCCCTGCCCACAATTCTTCTTTGGGCCTGCCCTCCCCAGGCTGCCCAGGCGCCTTGCCAACCACTGCCCCCTCTATCAACCCCGGGGGCATCCTGCTTGGCACCTGCCCCCCTCCGGGGCCCAAGGGCAAGAGCCCTGGCAGCTGGTGCCCCCCCCCGCGGAGCCCCCCTTCCTGCCCTGGGGATAAACCCTTCCTTTGCCCGGGCTGGCCTGGGCCCCAAACAATGGGGCTTCTGTCCCGCCATGCCCGCCTTCACCTTTTACCTCTCTATTGCGCAAGCCCCTCTGCCAACCAGTTGGGTCCGGGCCAGGGGACTCCAACAGCAGAAAAGATGAAAAACTACACCTGGACAGATTCTTCACCCCCAGACGGGCATCTCACACCAGCCCCTGGGGCAGGGGGCGGGGGGAGGGAAGCATCAGGCATGGGGATTCCCTTTGCCCTCTCTCTGACCACTCCACACCCCTCCCCCAGCCTGGGGATGTCCTCAGCTGGCCAGCTCCTGGGGGTGGGGGTGGGGGGACCAGGACAACGGCCATCTGTGACTGGGTTACCCCCTGCCAGGGGGCACTGGGCAGCGAGTCACCATGTTGCAGGGGTGGTGGGGGAGGGAGCAATGTCCTGGGGCCCCAGCACTAGCACGGACACACCAGGAGCTGGCCTGTCTGCTCCCTGCAGGGACCTGGGAGTCTAGTGGGACTCAGTTTCCCAAAGCCTAGTGGGAAACTGAGGCTCAGAAGAAAACCTGCCCGAGGTCACACGGCCAGAATGCAGACTTCCTACCTGTCACCACCTCACCCCTTTCCCTCCAGTCACCCTTAGTCACTGTCCACAAGTCCCGACACACTCCTGGTTGGGAAGTCCCTTCTCCCGTCTATCCTCCATTCATCTGACTGCAAGGCAGGCCCCTCGGCAGGCACTGGTGAAGGCCACATCCTCGGGGTGGGGGTGGAGGCTGCCTTCAGAAGAGCTCATACCCCGAGTGCCTACCTTTGTGGATCAAGTTCAGTTTGGTTCTGGGGCTGGGGGCTGGGGCGTGGTCCTGGAGCACCTGCTTGTCCTCTGCTCCAAATCACTCCCCTGTAGGTCCCCCCCCACCCCGTGTGAGCCTTTGCTGTGTGTGTGTGTGTGTGTGTGTGTGTGTTTGTCGGGTGTTCTGCTTGAGTACGTCTCTGCGTCCGCTTGTCTCTCTGTTACCTGTGTGCTGTTGTCTGTGTGTCCGTCTGGATGTGACCTCTGTGCCGGTCATGTGTGTGGCTATCTGTCGGTCAGTGTATTCTTTGCCAGTGTCTGTGTGTTTGTTGGCTTGTGTGTCTGTATGTATAACTGTGTGACTGTCATTGTCTCTGCCCGCCTATCTCCTAGGTGTCTGTCTCGCTAAGTGTCTGTGTATCTGTGTCTGTTTGCAAGTTTTGGCTCTCTGCCTGTTGTTCTTGCCTGTCTGTGCATAGGAAGCGGGAGCACAGAGCAAGGGAAGATCGCAGAGTCAAGAACAGGGCTTGGGGAGGGGGGTGTCCCTTGTCATCACTGATGTTGGCACTAAGCCCATCCCAAATGGAATCTTGTGACTCCGTGGGTTCCTTGGCCAAAGAGAAGAGGAAAAGGGCAGGGCTAGGGTGGGGGCTCCAGCCCCACTTTCCTTTTCCATGGCCCCCCTCCTTTCTGGGGACTCATTGTCTGTCTTATTCTGGTCCAAGGGACTGGGGCAGAGCAACAGGCATGGGATGCTGTGAGGAGTCACAGCAGGACTTACCCTCTGGGCCCTTCTGCCTTCTGGGAGGCAGGCCACCTGGGCTTGATGATAACTCTGTCCTCCCTCACTTATGATCCTGGGAAGACACTGCCCTTTTTCTCGGCCTTGGTTTCCTATCTGGACCCAAATGCTCCTTAGAGGCCCTTTCATGCTCTTCTCTTTCTACAAAGGGAGGTGTAAGTAAAAAGGGACAGTGACGTGCCTAAGCTCACACAGCAGGGCAGAGGCCCAAGCCTCCTCTCCTGTCCCCAGTCCAGTGCTTACCTCCCCCTGCACCGCGGCTGCCACCACACAGCTGCTCTGGGTGCTCAGAATGGGTCGTTCTCCTCCAGAGGCTGAGCAGAACCTCCTGAGAAGACCATTGTGCTCTACTGAACCCAGGTCTGTGGCCAAGGGCCCACTCCTTGAGGCTTGGGGACTCAGATGTTTGGGTCCCAAATGACACTCCGGCTAGGGCCGGGGGGTCCCTTGTGGCCCATTGTGGTCAGCTGCCCATGTCCAGAGCTTGGAGCAGTGATATCTGGGACATCCAAGCGAGGACTCATGCTGTGCGTGTTGGGTCATGTCGTGACATGTCAGGCTTCCTGGGGCCTGTTAGATTCCGTAATGAAAAGCCCTGCCTTTGGGGGCTGTGACAGGCAGAATGGTACACCGCTGTGGCACGTTGGAGCTTGAGGCAGGTAAGACTGAGGGTCAAGACTTCCACCTCACGGGAAGATGGACAGATAAACAAGCAGACAAACAAACGTACCCGTAAGTCATTCCACAGAGGGAAGTCTCTGTAGATATGTACACAGCGTGGGGACCTGGGGTTCCGGTGGTCAAGGGCATCTCCGGGAGGAGCCGATATTCCAGCTGAGACCTGAAGGGCCAGAGGGAGCCAGCGTTTCTGGAGCCTGGGAGGGTTTTGCAGGGAGCCAAGGAGTGCAACAATAGCCCGGAGGTCTGGCACAAGTTGGTTTGTTTGGGAAACAGAAGCCCAGAGCCAGCGGACTGCAGTAACTGAGTGGAGACTTGGAGACAAGGGGCGGGATGAGGCCCGGAGGGACCGTCAGGATGGAGCTAGGCGGCGCGCCTGAATTGTCTTCTGATTGCTGAAGAGATAAAAATGTGGGAGGGAGATTGTGGGAGGCGCACGAGCAAAGGCCCCCTCTGGCCGCTGTGGTGAGAACAGCGGACCACAAGGCAGGAGTGGATTTCAAGGGGCCATGTAGGAGGCAACAGTGGGACCCAGGCTAGCAGCGCTGGGGGCTTGAATGAGGCTGGTGGCCGTGCAGACAAGAGAAGGGACCTATTCGAGACCTACTTTGGAGGTGGGGTTGGCAGGACTTGCCAAAGGAGCAGATGGGAGGGGTGGGAGACAGGAGAAATCGAGCGGGACTCCTGGGCTCCTCGAAGGTGGCCACAAATGCTCTGCTCCTACGCCGACAGACAGAGTCTGGGCAGCTTCAGGGACATTTGGACCTATAGACTACCATGTGACCTATGCTGGTTTCCAGCTCAGACTGGAAAAGAAGGAGGAGACTGAGCCTGGGGACCTTCCCATAGTAGAAGTTGGAGAAGAGGAAACGGTACAGTAGACCAAGCAGGTGTGGCCAGGGAGGAAGGAGGAAAGCCAGGTCTGAGAGGTCAGGGAGCCAATTAGAGAGAGTGTTTCAAGATGGCGGGAGAGTTGACCTGTATGGAATGTTACCCACGGGTCGAGTGAGCTGAGCAGAGAGAAACGTCCGCTAGCTTTGGCAACAGGAAAATTGGGGCGACCTTGCCGAGAGTTGTCTTCAGTGGAAAAGAGAGGCTGGAAGCTGGATTGGAACGGTTGCAACAGCAAATGGGAACCAGTGAATTGGAGAGAACCACCAGAGGCAACTTTTCAGGAAGTTTTAGTGCAAAGGGAAGCAGAGTGTTGGCTGGAAGGGAATAAGAAGGGTCAAGGGAGGGTTTTGTCCAACTATGGGGGATCCAAAACCATGTCTCTGCGCTGATAGCAGTGACTGTTAGGAGGGGAGGACCTGTTGATACAGAGAGAGGGAATTACCTAGGAGCAAAGTCCTTGATAAAGTAAGAGGGGAGGGGACCCAGAGCACAAGAAGACAGCTGGCTTTGAGAGGAGCCAGGGCAACGACCCTAGAGGTGGAAGAGAAGAGGAGATAGGTGTGTGGAATTAGCTACGCAAAGACCAGAGCACCTTCTCTGATGGTTTCCATTTTTTCCAATGGGAGCCAATCGCCGCCAAAGTGAGACAGGCACAGAGAAGGGGTGAAGGATTAAGGGTTAGGTGTGAAACCGTTATCACAACCAAGGCCACTGGAGAAACAGAGCAGGATTTCCAGGAGAGCAGCGTGACCATTTGGAGTTGCTGACCATGAACTTGTGACGGCCCTGGCCCACCAGTCTGTTCTCTGTCATACGTGGCATGTGCCAAGCATAGGGCTTTCCCCAGGTGATCCAATTATCTCAATTTACGGAGGGGAAAGTCAAGACTCAGAAAGACTTTCCGGCCTGCCCAAGGTGACACCAGCTGTTAGGAGCAGAACAGGACCTCAAGCCCAAGCCCTGAAAGCCTGGACCCACGCCTCTGCAGAGGCCAGATGTGTTCAAGGGCTAAGTGGACCCTCATTACCTGCCAGTGTGTGTGGTTCTCAGCTGTCAGTGCAAGTGGGAAAATGCAGAACAGAGAAACCCAGCTTTCGCTTTTGTGTAATATTCCTGCATCACTGGTGTTGGGGCCAGTTGAATGCAAAAGGCCCATGGGTGTTGCTTTCTTGCAGAGTCTATTTGCTGAGTAATGACACGGTTGCTCCATATCTTCGTCCACATTTAAATTGCTAGCTTCTTACAAACCCGGGCCTGGAGTCCTGGGATATTTGGGGTTCACAGCTCCCCCTCGTCTCTTAATTATCTGCCCTCCTTCGGTTGGGGATCACTTTCACGGAAGAAAGCTCCCCCAGGCATAGTAAGCTTCGTGAGATGGCCAGCAAACACCTTAGAAAGCGAGTACTATCTTTGAATGCCTGTTTACAGAGACATTTCCACACTTTACTTGACGTTTCTGGGAAGCCCTGACCTTCCCACCCGGGAATATTATGAAGTGGGTCTTGAAAAGCCCAAGAGGCTCTCACGTGGCTGCCAGCACATTTTACACTTTGCCCTTTCATCCCCAAGCAGAAAGTGATAAAACCCCAACAGCTGGGTGAAGACACAGAGTCACTTTTAAGAGCTGGGTCCTGAAGGGGAAATACTTGATGTGACCTTAGTGGTCATAATGGGGTGAATGGAGGCCCTGAAAAAGACATATCGATGTCCTAATCCTCAGAACCTATGACTGTTACTTTATTTGGAAAAAAAGTCCTTGCGGATGTAATTAGCTTGAGATGAGATCATCCTTGATAGCTGGGTGGGCCCTAAATCCACTGGCAAGTGTCCCTTGTACAAGAGACACACAGGGGACACAGACGGACGAGGAGGGAGGCAGTGTGACCATGGATGCAGAGACTGGAGTGAAATGGGAGCACCTGAAGCCCCCAGAGGCTGGAGGGGGGCCAGAAGCAGGTTCTCCCCTATAGCCTCCAGAGGGAGAATGGCCCTTGGCTTTGAACTTCGGGCCCCCGGAACTGCGAGAAAATAAATTTCTGTTGTTTTAAGCAGGCAAACTTGTGGCAGTTTGGTACAGTAGCCCTAGAGAACCAATACAGTGGGCCTCCATCACCAGGATCCACGGGGTCTGAGATCCGTGTGTCAGCTGCCACGTGTCACATTCCTGACGTTTGCCAGCTGAGCCAGACCAAAGCAGCTCGCGTTGGCAAAACCAGAACAAACTGGCTTGGATCGAATCAACCCCTCTTGAGGGGGTTCGAACACTCATCCGCACTGCCAGAGCCCGACACCGAAGTTCAGAGCACAGACTCAGGAGCCAGAAGGAAGAGGTTCAGATCCTGGCTCTGCCTCTCAGGAACCACGAAACCTGGGGCCGGCGTCTTAGACTCTCCGTGCCTCAGTTTCTCCGTGTGTTAAACGAAGACACGGTCTCTACCTGAGGTGTGAGGATCATAGGACTGAATATACGTAACCCACTTGGAATGGACGAGGCCGACATGCCACCGGGTGCCAGATGACTATTCTGATCTCAGAATAGTCAAGGAGACACAAATGTGCTTAAACAGACATGAAGTGACTCAAGCCTGTTAAAACTAGGCGAAACTGGGGCGCCTGGGTGGCTCAGTCGGTTAAGCGTCCGACTTCAGCTCAGGTCACGATCTCGCGGTCCGTGAGTTCGAGCCCCGCGTCGGGCTCTGGGCTGATGGCTCAGAGCCTGGAGCCTGCTTCCGATTCTGTGTCTCCCTCTCTCTCTGCTTCTCCCCCATTCATGCTCTGTCTCTCTCTCTCTCTGTCTCAAAAATAAATAAACGTTAAAAAAAAATTTAAATTAAAAAAAAACCAAACTAGGTGAAACTGATGCAAACCCGCTCAAACCTCTTGGGTGGACCCGTACTGAAACCAGATTAAATCCATCATGCAGGACTAGAACAGGTCTGGAATCCCTACATGCGCACTGTGTACATGAGCTTGGACAGTCACAGCCCCACACGTCTCCCAGGGGTGGGCAATGACACATGGGCAGAGGGCCAACGACACACCGGAGATGGGCCAGGACGCATGCTTTCCAGTCAGAAACACAGTCAACATCTCCTGAAAGGAGCAAATTACTGAGGGCAAGATTCAAATATGGGGAACCTACCTCACGCCAGTTGGACAAGGGACTGATATCTCGCTCCGGGATCCCGAGGAATGTCATGAGACACGGGGACAAGAAGTGCAGCTGACGCCCATGGGGTTTGCCAGAACCCGAGACCCCTCTCTCTCTGGTGCTGGGAGGGGAAGGCACGCCCTCAAGGTTGGAAGCTTAGGGACCAGCAGGATTAGATGAGGGAGATCCTTGGGAGTTTGAGAGTTTCAGGGAAAGACACCAAAAGTTAGTGGTCATTTCAGTGCTCACATCAGTGCCCACAAGTGCCCCAGCTCGTAGGAGGTCCCCAGCCCCCCACTGGCTCCACCCTACCCCCAGGGATGCTCTCTCCAGCAAGCACCAGTAATCTGTGCCTGTGCCTCTCGCCGGTGGGGGAAGATGCCCGGGTTGGGGGGGGGGGCACCTGGGTGGGGCTCAAGGCCAGCAGGGGAGCTGGATTCTCTTAAGTCAAGGCTGGATGGGTCAGCCCTTCAGTAGGATGAACCAGAAGCAGAGAAGATAAGGAGAGGCCCAGGGAGAGTGTCCCCAACCACATGGCTTCTTGGACACAAATGTGCTTGGGCAGAGACAGGCATGCAGGTTAAGGGCCCGGGTGGGAGTTAGGGGCCTTCAGTACCAGCCTTGGCCTTCCTCCGACATGCACCAATCCATCTGGGCCTCATCAACCCACCTCTAAAATGAGAGGGAGCCCCCTCCCCCATTCAATACAGAAACCTCCGTAGGGAGGGGTCCTACCTACATTCCAGCCAGCACGGATGCCATGAGTACCTGCCGTGGGCTGGGTGCCTTCTAAGGACTGGTCACTGGACTTGAATGATCTCATCGCACCGCCGGCCCACCCTCCGAGCTATTATCCGCATTTTACAGATGGAAAAACTGAGTCCCAGAGAGATGGCTTGCTCAGACACAGCTATTTGAATTCTTGTCTCCAGTTCTCCTGGGACCCAAGGGAGAATGAGGAAGAAATGCCAGAGGTCAAGGGTTCCATAGATGACATTCCCCAGAATCAGCTTGTGGGGGTGAG
This sequence comes from Panthera uncia, assembly GCF_023721935.1. Lineage (NCBI taxonomy): Eukaryota > Metazoa > Chordata > Mammalia > Carnivora > Felidae > Panthera > Panthera uncia. Next base: position 81,300,458 of record NW_026057585.1, read on the forward strand.
GCGAGGGAGTGGGCTCAGGCTCAGAAAGAAGCAGGGAGAACAGTGCCCCAGTGATTCATTTTAAAACAATTAGTTTTATTTGATTTTTTTCATTCATTGACACACTTTCAAGGTCCAAAAACATGCTTAAAAAGCATGGAGTAGGGGCGCCTGGGTGGCTCAGTCGGTTAAGCGACTGACTTCGGCTCAGGTCATGATCGCACGGCATGAGTTCAAGCCCCATATCGGGCTCTCTGCTGTCAGCGCGCTAGCCTGCTTCAGATCCTCTGTCTCCCTCTCTCTTCTCCTCCCCCATCTCAAAAATAAATAAACGTTAAAAAAAAAAAACGTTATCCAACTTTTGGGTTTCCACTAATTTGATCGGTGAAAAATGAAACCTAAGTGTATTTTAAATTTGTGGTTATCTTATGAATAAGGCTGAGGGTCTCTTCAAAAGCTTAAAAGCCACTTTCTTTTTCAGTGTCGCTTCTGGTTTTGAGTCAGAAAGGTCTTTCTAACTGTTAAGTCAATCAGAAACCCTCCTATATTTTCTTTTGGTGCTTTTATGGTTTCATTTTTTAATCCACTGGTTCCTGGAATTGGAAGCTTCTATTGTCATTTTCTCAGCAGCAAGAACAAAGCTAGACCCCAAAGGGCTTGGGGGTTGGGGTAGAGAGAGAAAGGAGCTGCCAGGCTGGAGCCCTCTAGGTGCTGGGCTCTGTCTGACTCCTTCGGCTCTGCCAGAAATCCCAGCCGGAAGAGCTTCTCACCTTCCTCCCTCCAGCACTTGTGTCCTAAGGTTGGCCCAGGGCACCCAGAGTTAAGGGGGACCCTGCTTTGCCTGAAGAAATTCTTGTCTGGGGAGTGAGACAAACACATTGCCGGAACAGAATTCAGATACAGAACAAGGCTTAAGGACACAGGGGAGGAGGAGGGGGATTCTGATGGGGGTATGTGGGATGTTCCAGGGAGGACTTGGTCTGTGACCTGAGCCTTAAGAAGGAGGGAAAATGTAATGGCAGTGATGGGGGCGGGGGCAGGCACCGCAGGAGCAAAGACAGGGTGATGGGAAAATCCACCCGAAGTCTAGGCTGGAAAGAAGGATTTAGTGAACCGTGAGGTCCTCAAGGGTAAAGACAGGGTATGACTTATCGCTGTGCATCAGCCAGAGTTTGATGAATGAAATGAAGCAGAAGGGACATGGGTCTCTGAATCCCAGGCTAAATCATTTTCCCTTTACTCCGGGAGTGAGAGGCAAAGACCTCCAAGAGGAGAGGAGCCCCTTGCTCTGCCCTCGGGTCCGAACCTGAGCAATCTCTGCACACCACTGCCCCCTTGCGGCAGATCTGGGAACTCTCACTGATGAGCCTCAGGTGTCCCGCGGAGGCAGGAGGAATCTGGGAACCCAAGAAGGGAAGGAAGCCCAGTGGCATCCCAGAGGTTTGAAAAACCATGAATTTCTGGTCTGAGAACGTCTGAGTCCAATAGGCCCTCAGAAGCCTTACATATGGAGAAACCAAGTCTCAGTAAGAGTGCTGCCAGAGAGCGGAGAGCACTAGATTTGGTGTAAGATTCAAAAAGCCCAACAAATCCCAAGCAGGATAAATTTTTGAAAATTTACACCCGGAAAGGCTACATACTGTATTATTCCAACTGCATGACGTTCTGCAAAGGTAAAACCATAAAGACAGTAACATTGTCAGTGGTTGCCAGAGCACAGGGAATTTTTAGGGCAGTGAAATTATTTTGTATGATATTATAATGTTGTTTGCACGCCGTTATACATTTATCAAAACCCATAGAATGGAGAATACAGAGTGAACCTTAATGTAAACGAAGGGCTTTGGTTGATAACGGTGTGTCAGTGTTGATTCATTGTAACAAATGCACTACACCCAAGGGGGATGTTGATAGTGGCGAAAGCGTGTGGTGGCAGAAGGAAGGGAGAATGTGAGAAAACTCTGTACCTTTCATTTAGTTTTGCTGTGAAACTGCTCTAAAAAATCTATTAATTCAAAACCATTTTTACACCTAAGATATTGTGGTAAAACAACAGAATACCAAAGATAAAGATGAAATCTAAAAAGCTGCCAGGAAAAAGAATATTAGATTAACTTTAAAGGACCAAGGTAGACTGAGAGTTGACTTCTCAAGAGCGACAGTGGAAGAGAGAAGACAGCAGAAGACTTATCTTCAATATATTAAAAGGAAACAATAGGGGCGCCTGGGTGGCTCAGTCGGTTGAGCGTCCAACTTTGGCTCAGGTCATGATCTCACGGTCTGTGGGTTTGAGCCCCGCATTGGGCTCTGGGCTGACAGCTCAGAGCCTAGAGCCTGCTTCCGATTCTGTGTCTCCCTCTCTCTCTGCCCCTTCCCTGCTTGCTCTCTGTCTCTGTCTCTCTTTATCTCTCAAATAATAAACATTAAAACTTAAAAAAAAAAAAAAAGAAAAGAAAAGAAAAAAAAGAAAACAACAGCCAGCCTAGAATTCCATACCCAGGGAAAAATCCTTTAAGAACAAAGATGGAATCAAGACATTTTCAGACAAAGAGAAAGTGAAAAATTATGCCCACAGGCAGATGTCAGGTAGAAAGAAAAAGAGCCCAAATAGAGGGTAAAAAAATGCTAGAAAGAATGAAGAGTAATAAAATGGCAAAGTACGTGGGCAATGAAAATGAACCATGATTGTATAAAATAATGATAATGTCTTGTGACATTTATTTTTTTATTTTTAAGTTTAACTTTTTAAAAATGTTTATTTATTTTGAGAGAGAGAGAAGGCAGAGAAAGTGCAGGGGAGGGGGAGAGAGAGAGAGAGAATCCTAAGCAGGTTGCGTGCTGAAAGCTTGGGGCTAGAACTCATGAACTGTGAGATCATGACCTGAGCAGAAATCAAGAGTCAGATGCTTAACCGACTGAGCCACCCAGGCGCCCCTTGTGACATTTAAAACAGAAAACATTATAGAATTAAAATACATGGCAAAATGATAAATAGGTCGGGAGGTGGGTAAATGTAATTAAATTATTGTGAGATTTTTGTATTGTCTTGGAGTAATCGTGTTGATTAACTCTAGACTCGAACAAGCGAAGGGTGCAGCTTATAACCTGTGTGATAACCAGGAAAACAATAAATACAGTGTGATTTCCAAATTAGGTGAAGGAAGCAGAAATCTCCTCTGGGTGAGGTCTACTAATGAAAAATATGTATTTATTAATATCGGACGAAGTGAACGTTAAGACAGGAACTATCTGGAGTAAAGAAGACAACCATATAATGATAAATGAATCGAGTCATCAGGAACATGTCAATTTATATACACCTATAAACCAATAAGAAAAACAGCCTAATGAAACGATGATTAAAACACCTAAACAGGCACTTTACAAAAGAAGAAAACCAAATGACCAATAAACATGAAAAAGTACTCAACCTCCCGAGCAATCAGAGACATGCAAATAAAGACCACCATAAGACGTCGTGACACATTCTATTGCGGTAATTTACAATTTGAACAGTGTCGTGTATTGGAGATCACTAGACATACAAAGAAGCAGGAAAACGTGATTAGCAATCAAGAGAAAAAATAGACAACAGTGTCCGAACCACAATGATCCACATATTGGAGTTAGTAGACAAGAACTTCAAAATATCTTTGATAGGAGCGCCTGGGTGGCTCAGTCGGTTGAGCGTCTGACTTTGGCTCAGGTCATGATCTCGCAGTTCATGGGTTCGAGCCCTGCAACAGGCTCAGTGCTGACAGCTTGGACCCTGGAGCCTGCTTTGTATTCTGTGTCTCCCTCTCACTGCCCCTTGCCCATTCACAATCTGTCTCGCTCTCTCTCTCAAAAGGAAATAAATGTTAAAAAAATTTTTTTAATAAAATATCTTTGATAATATGTCAAAGAGCATAAAAGAAAAGATTGGCAAAGTGGATAAAAAATAGAGATTGTCAACAAAGAAGTGGAAGATACTTTTAAAAATAGTCAAATATTCTAACACTGAGAAATACAACCCTGAAATTAAGAACTTATTAGATATGTTTAACAGAAGACAGAGTAAAGCAAGACAAAGGATGGGATTAGCAAACTTGAAGACAGTTCAATAGAAAATAGCTAAGCTGAAACATGGGAAAAAACAAACAGAAAGGCCGGGGGTGGGGGGAACTGGGTGGCTCAGGTTAAGTGTCCAACTCTTGATTTCAGCTCAGGTCATGATCTCAGGGTCATGAGATGGAGTGCTGGGCGTGGAGCCTGCTTGGGATTCTCTCTCTCCCTCTCTCTCTCTCTGTCCCTTCCCCACTCATGCTTTCTCTCTCTCTTTCTCCCTCAAAATAAACAGATCTATTTTAAAATAAAACAAAACTAAAACTAAGAAATCACAAATATGTGGGTAAATCTAAAATAATTAGCTATAGGGGTGCCTGAGTGACTCAGTCAGTTAAGCGTCTGACTCTTGATCTCAGTTCAGGTCATGATCTCACGGTTTGTGAGTTCGAGCCCCCCATTGGGCTCTGCACTGATGGTTCACAGCCTACTTGGGATTCTGTCTCTCTCTCACTCCCTGCCCCTCCCTTGCTTGTGTTCTCTTTCTCTCTCTCAAAGTAAAGTAAAATAAAATAAAATAAAATAAAATAAAATAAGATAAAATAAATAAATTAAATTAATTATATTAAATTAATAAAATAAATAAATAAATAAATAAGTAAGTAAATAAAATAATTGTCTCCAAAACAAATTATATAAATATCTTACAGAGTTAATAGCATATGTAGATGTGAAATATACAATAATAGCATGAAGGCTAGAAGGCTGTAAATAGAGTTGAATCATTCTAAGTTTCTTTAACAATTTAAAACAGTGCTTAATGTATTAATTTAATACTGTAAGAAGTCTGTAATTCTGTGATATGCACTGAATGTTTGTATCCCCCCTCCATTCATATGTTGAAACTCCAGTCCCCCGTGGGATGGTATTTGAAGATGGGGCCTTTAGAATGTAACTAGGTTGCAAGGGTAGAGTCCTCATGGTGTAATTAGTGACCTTGTAAGAAGAGACATGAGTTTGCTTCCTCTCTCCACCATATGGGAACACAGCAAGAAGACAGCCATCTGCAAACCAGGGCTCTCACCGGAACGCGAACATGCCGGTGTCCTGATCTTGACTCCCAGCCCCCAGCACCGTGAGAAATGAGTTTCTGTTTTTTAACCCACCGGTTTATGGTGTTTTTGTTACAACAGCAGCCTGAACTGAATGAAGCATATTGTAATGGGTCAAAGATGCATTTTTAAATCTCTAGAGTAAATACCAAAAGCATTTTGCAAAAATGTATAACTAGAACCTAAGAAAGGGAAAGATTGGAATAATAAAAATGAATTAATTACCCCCAAAAAGAAAGTAATGGAAAAATAGATGAACAAGGAGCAGATGAGACAGAAAACAAATAGCAGATCTAAATTCAATTATATCAGTAATTATATTAAATGTGCACAGTTTAAACAAAGTGACTAGAAGACAGATATCATTAGAGTTGATTTTTCAGGGGTGCGTGGATGGCTCAGTCAGTTAAGAGATCCACTTAAGCTCAGGTCATGATCCTGTGGTTTGTGAGTTCGAGCCCCGCATTGGGCTCTGTGCAGAGCCTGCTTTGGATCCTCTTTCTCCCTCTGTCTCTACTTCTCCCCAGCTTTCTCCCTCTCTCTCTCTCTCTCTCTCTCAGAAATAAATAAACATTAAGGAAAATAAAGATTATCTTTAAAAAAAAGAATCAATTTTTCAAAAGCTGAATTGTATTTCATTTATAAGAAATATTCTTAAATATATAAACATAGAAAGGTGAAACAAAAGGCTGAAAAAAGATATGCCATTAAAATTTTTCTTTTAAGTTTATTTATTTATTTTGAGAGAGACCGAGAGAGTTTGAGCAGGGGAGGGGCAGAGAGAGAGGGAGAATCTCCAGAATCTCCAAGCTAACAACGCAGAGCCTGAAGTGGGGCTCAAACTCACGAAACCGTGAGATCATGACCTGAGCCCAAATTAAAAGTCAGAAGCCTAACCAACTGAGCCACCTAGGTGCCCCCCAAAGATATACCATTTTAATTTTAATTTTAATTTAATTTAATTAAAAAGTGTTTAAGTTTATTTATCTATTTTGAGAGTTGGGGGGGGGAAGAGAGAGAGAGAGAGAGAGAAAGAAAACGAGTGGGGGAAGGGCAGAAAGAGAGAAAGAGACAGAAAGAATCCCAAGCAGGCTTCCTGCTGTCAGTGCAGAGCCTGACATGGGCCTCAAACCCACGAACTGTGAGATCATGACCTGAGCCAAAACCAGGAGTCAAACACTTAACTGATTGAGCCACCTAGGCGCCCCTTAATTTCAGTTTTAAAAGGCTAGTGTCACTATATTATATCAGATAAAATAGGCTTAAGACAAGAAGCATTACTAGCAATAAAGAGGGATGTTTTATGATAATGAAAGGTCAATTTAACAGGAAAATGTAACGGTCCCAAATTTGTATGCACAAAATGACACAGCTTAAAAATACACAAATCAAAATTAAACATACACTAATCAACTAACACAGAAAAACCAAAAACAGAAATAGACAAATGCACCAGCACAAGTGAAAATTTTAACACACTTTTCTCAGAAAGTCACACAACATTTAGTAAGGATATAGAAGACTTAAACAAAGTTGTTAACCAACTAAATTCAATTGACACATATAGAATATACATGCAGAATACACATGATTTTCAAGTTCATAGGAATGATTTGCCAAAAATGACCCTACTCTGGATCACACAATAAATCTCAACAAATTTCAAAGGATTGAAATCATACAGATTATGTTTCTGATCAAAATTCAATCAAACTAGAAAACCATAAAAGAGAGATACTTTTAAAAATTACCAAACGTTTGGAGATTAAACAACAGACAGCTAAATAAGCCATAAATTAAAGAAGAAATAGGAATAGAAATTAGAAAATGTTGAGTTGAATGATAAGGACAAAAAAGACAAAATGCATCAAAATTTATGTGATACAGCTGAAGTGGTGTTTACAAGGAAATTTACAGGCTTAAATGCTCATATTAGAAAGAAGAAAGGTGAAAATAAATGAAAAGGCTAAAAAAAGAAGAGAAAATTAAACCCAGAGTAAGTGGGAAAAAATAATAACAAATGGAAAACAGATAATACAGAACCATAAAAAGTCAAAGTTGGTTCTTTGGGGTGCCTGGCTGGCTCAATCCGTAAACCATGCAACTCTTGGTCTTGGGGACATGAGTTTGAGCCCCATGTTGTGCGTAGAGATTACTTAAACAAATGAATATTTTTAAAAAGTTCTTTCTTCATTCTGCTAGCAAGAATGAAAAGAGAAAATAGCGAATATTACCAATATCAGGACGCAAAAGGGAACATCACTCCAGATCCTATACATAAAAAGACAATAAGGAAGTATTAGGAACTACTTAATGCCAATAGATTCAACAACTGAGATAAAACGGACATATTCTTCCAAATACACAATTCAGCAAAACTAACACAGAAAGAAATAGAAAACTGAAATAGTCCTGTATCAATGAGACACATTCGATTTGAAATTTAAAAACATGCTAACAAAGATTACTCCAGGTCAGCTCAAATTGCTGGCCTGGTAAATTCTGTGTAACATTTAAGGGAAAGTAACACCAATCTTATACCAACTCTTTCCAAAAATAGAGGAAGAGGGACCAATATATTTGATGAAACCAGCATAAACCTAATGCGCAAGTCAAATCAAGACATTACAAGAAATACTACACACTGTTGTCCTTCATGAAATAGTCTCAGAAATCCTTAACAAAATGTCAGCAAATTGACTTAGCAACATATAAAAAGAAAAACTGCCATGACCAAGTAGGGTTTATCCCTGGAATAGAAGATTGGTTTAACATGCAAAAATCAGTAATTGTACTATAGCAATCCAATTAACAATTAGGGCACAAGACTTGTGGTAGACTCACGCTGGTGGTCCCTGATGAACTGTGGCTCCCTGAATTCATGACCTCGTATAGTCTCTCGACATTGACTCTGGGTTTGGAGAGGTGATTTATCTTGCCCTGTGGAGCATTCATTAGCTAGTGTGATGCAAAAAGATAAGCCCTTGCACTTTGGGTTTTGTCCTCTGAATGCTCCTTCTTGGAGCTCTGATGCAAAGTGATCTGGCTACCTAGATGGGGAACCCATGGAGAGAGACCCCTGGCCAGCCTCCTCCTGGTCCAGCCATCCCAGCTGAGGCACCTGAGATGTGTATTAAGCCATCTCGGATTTTTCAGCCCCAGTTGAGCCTTCAGATGACTGCAGCCCGAATCAAAATGCCTGCCCAGATGAGCCTAGTTCAGAATGCAACTAGAAAGTGAGCAAATAAATGGTTTCGTCTTAAGCCACGAATTTTTGTGGTGGTTTGTCACATAGTGACAGATTGTTGCAACAAGGCTTAGACTGAGATGTCACAAGAGGACATGCCACTGGCCACTAAGCCCATGAAAAGGGATTCAACGTCACTGGTTGTTAGGAAACTCCAAATGAAAACCACAGTGAAATCGCATGTCCTATCACTAGAATGGCTGAGGTAAGATTTATCACTCATCACCTGTAAAGTAGGCTTGTCAAAAAAAATCAAATATAGATCTCATCAAGCCACTGGATCCAACTACCAATTAACAGGACTTTCAGAGGAGAGAGGGACATGTGGCCTGCAACCATGGGGATGAAATTAGCAATGACGGGGAAACTCCCATCAGACAAAATGATCTGGTTTCATTCACAAGGGAATTACAAAAGGAAGGGAAAACAACTATAGAAAGAGAACCGAAGACTAAACAAAATTCAGCAGCACATTAAAATGAAAGAAAAGCAGACAAAGGGAGCCAAGATGTTAGTTGCTCTTGGCAGATAGACGGTCGGGGGCCGCGGGAGGGGAAGATCATGATTGGGAGGGGGCATGTGGAGAGTTTCTGGGGTGAGTGACAAGGTTTTGCCTTCCAACAGGTGTTTGCTTTATTACGGTTTCATTAATCCGTACATTTGTGGCTTCCTATATTTGTGTTGTATTTAACCATTAAAAAAAAAAAGCCTATTAAGAAGCCATCCAGAAGATGTGATAAATGTGCAGAGATTCCCCAGGCTCCCAGAAATTGTGATTCGGTGTTGCCTGAACGAGGCTCCCCAAACCGCCACATTTAAGAAACTCCCAGATGTTTTTATGCAGTCATCCGCAGATGCATTTTGAGAAACGCTGGTGAAGGTGCTGGGGATCCAGGGAAGGAGTTCACAGAGGAATGACCGTCCGTTTTCACTTTAGAAAGATCCTTCTGAGGACTGTGGAGGGTGAGTTAGAGGAGCCTGGGGACTGACTCATAAGGCAGGAAGATGACAGAGTTCTGGCAATTAGAGCAGTGGCTTTGGGATGGGGAGGTATGCCAAATCAAGATATGTTAGAGCTTAGGGGCACCTGGGCTGCTCAGTCCGTTAAGCGTCCGACATCGGCTCAGGTCATGATCTCGCGGTCTGTGAGTTCGAGCCTCGCGTCGGGCTCTGTGCTGACAGCTTGGAGCCCGGGGCCCGCTTCGGAGTCTCCCCCTCTCTCTGCCCCTCCCCTGCTTGACTCTGTCTATTTCTCTCTCAAAAATAAATAAGCATTAAAAAATTAAAAAAAAAAAAGAGATGTTAGAGCTTCAAAAAACATTTCCAAATTCCCAACAGATATGATTCTTTGGGATTTGGGTATGAGATAACAGAATCTCAGGAAATTTTCTGACATTCCTTAAATCATACAGTATGTCATATTTTTCCTAACACTTCATGTGTTTTGAAAAAATAATGATCGACCATAATAATAAACAGTGAGCATTTTTCTGTAAGAAGGCTATAACAAACATTTCAGAGGTTTTCTATCTTAAAAATTATAGTAATAAATGCATAGTTTATTATTATAATGGGACAATGTAATATGACAAGATGATATATGTCAATAAAATGTAAAAATGATCTCTACCTAAAAACTGCTAGAACTGATTCATGAATTCAGCAAAGTTGCAGGATATAAAAATGATCTCTACCTTATACAGACATTTGATCATAAAACACATTACAATGGGAAACATTGGGGCACCTGGGTGGCTCTGTTGGTTGGGCATCTGACTCTTGATTTCAGCTCTGGTCATGATCTCACGGTTCAGGAGATCCAGCTCTGAGCTGACAGTGCAGAACCTGCTTAGGATCCTCTCTCTCACTCTCTCTCTGCCCCTCCTCCACTAGTTCTCTCTCTCTCTCTCAAAATAAATAAACATTTTTAAAAAAAGAATGTAGATCTAATTTTTAAAAAGAGCCCAGGGTGCCTAGGTGGCTCAGTCGATTGAGTATCCAACTCTTGATTTTGGCTCAGGACATGATCTCATGGTTCGTGAGATCAAGCCCTTCATCAGGCTCTATGCTGACAACATGGAGCCTGCTTGGGATTCTCTCTCTCTCCCTCTCTTCTCTCTCTCTCTGCCTCTCCCCCTACACATGCTCTCTCTTTCTCTCTCTCAAAATGAAAAAGCATTAAAAAATGTCTAAAACAATAAAATAAAGTAAAAAGCAGAACGTTAACTCAAAGCAAATGCCAAAGAGAAATTATTTTTAAGATGGAATGATAATATCATGAATGTTTACTATTTAAAAGTCCTCCTTAAAATGAAATTTTAGAACACCTAACGTATTAACTGCCTTTGAGCTTTGTTTTTATGATAAATATTTCAGAAGTGGAAATGCTTATTTCATTTCGCATTGAGGCTGGTTGAATTAAGTGTGTGTCCAAACATATCTTCAAGGCGGGTATTAGGGTACACATTGCTTCATACAACTTTCCTTTTTTTTAATGATGAAATATTTTGCTTTACAAAGAACTAGAGCCTATGGCAAATATTCAAACACCGGGAAATGTCAGCTAACACAGTTGGGCAGTGTTCAAGTTACATGTCGAAACTGCCACTTTAGGGACTTATTTTGCTTCCAAAATGTATTCTTTCTTGGAACACCACTCGTAGAAGTGGAAGAAGGCATACTCATACTATGCATACAAACTTATAAATATTCATTCTAAACACGCTTCCACACATTTGCAAGAGTGGCTCACCACTGGCCGCAGACAGGGTCACAAACACACACTTGTAGCTCGGCGACAGCTTATAACTCCAGTCCTCTCCTGCATGCTCCTGTCCCAGCTCCCAGAAATGTCAACGTTGACCTTTGACTCCACATTCCAGCATTTCCTGCTCTAGCTTTCGACAGGTCAGTGAGTTCCTTCAGACCAGAAACAACTCAAGTTTGAACGTTAAGCCTTGTTCGTAACAGGAGACTGATCCTAGCTCTTCCTGCCGCTGGAGGTTGGTGTCACCCAAGCCAAGAGAGGAGGAGTTTGGAGGGCAGAGTGGCCAACTGTGTGACTAAGGTGGGGGCTGGGAGAAGCTGTGGATTCACAGAGAGAAGGTCAACGGGCACTACCCCCCCGAGAACGGTCTGCCCTGGCCGCTGTGCTTCTCCACGGATCGCCATGGGCTGGAGCGTCACTGGGCTCCACAGAGTCTGGAACCCCAAATCTTGCAGAGCCTCAGGGCCTTTGCAGTGCTGTTCCCTCCCCCTGGAGTGTCTTTCCCAACCCTCTCGGCCATCAGGTCTCTCCTCACATGTCATCTCCCAACCACCCTCTCCGGCCACTCCCTCTTAATTCCTCCACAGCACCCATTTACTTGTTTAGTATCTGCCCCCCCTCCCGAACCCCCAAAACGGCAGCCCTGCAGGAGCAATGCTGTATCCTGGCCTATTTCCTGCTGAATCCCAGCGCCTAAAACCGCGTCTGGTACAGAGTAGGTGTTACAGGAATGCTTACTGAATGAATGAACACCTGAGCGGATGGAGGCCAGAAGTACAGATGGAATTTTGAAGACACCTCTCTTGGCTTCCATTTTCTCACTTGTCAAAGCGGGGAGTGAGGGGCGCCTGGGTGGCTCAGTCGGTTAAGCGTCCGACTTCAGCTCAGGTCACGATCTCACGGTGCGTGAGTTCCAGCCCCGCATCGGGCTCTGGGCTGATGATGGCTCAGAACCTGGAGCCTGCTTCCGATTCTGTGTCTCCCTCTCTCTCTGCCCCTCCCCCATTCATGCTCTGTCTCTGTCTCAAAAATAAATAAAAACGTGAAAAAAATTGTTTAAAAAAAAAAAAGGCGGGGAGTGAGAACTCCCACCAAACCCTTGCAACAAGGCGTTGTTGGGTCCGGGCCGTGAATCCTTAGTGGGCCAAGCATATCCTGAGCACTGTCCGTCCGGATGCAATACCACGAATAGCCAGTGGGTGGCAGCAAGTCACCACAGTTTAACTGGACAAAGCCTTGGTCCCTCCCAAGGCACGAAACACCTGAGATTTAATCCCCCAGCTGCCCAGCTTGTTTGTTTTTGTTTTTGTTTTTGTTTTTGTTTTTGTTTTTGTTTTTTCCCACCATCTGGGACGCATGACTTTCTTCAACATAGCGTGCACGCCCCTGCTGCCCCGACATTGACCCTGCATGTGAATTCTAACCCCAGCTCTGCCGCTCATCGCTAGGTGCCCAGGTCCGTTCGCTTCTCCGAAGTTGGGGGGGGGGGTCATCGCAAAGGAGTCTCCAGCACATGTGTCTGTGGAAGGACAGTATGTGGGGTGGCGAGAGGGCTTGGAGGACTGCAGGGGCTTTGGGGATAGCCAGCCATAAGTGGAGCCTGGACCACAGAGCCCTCCGCTGTGCCCCTGCACCCACGCAGCCGAATGTGGATGAAGACAAAACACACCGAATGCCCGGCCTCGCTCCGGGTTGCCCCCCACAAACCTCGGTGGGCAAGGCAATCGCGCCCCATGTCACTGGCCCATTCACTCTCGCCCTCTTGTGACTTCCCCATGTCTGCCCCTCTCCTCCAAACACCTGCCCCCTCCCTCTCAGCCTGGATCTTGGATCTTGTTTTTCACCGAGAAGACAGAACCAATCAGAAGAGAACCCCACTCTCTCCCGAGGACCCTCAGGGCGCCGCTGTGTGCCCTGCCTTCTGTTAGCTGGGATGAGTCGTCCGAGCTCCCACCCAGGGCACTGGAGGCTCACCGTCCCCCCCCCCCCCCCCCCCCCCAGGTCCCGCGTTGGTAACCGTCTCCTCTCTTCTGCATATTTTCCCCGACAGCCAGCACAGCATCCTCCTGAGCCTACAAACAAGTTGTGATATCGTTCATCTTCAACCTCCTGACTGGACCTGCCCTTCTCCCGGCCACCCTCCCATAGTCCGCAGCCCGAGTCCGACACAAGTCCCTGGAAGCCATGCCCTCGCCCACCCTCTCACCCGTCCTCTCTGGACCTCACCTCCGCCACCTTCCTATTCTCTCGCACCGAAAGCCTCTGGTAAAGACCACCGGTGGCCTCCCCGTCCCCCTCCCCCTCCCCCACCGCTGGGCAGTATTTGACAGGCGTTCTCTCTTTGAAATGTGCTTTGTGTGCCCAGTGCCCCCCGCCACCCACCTGTGTATGCCCTGTCCTGAGGCCTGGCCCTGGAACCAGATACTTGTGTGTGACTCCATTTGGAGGCTGGACAGACCTCTCCAACTTGACTTGTCAAAGCTGAGCTCTCGATTTGAACCCCTCCTGACCTGCTGCTCCTCCCCAGGGTCCCTGTTCCCCTACCAGCAACTCTGGCCCAGAGCCCGGGAGTCGTCCTTGACTCCTCTCCTTGCCCCGGGTACCCCAGCTGGCCCCTCAGCAAATTCTCTTGCCAGGACCTTTCCACCCTGCCCTGGACTGGCCACGTCTCACTACCAAACGCCGCCGTGAGCACCCATCATTTCCCCAAGCTGGCAAGAACCTCCTCCCTTTCTCTCTGCACTCCCACCTCGCGCACCTGCTCAACCCCTCCAGGGCCTGCCCTCCCGCTCGCTCGGAACAAAGTCAAAGCCCTGCCTTACCTTGAGGCCTGATCAATCAACGCTGGGCCCTCCTCTTCCTCCTCTCCCGGCACCTGCCCTCACTCACTCTGCCCACTCACATTCATCCCCTTGCCTTTTTTCTTTTTTCTTTTTTGAACAGTCTCCATCCCCGGCCTGGAACTTGCAGGTTGCCATGCCCGGGACTCTTGTGACCCAGCAACCCCATGGGCCCTCGCTCGCTGCCCTTGGGTCTCCGCTCCCACGCCACCCCTCAGGCCGGCCTCCCCCGCGTCCTCCCACCTAAAATAGCACATCTTCCTTCATTCACCATCCTCTGGCTCTGCTTTATTTTTCCTCACAGCATTTCTGGAGTTTGTGATGTATTTATACGTCTGTGCATGCTGCCTCTTTTCCCAACGGGAAGGTTCGCTCCGTGAGCGTGGGGTCTTGTCCGTCTTTTCGTTGTGCGTTACCTGTGCCTGAAACAGTGCCAGGCACACACTCGGCCCTCAGATTTCTGCTGAGTGGATGGATAGATGGGTGGATGGATAACCACAATCACAGCATCAGAGGGCAAAACGGAAAACACACCAACGTGTCTTGCATCTGAATAAAACTTTATGTTTTCCCTAAAGCCCACTCATGTCTCTGCCTCCAGACACCTCTGAGGGGGTTGGCGTGGATGTTTCCACCCCCAATTCTCAGGCACCGGGAGATGAATTGGGGATAGGCTGTTTGAAGGCCGTCTGAGCCCTCTGGCTTTCTAGGGCGGCGTCTGGGGCCCATCCCTTCCCATGTATCTGGGGGACAATTCTCTTTAGTCCAGGGATGCTGGGAGATCCCGCTGGTGTTGGCCGAGGGGGGCTGACTCCGGCGGACGGGGAGGACCATTGCAGAGGCTGGGGATCGGAGAACGTCTCATCAGCAGAAGCTTAAAAGGGACACAAGACACAGGAGGTGGGTGGCTTTGGCCTCTGGGCCTTCACTTGCTGAAGGAATGTGGCCAGTCATCCTGACCTGTCCCCACCCTCACCTCTGCCAACTTCCTCCCCTGTAACACTCATTTCCTTTTTGATCTCAGAACTCCCCCAAATGCTGTTTTTAAGGTTTTAGCGTGCCCAGAGGACACGCAGTAGTATACCTTGTCCATCCAACCTTGCAGCCTGGGGGTTTCTGAGGCTGAGGCCAGGCCCGAGGCACTCACTTGGCCCATTAGCCGTGTGGCCAGATGCTATGTGGCTCCCTGAGGATGCCCAGACCATGGGGCTGGCCCGGGACCAGGGCCATTGCTTGAGGATTTGCACTATATGACTTCTTCCTCTCAACAACCCTGGGTGGGGGGGATACTAATATTATCCTCTCTTCACAGATGGGGAAACCGAGGCACTGCCAGCACCGTTCCTCTGTGGCGGAGCCTGGCTTCCTCCCAGGCCCGTCTGAGCACTCCAAAGTCAGTGCTCTCACCACTAGACTGGGTGCCCGTAGCTCATGCAGACCTTCCTGGAACCACACAGGGCTCACTAACTGAATGAAAGGAAGGGGGAAAGATCTCAAGGTGCCGGTCAGTGCAGGCTGCCTCCCAGCCTAGGACATAGCCTCCTCCTACAACAAGGGGCCACTTGTTGTAAAGGCGCAAGGTTCTCAGCCCCCCGTCCCCAGGACCAGGATCTGGGGGGGGG
>NW_026057585.1:81316568-81337410 GCF_023721935.1 Panthera uncia
GACCTCACCAAAGATCCCCGGGAGTTTGTTCGGGTGTGGCAGCTCGTTGGTTTTCTTGGGCGGCCTCCTCTTCAGGGGCCTCGCTGCCCGAGGGGCTCGGACGGGACCAGGGCTCGCCCTGAAAAAAGTGACCAGGAAAGGCTGTTTGGAGCCCGGCGCCCGTCGCCCCAGCAGGCCGGCCAGGCCAGGATCCACGCTGTGCCCTGAGACGGAGAGAGGAGAGAGGGCGATCACTCACGGGCAGGGGCCGTGCACGTGGGACAGCGGGGACCCTCCTGCCAGGGCCTGCTCGGGCCCAGGAGTGTGGAGGCAGAGGGCCTCAGTTTGCTCCTCTGGAAACAGGAGTCCCAGGTCCGAGGGAGATGGAGGGAGGGGGGCCTCGCGAACACAGGGTCATTACTCGTGATAACGGTGAACAATGCCATCTGTGAAGCACTTTATAGGTTTCGAGTTAGTTCACACGCGTGACCTTATGTGTCTCCACAGTCCCCCTGGACCTCATGCTTCGCTGAGAAACGTCACAGCCACTCTGCCGGGGGCTCACAGAACCACGGTTCCCATGTCCATCTGAGCGCTCCGAGGCCCGAGTTCTCCCTTCCACCCCATACGTTCTGGGGGTGTGGATGGATTTATGACCCAGCAGATTGGAGCAGCCACCAGGATGCACCCAGGGCTTGCTCTGCCCAGCACTGCCAAGAGCAGGGCACTAACTGTCCCCTGACATCCACAAACGAGACCCCGGGTTCAGTGGGGCAGAGACATCTGGCCAAAGTCCTGGAGCCGCGGTTCAGTCAGATCCCAAGTTCTTACCCACTGAAGGTCTTACTCCCCCGGGTTTGTGGGTTAAAAGAGAAAAGGCTGTGTGGGCGAGACATGATGGGGACCTCCGGCTTGGAAGAGGGACACCCCTGAAAATGGGATTTGACCCCACAGCTGCTTAGAGATGAGGATGCCCTGAGAAACACACTCACGATCCCTGGAAATGTCGACTCCACCAATGAAACCAACTTCCTGTACCTCTTTGTATTTCCAAATGACCTCTTGATTTCTTAACTGTCAAAGTAACACAAGGGCAACTGTAAGGTAACCTCTGGGGAAGAAATATCACTCAGAAACCTCTGCCCACCCCAACACATCATTTTCATCTTTCTGGAATATTTTCATGTCACCTGAACTTTTACACAATGGTCATCTTAACAAAGAAGTCTGTTATGTTTTCCAACTTTTTCACATAAACATGTTCACTGCTGTTAAAATGTCTCCACTATGAACGTTTCAAATGCATAAAATTCCTTTGAGAAAATGTACCATAATATTTAGAGATTAGCTTAACTTTAGACATTTAGGTTATTTCCCGGCTTTCATTAAAAGACGAGAAAGGGGTAGATCTCTTCATTCTCATTTCCTGTGGAATTTTCCTTTTTCTTTGTTTGAATGTTTCTATTTTTCCGAGGTGGGGGGGGGGGAGGGGGGGGGGGGGGGGGGCAGAGAGAGAGGGGAACAGAGGCTCTGCAGTGGGCTCTGTGCTGGACAGCAGCGAGCCCATCGTGGGGCTCAAACTTACAAACTGAAACTGTGAGATCGTGACCGGAGCAGGAGTCGGATGCTCAACCAACTCAGCCACCTAAGAGCCCCTCCCACGGTATTTTCTTAA
Source organism: Panthera uncia (assembly GCF_023721935.1). Lineage (NCBI taxonomy): Eukaryota > Metazoa > Chordata > Mammalia > Carnivora > Felidae > Panthera > Panthera uncia. The sequence continues at coordinate 81,318,223 of NW_026057585.1, forward strand.
ACTAAACGACAGGAGGTGATTACTGACTTTTATGCTCCTTAAAACACAGTGCCAACTGCTCTACTTCCTGTACATCACCTCAGTGTTGCCACCCTGACACACGCACACACGCACAGGCACATGTACGCACGTACGTATGGAAACACACGTGCACTTCTCATACAGGATACAGACATACACATACACGATGCTACGTGTCTGTTCCATTAGCGGGTGTCTGATTCACTGTGAAACCATCCCAGTCCTGCTCAGCTGGCAAAGGTCAGCCCTTAAACAGCCGGGCTCTAGACCTGGGGCCCCGGGCCAAGTTGGTTGAACTAATCAGTCCAGAGACTAAACTTTGATCTATGACATCACCTCCCACAAACAAATGCACCGGACACGTTAGAGGCACCGCTCAGGAACGATCCTGCTGGGACGGGAGGGGGGTCAGCTGCAGGGGCTGACACTGGAAGGAGCCTTGGGGATACGGGGGTGGTTACTCCTCCCTCACTTCCCCCCACATTTCGTGGCTCGTTCCCGAGAGAAGGCTCCTCGGTGAAAGCCTTCCTGTGGGATCATCCGAGCTCCAGGAATTTAACGTAAACATCAGGGAGGAGGGCGTCTGAGTGCCCGACAACGGAACCAGACCTAACTCAGGACTCACAGAACATGCAAGAGAAACACCAATGATCTCCTTTTGTTTTTAATTAAAGCTATATTCCTAATGAGAGAATAGTCTGTCTGGCGGTAGCTGAGTCTGAGACGCCAGGAGAACCGGTCAGACGAACGGACAGGCGTGATGACACCCCTTCTGGGTGAGAGGCAGTGGCGAAAATGAAACACACCCTCTGACCAGGGCTTCCTTTCCCGGGTCAGGCGGCCACCTGCTGCATGGGTCTGAGGTTCGGTGACACGCCGAAGGGCTGCCCGTGCTCTGTGACGTCGTCCACGGTCAGCCCGTCCCAGAGCTCGATCAGCGTCGGGCCTTTCTTCTTGTGCACGTCGAACACGGCCTTGTCAGTGATGATCCGGTCCACACAGCGCCTCCCGGTCAGCGGCATGGTACGCTTCTCCAAGATTTTGGGTTCGTTGGCCTTGGTGCAGTGCGCCATGGTGACCACCACTCTGGTCTTGGGACTGGACACCAAGTCCATGGCCGCCCCCCTCCCCCCCAATGCCTTTCACCTTCTTCCCGGGTATCATCCAGTTAGCCAGGTCACCGTATTTGGAGACCTGCATGGCTCCCAGCATGGTGAGGTCAAGGTGCCCCCCTCGAATCATGGCGAATGAGTCATCACTGGAGAAGAAACAGCCCCCGGGGAAAATGCTCACCGTCTGCTTGCCTGCGTTGATGAGATCTGCATCCACCTCATCTTTGGGTGGGAACGGCCCCAAGCCCAGGACGCCATGTTCACCGTGAAGATGAACAGTCATGTCCGGGCTGATGTAGTTGCTGGCCAGGAGCGGGATTCCTATGCCCAGATTGGCATACATGCCTTCCTCAAATTCAAGAGCTGCCCCCTTGACAATTCGGGCCCTGGGGTCATCTGCAGACTCGGCTTTTTCATCGTGCTCCTTCCTGAGGGCTAGATGCTCAATTCTTTTCTCGTGTTTTTCTCCCTGAATCACGCGGTCGACATAAATGTTAGGAACGTGGATGTCTTCGGGGGCAAAGGTCCCCACATCCACGGTTTCTTCCACCTCCACCACGGAGGTTTCCGCAGCTTTGCACATGGGCACGTTGAAATTCCTGGCGCTTTTTCTGAAGATGACGTTCCCGGCGCGGTCGGCCTTCCACCCCTTCACCAAAGCAAAATCGGCGGTGATGGCCTGCTCCAGAAGATAGTGGTGCCCGTGGAACTCCCTCACCTCTCGGGGCTGGCTCATGATGGCGATGTGGCCGTCGGGCACGGACCTGATGGGGGCGCCTCCCTCCTGAACCAGGGTCCCGTAGGCCATGGGAGTGTAGAAGGCGGGCACCCCGGCGCCCCCAGCGCGGATGCACTCGGCCAGGGTGCCCTGGGGCGTCAGCTCCAGCTCGCCCGCCAGGTACCGGCGCTCGCACAGCGTGTTCTCCCCCACGTAGGAGCAGATGAGGCGGGCGATCTGCTTGGCCTCCAGTAACAGGCCCGGCCCAAGGCCGTCCACGCCCACGTTGCTGCTGACCACGGTCAAGTCTTTGACGCGCGTGCGGAGCAGCGCCTGAATCAGGTTCTCTGGAATCCCGCAGAGCCCGAAGCCGCTGACCATGATCTTGGCCCTGTCCGCGATGTCTTTGACGGCCTCCACGGGATCCGCGTAGAATCTGGCGCGGGCGCGAGCGCTGGTGGCCAGGCAGCGCACACCGCCCTCGGCCTCGACCAGCGTGGGCCCCCAGCAGCTGGCGGGGACGCGGTGCCCGAGCGCCCGCGCGCGTGAGCCTCTGGAGGACGGTCATCGTGCGCTCCGGCTCCGGGCCCCGGACTGAGACTGGCGGGGAACAGGCCAACGCCGGCTGCCACCACCGCGTCACAGAGCAGGGAGGGCGCGTGGGGCGGTGACGCTCACACCAGGTGGCCCCGGCGCCCCTGCCCACAGTGAGGGGCCCCTCCCGCAAGGGGATTCCGGACCCTGCGTCCCCCGCTGCGGAGGCAGCGGCGTTCCTGAGGGGAAGACGCGACACTGAGTCCTAGGGGTTGGCGGCAAGGCCGCCCATGTCCAGCCCAAAGCCCCGGGGACAAGGGAGGTCCTTCGCAGAGCCCTTCTGGGCACACCTCTCCCTGTTGGACACCCCCAACTCTGGGTGGTCCCCTTCCTTCTCCGTCACCACACCCTTCCCGGGTGACCTGCTCCAGTCCCCTGGCCCTCAGGCCACGAAGACGGCCACGCTTCCCACACCTGCGCCGCCCGCCCTCGCGCTCATCTGTCCTGGATGACCGGCCATCTGGACGTCTACCAGGGCTCCCAATGACCTCACCGCCAAAGAAAGTGCTCTGGGGTTGCTGCCTCAGACCTGCCCCCTCCTCTTCTTTTACTCAGACACAAATCTATTAAAAATGGGCCCCTGGCTCGCTCCACATTTTCCGTGATACCTCCGCTGCCCACTTTTCTCCATTTCTGCCGCTACCGACAAGCTCCTCCCCACTCCACCTGCACACTGGGTGGCTCCTGAGCCTCTGTGACGGCGCTCTTGTCCCCCACACACCACCCTCCTTGCTCACGTCAGGGGCGGGCCGTTCTGGATACATACGGAGAAAGGTTTTATTTTATCCTAGTTGAGATTTACAGAAAAACTGCACCGACAGCCCAGAGTCCCCGGATACCCAGAGCCGGTTTCCCCTGGGAAATGTTAACATTTAAGTTAGGGCCGTGGATTTGTCACAACTGATGAACCAATATGATAAATTAACACGATATATATTCGGATCTCGCCGGTCTTCCCCATGTCCTCTCTCTCTCTTCCAGGGTCCCCGCCCGGATCCCACATGGCTGTCAGCTGCTACAACTGCTCAGGCGCCTCTGCGCTCTCACACGAGCTCAGACTTGCTTTGTAATTATGACGGTTTGCAGAAGGACCTGAAGGGCACTCTGCCTTAAGACCTTCCGTTTCCGTTTGTCTGGGTTTTTCTCACGGTTAGACGGGGTGTGGGTTTTGGGGGGAAGACCACGAGATGGAGGGCCCTTCCCATCCCTTCATGTCAAGGGGACACGGGAGGTACGTGACATTCACATGAACCCTGATCACCTGCCGAGGCAGCACGCTCAGCTTTCTCCTCTGTGAACTTACTTCCCCCACCCCGTCCCGACTGTACTTTGGGAAGCAGGTCGCTAAGCGTTGTCACACTGAGGGGTGATGTCCTCCTTGGGGGGGGCGGGGGGGAGTGTTTTCAGAGGGCTCTTTTCAGATCCTGCCATCCTCCACTGCTATGAAATACAGGGAGCTACCCCCCACGCTCCAACACCAGGCCCTGGTTTACCCACAGAGGGCCCGGAGCGCCTGGCAGGCTCAGTTGGTAAAGCATGCGACGCTTAACCTCAGGGTTGTGAGTTGGAGCCCCACGTTGGGTGCAGACATTACTTAAAAATAAAATCTTGGGGGCCCTGGCTGGTTCAGTTGGTTAAGCGTCCGACTCTGGCTCAGGTCATGATCTCTCAGTTCATAAGTCTGAGCCACACATCAGCTCTCTGTCATCAGTGCAGAGCCTGCTTTGGATCCTCTGTCCCCCTGTGCCCCTCCCTGGCTCACGCTCTCTCTCTCAAAAATAAATAAACGTTAAAAAATAAATGTAATCTTGAAAAAAAAGAATGCGCCCTGCCAGCTCTCAGTCTCCTCTCCCATCTGCCCTGGCCCCCCACTGCTCCAGCCACGGCCGCCCCTTCCTGCAGCTCAGATACGCCAATCTTGTGCCCACCTTCGGCTTCTCCATCCCACCTCCTGCCATAACGGAGGCTCTTCCCCAGATACCTATGGCACGAATGAAGGCGTGATCCTCATTCTACAGATGAGGAAATGGAGGCTTAGCAGGTAAGTATCCTGCAAGGTCACCGAGTGAGAGCGCTGCAGGGCTGGGATTCAAGCCCAGGCCTCTCTGATCAAGTCTGAGGGTGTAACTGCTTCCCCTCCTGCCCTGCCCAGTAGGGGACCTCCCACCCTACACGGCTGCTCCTGGAGAGGGAAAACACAGACTCTCTCTTAGCAGCTCAAGCGTGGGTTCCGCACAAGGAGAGGAGGGAGAGCACTGTGGTAGGGGGCCCCTGCTGCGGGAACCTGGCCCCTGCACCCCGCTGACCCCCACGGCGGGGCAGGGATTGTCACCCCAGGCGCAGGGCTGAGAAAGGCCAGGCCTCCAGGGCCCAGGGAGGGGGCTGCAGCCCTATAGGCTGCCAGCAGCGCCAGAGGAGCCCCCGGGAGAAGGTCTGCCGCCCAACCCTGGGCCTCACCATCGTCCGTTTCCACATAGAGGCGGAGCCCCAGGTCCTTGTTCCGGCTCAACAACCAGCGGTCACTGGCTGCTGTCACGTCCAACACCAGCCAGCCCTCGTCCCCAGCTCGGAGCGTCTGAAGATCCAAAAAGAACAAGTCAGACTCCCTGTGGACACGAAAGAACAATTAACCGAGGGCTGGCACAGCTGCCTCTGTGTTTCTAGGGCCCTCCTGTGGACCACGAGTGGGCGCCTGCCCACCCTTGGGCCGGGTGCCTCACTCTCCTCATCTCACTGCATCTACCCCACAAAGGTGTTACTGCGCCCACGCATTGATGTGGAAACTGAGGCTCAGGAGCTCAGTGACCTGCCCAAGGTCCTGCCCCAGGACAGCGGGGCACGGACTTGCAGCAGGACTGGTTCTGGGTCACTCCCCACAGTGACACGAGGCCTGGGGTCAAGTATCTTTCTGAGTCTGGGGGTGTGCTCTCCAGGGAGCTCCCCTTCTGTCCTCTGGGACATGTCCCCTCCGGGGCTGGGCCCGATACACCGACAGAGGCTCGACCGGGAGGCGGGGCGTGGGGCGGGCACCTGTTGGACTGCTCTCTGACCACCTCGAACATGCTGACGTGCAGGGTCCCGTTGAGCAGGTGGGTGCTGGCCATCTTGTAAATCCGGAACTCAGCGGCTGTGACCATCTCCCCCTCTGGGATCTGGGTCAGGTCAAAGCGGAACTCCTTCCAGTGGGGCTCCTGGTGGCCCAGGGTACGGTCACGCTCCACTGCAAGACAGAGCGGGACCGGCGGTCACTCGTGTTCTGGGCTCGGGCTGGGGGTGGGCGGAGTTGGGTGGGAGCTGGGGGCCGAGGCAGCCTGGGTGGTGACGGCCCCCTCCTCTGCAAAGGGGCTTGCTCCCAGGCTCCGCCCGCTGGGTGCTGAGAAGGCTCAGTGGGGCTACATGGTGAGGCGTCTGCATAGGACCCAGCATACACCAGCTCAACGAGAGCAGCCTTCACTTCTGGCCCCTGAGCCCCAAACCCGGCCTGCCATTCCCATTCCCTGCTGGCGCTGGGACCCGAGGGTGAAGTAGAGGTCAGGTCCCTCCTTTGGGAAGACGGACATCAGAGCCAAGGCAGAAAAGGGCCACGTAAGGGTGCAGACATAACTGAGTACATTTCTGAGCCAGGGGCTGTCCAGAATCTGCCGATGTACATGCATGGAAGCCTGGGGAGGGGGAGCCTTTGCAGCTGACACGGGCTGGGCCTTGAGGGGTGAGAGCGGATATGTCGAGAGAGGAGGACACTGCACAAGAAAGGGGCCAGCCTGAGCAAAGGCCTAGGGCTGAGGAACAGATTGTGCCAGCAGGGGAAACAACAGCCATAAAACACAGCAAAGGGTGAGATGATGGCAGGCCCCGTTTGGGGACAAGGGGAAGGAAGAAGGAGTGCCAGAGGGAGACTCAGAAAGGAACAAGGAGTAGCAAGTAGGAGTGACAGCTCCTGGAGAGACCTGGTCAGGGCCTGGGGAAGGTGGACAGTCCCATGGTGTGGTGGGATCTGAGCAGGCTTCCCGGAGGAGGGGACATCTGAACTGGCCTTGAAGGATGGGGCAGAGTCTTGTCGGGTGGAGAAGGTGGCAGGGAAGGCATCCTAGGCAGAGGGGACCCCAGAGGCACCGGTGTGGGGTGCTGGGGCGTCCACAGAGCAGCAGTGTGGGGGACGGGCCCTGAGTGGCTGTGGCCTGACTGCGGAGGGCTGGAATTCTGGCCCAGGAGCGTGGGCTGTGCCTCTGGCCGCTGGGGTTCAGGGCTCTGGGCAGCAGGGGCGCAGTGTGGTTTGGGGTGGGGAAGAAGGTATGTGTGGAGGGGCAGGTGAAGCACAGGCTGGAGGGGGAGCCAGGGCGGCCTGGTGGCAAGGCTGGACTGTCTGGGCAGGAGGCTGTGGGTGGCGAGTCAATCCCACATCTCCCCAGCTGCCCGGAAGTGCCCAGGACAGTATATTTAGTACCGTCTTACTTTAGCCTCTTGTCACTTTCAAACACCACAAATCTGTGTTTCCGGAAAGCAGGGGTGGGAGCCGCCCAGCGCTGTCCTCAAAACCCAACACTGAGATTTTAATTACATGTCTCTGAGTCTTTTAAAAACTCTCTCTCTCCGGCTACTGGGCTCAGTGACCACAAGTCACCGGGCCGGTGGCGGAGGCGGATGTGGGGAGCACTTCCCGTCCTCACGGTGAGGACCTGATCTGGTGATGGACAAACAGCTGGGCTGGGTGGGGCCCGTGGACGCACATTTGGACAGGAGGAGACGGGCTTCTCATCCCCAGCCGAGGAGGAGAAGAAACAGAACGTCCATCCTCTGACAGCGTGCCGGACACGCGGCAAATGCCCACCCGTGGCCCAGGCTGTTGCGGAGGCAGCATGACCCAGAGCGGATGCGGGTCCTCCCACACAGGCAGAGGGCGCGGAGGGCAGGGTTCTGGACCCTCACCAAGCGATGCACGTCAAGAATATGGACACGCATGTCCCCTCCCCCCTACAGACACACTCACACTCACACTCACACACACGCACAGCTTTGGTGACAATTTCCATCCACTCGAGGACTGCACTGACCACCCCTGTTATGTGGCTGTGTAATCCCGGTCGTGCAGGATGACGTAAGTCTAGGCTGCTGGCTATCACAGGGTGCAGCACAGAGCACGAAGGAGGGTGGCTCAGTCACACCCTTCACCTGTGTCCTCTCAGAGCATCATAGATGTATCTGCTCCCAAGTCCCAGTGGCGGCTGACAGGCGGGTCCTGGGGCCACTGGGAATCTCCGTGTGCAGGCCTGACGCTGATTTCATGCTGGATCTGGGGACTCGGGGCACAACCCGTGAGCCCGCCAGCTCCTCACCCTGCGGCCTCCCTCCCGTGCTGACCTGGGGGGCCAGGTGCGCTGGGTTGAGAGAGCCTCATGTACCTGCATTGACCCCAGTTCCCAGCTTCCATTGTGGGTTTGTGAAATCGATGAGGCACCCAGTAGTTCGGCACAGGAAACTCCCCACCCTGGCTGTTCCAGGTAAGCACTAGAAGGGACATTTTTAGGAAAGTAATGCTCTTCATCAGTAATTAGTGGTATTTCCTGAAGTGTGGAACTGGGTAAAGAACACTCCTTCATCTGACAGTTGAGAGGATGCGGAGAGATAACCTATGGATTTGCCTCTTTTTCTGTGGCTGTTGCTTTGAGTCAGTAGAGAGACTTTCCAAAAGCTGGTGCTCTGGGAAAGCATTTTCGGGGACCTCTATGACCCCTTTGTTAACAGTGCAAACCAAGCCTACTTTAGCCAAAGAGGCAGCTTAGGGCAGCACAGGGAGCTCTGACCAGTGGTCAGGACATTCACTGCAGGCCTGACCCTGCACCAACCAGGTACATACTTGGCCTCGTCTCCTCTGTGAACTGAGAATAAGGGTACTGCCCAGCTTTCCTCACTTTATAAACAGTCAGACAATGGACTGGGAGGGGTGGCCATTCAACAAGAGTTCTTGAGGAGCCTGACTTGCAATCTCCCTACATTGTGCTAAGATGTGGTACCCTGGTACCCTCAGGAGGCCATGTCAGAAATTTCAAAGCTGGGGGGAGGAGAGGGAAGGAAGAAGTGGAATGATCTTTTCCCAAATAAATGTGTTAATCTGCCCATTTAATTTTCCTTAGTTTATCAAGTTCAATTTATAAACAAATTTATTAAGTTCTTACTATATGTAAGATTGTTCTGATAACCCAGTGAAGAATTGGGCAAAAGACATGAACAGACACTTCTCCAAAGAAGACATCCAGATGGCCAACCGACACATGAAAAAATGCTCAAGATCACTCATCATCAGGGAAATACAAATCAAAACTACAATGAGATACCACCTCATACCTGCCAGAATGGCTAACATTAACAACTCAGGCAACAACAGATGTTGGCAAGGATGTAGAGAAAGAGGATCTCTTTTGCACTGCTGATGGGAATGCAAACTGGTGTAGCCACTTGGGAAAACAGTATGGAGGTTCCTCAAAAAATTAAAACTAGAACCACCCTACGACCCAGCAATTGTACTACTAGGTATTTATCTAAGGGATACAGGTGTGCTATTTCAAAGGGATACGTGCACCCCAACATTTATAGCTGCACTACCAATAATAGCCAAAGTAAGGAAAGAGCCCAAATGTCCATCAATGATGAATGGATAAAGAAGATGTGGTATATATATACAATGGAGTATTACTCGGCAATCAAAAAGAATGAAATCTTGCCATTTGCAACTACATGGATGGAACTAGAGGGTATTATGCTAAGCGAAATTAGTCAGAGAAAAACAAATATCATGACTTCACTCATGAGGACTTTAAGACACAGAACAGATGAACATAAGGGAAGGGAAGCAAAAATAATACAAAAACAGGGAGGGGGACAAGACATAAGAGACTCTTAAATATGGAGAACAAACAGAGGGTTGCTGGGGGTGTAGTATAAGGGGAGATGGGATAAATGGGTAAGAGGCTTTAAGGAATCTACTCCTGAAATCATTGTTGCAATATATACTAACTTGGATATAAATTTAAAAATTAAAAACAAAACAAACACAAAAACAAAAAAACAAAACAAAACCAAAAAAAAAACCCTAGAAGATGGGCTTCAGCTGGATCCTGAGCATGCTGGGACCCTGATCTCAAATTGCAGCCTCCAGAACTGTGAGAAATAAATGCTTTTCTGTTTAAGCCAAAAAAAAAAAAAAAAAAAAGACTGTTCGGAGCACTGGGAATACAGTGAATAAGACAGGTAAATTGGGTCTCTGTACTGACGGAGTTTACGATCTAAGGGGGAAGACACAATATGAACAACAAAACAAGTAAGATAGGGGATGCTGTTTACATTGTGAGTGAAATATAGAGGGTTATAGGCTCAAAAGTAATGGCAACAGGGAGAGGGTACTTTTCATAGGGTGCTCAGTACAGCCTTTGCGAGGTAGGTGAGAGCAAACATGAATATTCTCACACGTTGCTGGTAGGAAGGCATTGGATAGAGATGCCCGCCTGGGTGGTTCAGTTGGTTAAGCATCCGGCTTTTGATTTCAGCTCAGGTCATGATCTCACAGTTTGTAAGTTCAAGCCCTGCATCAGGCTCTGTGCTGGCTGCTTGGGATTCTCTCTCTGCCCCTCCCTATTGCTCGCTCTACCTCAAAAATAAATAACACATTAAAAAAAAAAAAAAGGAATGCATTGGAGAGGAATTTGGCAATATCCTTTTGCAGGACCATGGCAAAATTACATATGAATTTACCCTTTAACAACACAACCCTTTGTCGCACTGGCAAAAACATGAAAGGCCACGCACCAAGTATTTACTGGGCATAGGGAACACACAGAGCGACACCTGGCACTTCTAAATGTTTATTTTCTACATAATTATAAAAACTGCCAAAAATGATCAAACGTTGGACCAGCTGGTCTGGGGAACCGCAAATGAATTTACTTTCTGATTCACCTTAATGTGGCTTCCAGAATAAGAAACAATCATGAATCACCAACATGTGTTGATAGGACTCTTGGCCTTCTCCCTCAGTCTCTGATAAACCAACCTCCACATCCCATGTTTGGGAAAGGCCCTTTCTGTGGGGAGGTTGTGGCCTCCGCCCTCTATGACTGCCACCCACAATCTGCATCTGAGGCCCTGCACCACTCATGGGCCAGGTCTCCAGATGCCACACCCTGAGTCTACCAGTCCTACACCAACAAAAACTTTGGCTATTTTTGTGCCCTGGACAAAATTTAGAGTCATCCAGAAGACCTAAATCTGTCTTGTTTCTGACCATAAGTAAGCCACCCAGAGTGGCTGTTAAGAAAAGAAAATCTGACCCGTCTGCCCTCAAACCCTTCCCCAGCCCCACAGGGCCCCTGGGAGGAGCCCAAGCTCTGGTTCCAGGACCCCCTGAGCTGACCTGGCCCAACCTCATGGCCTCCTCGGCCTTCCGGCTGCAAACACCCTCCCTGGACACCCTCCCCAAAGCGCTCTCTCCTGAGTTGCCCCCATCCCGCCTGGTCCAAAGGCCACTCTCCTCTCGTCCTGCTCCGACCCCACACAGATCAGCCTGCCAGCCTCTCCCTTTCCCCAGTCCCAGGGGTCCCCATCTCTGCTCCACGTGCCCTTTTGGATGGTGCACAATTGAGGGCAGGACTGCACAATGTGGGGTGGAAACGGGAGGCTCTCAGTGAACTTCCACTGAGCTCCTTGTGTTCTGGGGGCCCAGAGAGGGGATGTGTCTGCTGGTTCTTCCCAAGGTCCCTGGGACAGCGGCTCATCATCCAGCAGCCGCTGCCCCTTGGGTTGGCCATGCTGCCGGTCTGGAGTGGCCTCCGTGTCAGAGTGTGCCTCCATCAGAAGCTACTCACGTTGTCACTTTGCCTTGGGACTGGCCCCCCTTTGCGTGGCCAGGCTGCTAAGGGGGAGGGCAGGCTCCCCAGGGTCCCAGAGGCAGGTGTGTGGGTCCTGTCTGGCTGGTCCTGCTCGTGACAAGGGCGAGGGCCCCTGCCCCTTCAGACCTAAAACAAGACCCAGGTCTCCATGGCCGGTGCAGGCCCACCAAGGGGCTGCAGAATGGACCACCTACCAAGTCTGCAGCTGAAGGGCTTCTTCCTCCCACCCAGAAATCTCGGTGCTTCCCAGAGGAGGCCAAGGCTCCATTTCTAAGGTATTTTTAGTCAGTTTTCATTACCGACTTTTTTCAAGAGCTGTTTCCATAAATGGTTCTGCACTCATGATTGCTGGTCCAGGCCTCCGACGGCTTCAGACCCCAAATTAAAAGGGAACACCCACACACTCCCCCACATCAAGTCTGTCAAGGCCAAAAAATAGATCCGAGGAGATTGAGCAAGGATACGATTCCCCAGTGCAAACGCAAGGGAAGAACTGAACTGTGGGACTTTTCCGGAAAGATGCGGTCACAGTGACACATCCCTCTCTCCCGTAGGGAATGGATTTCCGTAAGGAGATGGATTGGGTGTACCTCCCTGCCCTGGGCCTCACCCCTGGAGGAGCCCCCATCAGTGGGCAGGGGTGGGCACATTCTTTGGTCAGAGCTGGAAAGGCCTCCAGGGCAACCCTGCAGACATGGGGAAACTGAGGCCCAGAGGGGTAAAGACTTGCCAGGGGTCGTACGTCAGGTGAGAGCCCTTCGTGTGGACTTTCAGACCTGCAGCTGAGGTAAAATGAGTGGCCCTAGCTTCCCTCCAGGTGGTGATACTGGGATGGGGGGGGTCACCTGTCAATGAGGTTCTCCTGTCAATGGGGGCCCCCCGCCCCTGAGAATGCCTGCTGAAGCCACCTTCTTCCAGGCAGGGCCCTGGGGGCACTGGAGGTCCCAGGAAGCGCCCAGGGAGATGCCAAACCCGCTGTCAGCCTCCACAAAGACAGTGAGGGCGGCCCTGCTCTGCTGCACCGACCAGGCCCAGGCTCCTGCCCCTGCTCTCAGCTCCCTGCCTCCAGCTGTGATCGTCCTCCCTCAACCTTGCCAGTCTGCCCTGAGTGCCTGCCATGCAGGGGATGGGGTGCACGGGGTGGGGGTGCCCCAAAGACTCAGATCTGTCCCTGTTCTCAGGTCGTTCATGGTTTCCCAGGGAGTAAAACAGGGGCGAGACATGGCCCTGAATGAGACTGGCAGAAAGTGACTCAAATCCTAAGAGAAATACACACGATGGGGATGAAGGCTCTAATCATGGAGGGTGCCTTGGGGAGCAGGGGTCAGAGAACACTTTTCTAGAAAACGTATTTGAGAGTGGTGGAAGAATTCTGACAAACAGAAATGGAGGAGAGTATTTTAGGCAAAGGCGCAGAGGTGGGAAATAATGTGCCACCTCCCTTTTTATTTATTTTTTTAATTTGATAGAGAGAGAAAGAGAGAGCAAGCAAGCACGAGTGGGGGAGTGAGACAGAGGGAGAGCAAGAGAGAATTCTGAGCAGGCTCCACTCTCAGTGTGGAGCCCCATGCAGGGCTCCATCTCATGACCCTGGGATCCTGACCTGAACCAAAATGAACAGTTGGACACTCAGCTGACTGAGCCAGGCTTCCCTCAGCTCCCATTTTTTAAGCACTGAACTGTGTCAGGCATCATACTGGGCATGTCACACATGCCATTTCTATTAATGCATAATTGTATTAGCTATCTATTGCTATGTAACACAGTAACCCAAATGTAGCAGCTCAAAACAAGAAACATTTATTATTTCACATATTTCTGAGGGTCAAGAATCTAGGCACTTAGCTGGGTGAGTCCCTCTCAGGGTCCCTTATGGGGTGACAGTCAAGTTGCTGGCTGGGGCTGCAGTCTCAGAAGAACTGACTGGAATGAACACATCACTTCTAAGCTCACTAATGTGGCTGTTGGTGGCAGGGTTCTGTTCCTCACCATGTGGGCCTCTCCGTGGGATTGCTCACAGCATTCCCGGCATGACTTCCCCAGACTCCACAATCTGGGGCGTGGAGGAGTGGTGGGGTATAGGACCCAAGATGGAAGGGGCAGTCTTTTATAACCCAATCTCGGAAGTGACACATCATCACTACTGTCATATTCTATTGGTCACACAGACCAGCAATGGCAGAGTGTGAAAGGGGCCTACACAAGAACATGAACACCAGGAGGCGTGACCACTGAGAACCAGACTGGAGGCCACGACAACTCAGTGAAAGAGATATTATTCACCCCATTTTATAGATGAGGACACTGATGATCAGGGAAGGTAACTGATTTGCATGAGTTCACAACCAGGAGCACCCAAGGTGGGGTGAGAGTCTAGGTCTGTCTGATTCCAAAGTCTGTATTTTCCCTTCATCCACAGCCTCACCAAGTTGGAGACATGTCAAGGGAATACTGTGTGGCTCAGCTGGGCGAGAACACTAGACACTGAGTGGCAGACTCGGGGAACCTGAATTCAATTGTGACACGAAGGAACACACAGAAGGATTCTGAGCAGGGAAAGCTAGGAGTGGATTTTCACTTGAGGAACTGGGGTTCCAAAACCCCAAGAGCTTTTTTACCTCCCTGCCTCCCCTCGCACCTTCTCCTCCCACCTCTTTCTGACTAAATTCTACCCTCCCTCAAGGTCCAGCAAAATGATACTTCCTGCCAAGCCCTCTCTGTCCCCCAGCCAGGACACCATTCTTCCTCTTCTTTGGGCCTTGTTCGTCTCCCACAAAATGAAACACCGTGTCTCTCTTGTGCTGTACTGAACCTCCATGCTCCTGTTTGTTGAGTAGGTGAAAGGCCATTCCTCCCATTTTGCCATAATTTATATGGACTTGTCTCTGGGCCCACCTTTCCCACTCTAATGAGCAGACCTCGGGCTGGGGCTCTACTTTGGAGGAGGCCCCAGGATAACCAGGAAAGGGAACAGCACACAGTAGGTTCATAGTAGTGTTCATTAAGGAATGGCCACAGACTGAACAACCCAACTTTCTCCATCCCCAGGTCTCCCAGCCTTCAACTTCCCCCCAACCCTTACTGTATTCAGAGCCCAAGGCTGCTGGGAATAAATAGCTGCTTGCTCAGGGTATAGAGGCAGCAGTTAAAGGAAATAATTGGGTTTTACTTCTGGTCTTATTACCAACTAGCTGCCTTGGGCTAAAAGCCAACAGACAAAGCTAATACTTATTGAGCATTTAACAGGTACTGTTTCAACATTTTACACAGATTACCTCATGTGATACAGCAATCCTGTGAGGCAGGAACTATTTATTATGTCTCCCCTTTTGAAGATGAGGAAAACTGAGGCACAGAGCATTCACTAACTTACACAAAAATCATATAAACAGTATCAGGCTTCTGGGCAAAAGACTGAGTCAAGACGTTCAGTGGGAAAGTGTTCTCGGTAGGGAACAGAGGGAGCAGCACCAAGCATGGCTGAACAGTGATTTGACCACACAAAGGCTCAGCCCATTCCACGTGCACTGGGAGCCCTGGGGCTGGTTGCTGGTGCCTTCCCGGAGACAAGGGACTGGACATGTACGCCCCCATAAACCAGCCATTAAATGTGGGGTGCCGCCACGGAGGGTGGCTAACATCGGATAAAAAGCTCCTGGGAGCCTAGCTGATGGGTGCCTACGGAAGGACTCGGTTGCCAGCAGCCCACCCTCCAGGCAGCTGGGCAATGGATGACTCACTCCTGAAGAGAAGATGTGCGAAACATCACGACACCCACTACAAACTGCAAGTGGTGGAATGGGGATCCAAACCTAGGCAGCCTGAGCTGACCACTGGGCTGCAGGTCCCTAAGTAAATGGTCGGGCTGGGTTTGAGGCGGGGGGGCGAGGTAGGGTGCAGAGAAACATGGCAGGCCCTTCCCCCATAACGCTGGCTGTTAGTACCGAGCACTGCCAGGCACTTGCTAAGTTTTTAAGTGCTTAACCTATTTAAGTGTTGCACTAGGGACACAGGTAGATGATCCCAATGTTAAAGGTGAGGAAACTGAGATGCAGAGACTCTAAATAACCTGTTCAGTGTCTCACAGCTCTCAAGCGGCAGAGCCAGGGTTGAAGCCCCATGTGTCCTCCTCCAAAGTAACCCACCACTCTGGCCTCCCACCTGCAGGGCTGACCCTCCTCATTGCTGTGATCCACTCTTCACATCCGCCCCTGTGGATCTGGGTACCCAGGAACTGGGCCAGTCACTAATACTCCTTGAGACTCAATTTTCTCCTCTGTCAGCTGGGGGAGGTAGTAGTCATTTACCTCAGAAGGGTAAAAAAAACACTGAGGAGATGGACGTAAGGAGTCAGTTGTCAGGGATCCACAGGGGACACCAGCCTGGTGGACAGACAGGGTTTTAGAGAAAAGGGACCCACCTTCAACTCTTGGAAAGAGAAACCTTTGGAAACCATCAACAAAATGCAAAGGTGACCTGTGAAATGAAAGACAATATTTGCAAACCACATATCTGATAATGAGCTAATATCTAAAATATATAAGGATTTCATTCAACTCAAGAGCAAAAAAAAAAAAAATCCAATTTAAAAATGGGCAGAGAAACTGAATAGATATACTTCCAAAGAAGACATACAAATGGCCAACGGGTACTCGAAAAGGTGCTCAGCATCACTCGCATCAGGGAAATGCAAATCAAACCACGAGATACCACCTCACACCTGTTAGAATGGCTGCCATCAAGAAGACAAGCGATAACAATCTCTTGTTGAGGATGTGGAGAAAAGAGAACCCTCTGGCAACTGTTGCTGGGAATGTAAATTGGTGCAGCCACTATGGAAATTATCACGGAGGTTCCTCCAAAAATTGAAAATAAGACTACCATATGACCCAGCAGTCATACTTCTGAGAATACATCCAAAGGAAATGAAAACAAGACCCCAAAGAGATATCTGCACCCCATGTTCACTGCACATTATTCACAACAGCCAACATATGGAAACAACCTAAGTGCCCGTCAACAGATGAGTGGACAAAAAAGATGTGGTATGTAGATGTAATGGCATATTATTCAGCCATGAAAAAGGAGATCCCGCCATTTGTGACAACACGAGCTGCACTTTGAGGGCATTATGCTAAGTGAAATAAGCCAGACAGAGAAAAACAGATACTACATGTTACCACTTCTAAGTGAAATCTTAAAAAAAAAGAAGAAGTCAAAATCACAGAAACAGATAGCAGAAAAGTGGTTGCCAGGGGCTGGGTGGGGTGGGGCAAATAGGAAGACATTGGTAAAAGGGTACAAACTTTCAGCTATAAGATGAATAAGGTCTGAGGACCTAATGTAAAACATAGGGACTATAGTTGATAACACAGTATTGTGAAATTGAAATCTGTAAGGTGATGGACGTGTTAATTAACTAGAGAGGAGAATCCACGAACAATGTCTATGTGTATCAAATCACCATGTAGTATACTTTTGATATCTTAGAATTTTATATATCTGGGGCGCCTGGGTGGCTCGGTCGGTTAAGCGTCCGACTTCGGCTCAGGTCATGATCTCACGGTCCGTGAGTTCAAGCCCCGCGTCAGGCTCTGTGCTGACCGCTCAGAGCCTGGAGCCTGTTTCAAATTCTGTGTCTCCCTCTCTCTCCGCCCCTCCCCTGTTCATGTTCTGTCTCTCTCTGTCTCAAAAATAAATAAATGTTAAAAAAAATTTTTTTAAAGAATTTTATATATCAATTATATATCAGAAAAACTAGATTAATTACTTTTTAATAAGAGATGCTACCTTTGGACATATGGTCACATTAATAGCTTTAAAGATGGACAAAGGATTTACTGTTAAATGAAAGACAAAGTAGCAAGACTGGACATTTATGTCATACTTTGTAAAAAAAAATAATAATAAAATGTTAGAATCTGTATTGATAAAATGTCAGGGCAGGTTGGGAACTCTACACCAAAGAATTAGAACGCTGGTTTTCTCTGAAGTGGAGAGAGGATTACTAGGGGCTTCCATATTGTATATTTTTGAACATATGGTCTAATTTTGTATAATGAAATTCTACAATGAATTTATATGGTATGAATTTTTGCATTATGTATATAAATCCTAAAACAAGGAAATTTTAAAAATAAGATTCTCAGTTTCCAATATATATTCAGTATAGTCCAATTCAGCAACACTTACTGCACCTAATGGTGGGCCAGGCCCAGGTCTGGGCAGAGAGGCAGTGTCTATGTAGGAGAAGAGCAGAGGAGACAGGAAGCTGACCTGCTGGGTGGCCTTGGGAAAACCACCTAACTTCTCTGAGCCTCACTCTCCTCTTTTCAAAACAAAGATGTGACCTTAAGTGTGATGCAAATGAAGAGACAGACTCAGAGGTTCTGAGCACAGGGTCCTCACCAGGTGCCATCTTACACACTCCACGAACAGCTTGCAGGGTGGGCTATTTTACACGAGTGTCTCCATTTTACAGAGGACGAAACTGAGGCTCTAAGAGGTGGCCTGGAGAGCCCAGATCACACTGAGACTCAGTGGTGGCATCAAGATGCACAGGTTAGAGCCCCCCACCCAGGTCCTGTCTGCCCTCCCACTGTCCATCCGCTCCTGGGCTCCAGAGCCCCCCCTGGGGGGGGTCACTGTCTAGACCAGTGGTCTAGACAACCATCTTTGTGGCTTAAGTATTCCTTGCTCCCCACTAGGAGGCCAGCTCCGCAAGGGGAGGGACTTTGTTTCGCTCACTGTCCTATCCCAGAAACTAGAAAGAACTATGTCTGGCACAGAGCAGGTACCACATGACTATATGTTGAGTGAATTCGTGAAAAATGAAAGAGTTTCCTAGTAAAGAACCAAAGGAAGTACCTTCAAGGTCACAGGGCTGAGCAGGACGTGGGCCAGGTCCCTCATTCCCACTCAGCCCTGCCTCTCCCAAATCCAGCGCCTCAGGTCAACACCCCCTGTCCTCGGCTGCCTGAGGCACGGGAATAAATTAGTCTGGTCAGAGAAGGGTCTCGACAAAAGTGAAGATGGCTTGATGCATTTCTAGCTAGACCTCTGCCTTTAGGGCTGTTTGTGCCTCAGTTTCTCAACCTGGAACACAGCATCTGCTGGCCCAGCGGCTCGAGGTCGAGAAGGACCAGGACCAACGTGCAGAGTTGGTCTTTCTGGCCTCATTCCTCCCTCCTCACAGGCTGGGCCAGCCTGAGGCGCCCAGGGAGCAGCCAGTCAGACCCACGCTCCAGCCCAGGGGACGGGGTGGTGCCATGAGGAGGTGCCTCCAACACGGAACCACGGGGTCAGGGCCGGGAGGCCCTGTGTTTTCTGACACCATCGCTGTGGACTGGATGAGAAAAGAGGTCCAGAGAGGGAAGGGAGGTGACCTGGGACAGGAAGGACTCAGTGGCGAGCCCAGGCAGTACAAGAACCTGGGTGTTGCCTCCCAGCTCAGGCCTCTCCTCTCCGTGAGCACAGGGGACACCCAGGACAGGTATCGGCCCCCATTACCGTGTCCTGGCCAAGGGCAGCCAAGAGCATACAGGTGGAGACTCACTGACAGGCCAGGCAGGGGCCCCAGCTCTGACCATAGTCCTGGCCTCCCTAAAGAGACACTGTCAGCCATGACACGGGCTTCCTACAGCACCTGCCTGGGCACAGAGGCCTGACCCACGGGCCAGAGGCCTGTGGGAGGCTAGAGGTCTCTGGGTCCCACAGGCTGCCATGGACGGTCAGGGGCCCAGCAGGCAGCAGGTCTGGCTTCTCAGGACCCGGATGAGGCCAACAGGAGGTGGAGCTGGAGGCAACAGGTGTGGGAGCCTGGGCGTGGGTGCTGACACCATAGCGACTCTGCTATTAGTCTCGG
>NW_026057585.1:81337910-81356714 GCF_023721935.1 Panthera uncia
ATAGTGCTGGAAGTTCTAGCATCAGCAATCAGACAACAAAAGGAAATCAAAGGCATCAAAATTGGCAAAGATGAAGTCAAGCTTTCGCTTTTTGCAGATGACATGATATTATACATGGAAAATCCGATAGACTCCACCAAAAGTCTGCTAGAACTGATACATGAATTCAGCAAAGTTGCAGGATACAAAATCAATGTGCAGAAATCAGTTGCATTCTTATACACTAACAATGAAGCAACAGAAAGACAAATGAAGAAACTGATCCCATTCACAATTGCACCAAGAAGCATAAAATACCTAGGAATAAATCTAACCAAAGATGTAAAAGATCTGTATGCTGAAAACTATAGAAAGCTTATGCAGGTAATTGAAGAAGATATAAAGAAATGGAAAGACATTCCATGCTCATGGATTGGAAGAATAAATATTGTCAAAATGTCAATACTACCCAAAGCTATCTACACATTCAATGCAATCCCAATCAAAATTGCACCAGCATTCTTCTCGAAACTAGAACAAGCAATCCTAAAATTCATATGGAACCACAAAAGGCCCCGAATAGCCAAAGTAATTTTGAAGAAGAAGACCAAAGCAGGAGGCATCACAATCCCAGAATTTAGCCTCTACTACAAAGCTGTCATCATCAAGACAGCATGGTATTGGCATAAAAACAGACACATAGACCAATGGAATAGAATAGAAACCCCAGAACTAGACCCACAAACGTATGGCCAACTCATCTTTGACAAAGCAGGAAAGAACATCCAATGGAAAAAAGACAGTCTCTTTAACAAATGGTGCTGGGAGAACTGGACAGCAACATGCAGAAGGCTGAAACTAGACCACTTTCTCACATCATTCACAAAAATAAACTCAAAATGGATAAAGCACCTGAATGTGAGACAGGAAACCATCAAAACCTTAGAGGAGAAAGCAGGAAAAGACCTCTCTGACCTCAGCCGTAGCAATCTCTTACTCGGCACATCCCCAAAGGCAAGGGAATTAAAAGCAAAAGTGAATTACTGGGACCTTATGAAGATAAAAAGCTTCTGCACAGCAAAGGAAACAACCAACAAAACTAAAAGGCAGCCAACGGAATGGGAAAAGATATTTGCAAATGACACATCGGACAAAGGGCTAGTATCCAAAATCTATAAAGAGCTCATCAAACTCCACACCCGAAAAACAAATAACCCAGTGAAGAAATGGGCAGAAAACATGAATAGACACTTCTCTAAAGAAGACATCCGGATGGCCAACAGGCACATGAAAAGATGTTCAACGTCGCTCCTTATCAGGGAAATACAAATCAAAACCACACTCAGATATCACCTCACGCCAGTCAGAGTGGCCAAAATGAACAAATCAGGAGACTATAGATGCTGGAGAGGATGTGGAGAAACAGGAACCCTCTTGCACTGTTGGTGGGAATGCAAATTGGTGCAGCCGCTCTGGAAAGCAGTGTGGAGGTTCCTCAGAAAATTAAAAATAGACCTACCCTATGACCCAGCAATAGCACTGCTAGGAATTTATCCAAGGGATACAGGAGTACTGATGCATAGGGGCACTTGTACCCCCATGTTTATAGCAGCACTCTCAACAATAGCCAAATTATGGAAAGAGCCTAAATGTCCATCAACTGATGAATGGATAAAGAAATTGTGGTTTATATACACAATGGAATACTACGTGGCAATGAGAAAAAAAATGAAATATGGCCTTTTGTAGCAACGTGGATGGAACTGGAGAGTGTGATGCTAAGTGAAATAAGCCATACAGAGAAAGACAGATACCATATGGTTTCACTCTTATGTGGATCCTGAGAAACGTAACAGAAACCCATGGGGGAGGGGAAGGAAAAAAAAAAAAAAAGAGGTTAGAGTGGGAGAGAGCCAAAGCATAAGAGACTGTTAAAAACTGAGAACAGGGGCGCCTGGGTGGCGCAGTTGGTTAAGCGTCCGACTTCAGCCAGGTCACGATCTCGCGGTCTGTGAGTTCGAGCCCCGCGTCAGGCTCTGGGCTGATGGCTCGGAGCCTGGAGCCTGTTTCCGATTCTGTGTCTCCCTCTCTCTCTGACCCTCCCCCGTTCATGCTCTGTCTCTCTCTGTCCCAAAAATAAATAAAAAACGTTGAAAAAAAAATAATGTTAAAAACTGAGAACAAACTGAGGGTTGATGGGGGGTGGGAGGGAGGGGAGGGTGGGTGATGGGTATTGAGGAGGGCACCTTTTGGGATGAGCACTGGGTGTTGTATGGAAACCAATTTGACAGTAAATTTCATATATTAAAAAATAAATAAATAAATAAATAAATAAATAAAAAATAATTAAAAAAAATAGAAGGTCACTCTCATGAATTGGAAAGATATCTTTCAGTTCATGTTTTTAGATTCTTAAATATATGTCTGATTTATTTGTCTTGAACATTTACATAAGTGTTGTTATACTGTACATATAGTTTTGTAAACTTTTTTTGCTTATATTGTGTTTTTCAAGGTCTATCCTTGTTGATATATAAAGTTCATTGGTTTTAACTACATATTAATTAATTCCATTTTATGAATTATCCAACTACATTATTCACTGCTCTAATAATGAACATGTAGATTGTTTTCAAAATATGGAGTTTGACAATGATCACTTTTGGACATGTCGTCTGCATCCCATCCATCATCCCAACACTGTGGGCAGCATGTCCATTGAAGGGGCTCTTCAAGGATTCCAGGATTTCTGAATTGAATGGGCTTGGAAAGAACTGGGCATGACCACTGCCATCTAGTGGTAGAAGCTTGTAAATTCAGAGGCTCTTTACACAATGAAACCAGGTGCCATATTAGGGTGGGCGCTGGAGTCCAACCTTCACTTGAAAGCAAGGTCTTCTGTGATTGGACCCCGCAGGGGGCTTATAAGCAGAGGCTGAATAAGCACCCAGGCCTTTGAGATAGAGAGCTCTGGTGGCTGAACATCAGGACTTACAGAGAACAATGACGTACCTCTCATTTAAACTTCCATTTTCCTTTGGATGCTGCACTCCCTCCACCCTTCTATCATCTGAGATTCTCGTGGCCCATGTCTGGATGCAGAGCTATAAGGTCTCCTAGCTCCTCTTCCCCCATTGTCTAAAATCTGGAGTTTCCCAAGGCTGCTTAAGTCCTCACCATTTTGTACCCTGATCACCCGTCCCCAGGTTCCTCCAGAAGATGGTTCTAAATACAAGACTCCATCCTCTGAAGGTTCACCAACCCCTTTCCTCCTCTGAGAACAGATTTGAAGTAGGTCAACTGGATCCCTTTCTCCTGAAAGCCCCTTCTCCATCATTAAGACCTACTCTAGGCTGAATAGTAAAGGACGCAAAGAGGTGGCCTTGATTCCTGAGGTCACAGAGTGGGAGAGCGCAGGCAGATGCAGGAGCAATCCCCTCAGGACATTTTGTCCCCTAGGAGCAGGGCAGTGACTCAGGCAAGATGATCCATTAGTTCCACGTCAACACAAATCATTTACCTCTCCAACAGAGATGTTGGGGTTAAATTATATTCCCAGTCAGGAATGAATCATCAGGAATTAAATTTTGTACCCAGACCGATGTCCTCCACACCCCGTCAACCCCCGTGCCTGGCATACTCCATCTCCACACACACACAAAATCTCCCAATCTTTAAGACCAGCCAGAATGTGCGTATAAAGAATGCAAACTCTATATCGTATTGACCTTGGCTATATAATTTAATTAGGATGAGAAATGGGATATTGAAGTTAAAAGCACAACTTGAGGTCCAGTCTCTGTAAAAGATTTTTTTCTTTTTCAACCATCCCTGAGTAATTTCTCATTCCACAGTCCTGAATTTCAGCTTACTACTCAAATAATAATGATAATGGCCATCCCTAAGATTATTTTCTCTATGTTTTATGTGCCCAAAGTATTCATTTCTACCATTCTTAACTGATGTTCACAATCGTACGAGAGGTCAAACAGATGAGGAAATAGAGAGGCAGAGTGCTATACTGTCTTGGCCAAGGTTATGCTGAACAGTTGCAGGGAATGGTTACTTTACGCACTGGGGCCTGGGCATGGAGACTTACCAAAGCCCACAGGCAGCGCTATTTTCCAAGAGCAGTCCATGTTGCTGGGGTAGTTGCCTGGGAAGCCGGGGCTCAGGATCACCCCTTCCATCTCTTCCACTGCCCCCCCACACTGTGCTGTGACAATGAGACCAGATAGAAGGTTAGGACAGCATGGAGGAGAATATGGGGCCATGTCAGTGTTTGGATGTTCCCTTAGAGCAGCAGCTTTTTTAACCATTCCCAAGTCATAAATGCCTTTGAGAATCCAAAGGAATCTACAGGTTATCTCTTTACACAACTGCAGACTTGGGCAAAACTGAGAACATGTGTAAGTGCAGAAAGGGTGGCTCAGCATCCTGGCACCGCCCAATGGTCCACAAACCCAAATTATGACTTTTGACCTTGAGCATGCCCTTCGCAGGTCAGTTCCCTTAGCAAGGTCATGCAGCAAAAGCAGTCTGCTCCAAGAGCAGTGTGACCATTTCTTACACTATGCCTCAAATCTCCCTCTATCATTGTCCAATCAACTCTCCCAAGACTGAAGAGAAAGGAGGAAGGAAGGGGACTAGCATGCACTGAGTCCCCACTCTGTGCCAGGCACCATGCCAAACTCTTTACAAATATACATTCCATGGGGTTGGGTGGCCCTACTAGGTGCCCACCCTCAGACTCTGCCCTCTGCCCTCAACCAAAGTGATTGTGATTAGCATTCCATGGGGAACCAATCATGAGGGGCTGGGGCACCTGACACTCTCAACAAGGCGACTTCACCTGCAGATGCAGGGCTGGAGCATAAATACAGCCTGGTCAGTTGACAACCATTCTCTTCTTTCACATCTTTCAGGAAACAGTCATGCAGCTTCAAGCGACTAGCTTGTTATGGGAGCCAGAGAAAGAGGTGGAGGGGAGGGATCTGCAGTGTCTAAGCAAAGGCATTTTGGGGAGAGGGTGACAAACAGGCCTGAATGCAACAGTGTCCGGGTTCAGAGTTGGGGGGCTCTGGCGCTGACTGCCTGGCTCACAATCCCAATGCTTTCACTTCCTGTGTGACTCTGGGCACGTTCTAAACCCTTTCAAACCCCAGTTTCCCTCATCTGTAAAATGGAGCCAATTACAGCACCTATGTCACAGGATTGTCATTAAGTTACAACAGAAAGGACTTTGTGTCACTTGGAACAGTGGCTGGTGCACACAGTAAACTGGCGACAGCTACTCTATGGCCTGTAGCTGCTGTTACCATGAGTGGTTTCCTTGGCAAGAACTTCGTAATATGTAATGGGCGAAGTGCCTCTCCTGGGCCACATTTCTGACTGCTGAGCAGGTGACCAAACCCTGCACCCTGGTGATATCACAGAAGGGAAATGCCATTATGCCCAAGTGATGCTCTCTCCACTCACTTTGCTTCTTATACCAAGGTCAGCCTTGATTTGCACTTTACATTGGCTGGGCATCAGAGAAAAGTAGGTTTCCATTCCTAATGGTGCCAATCACTTTTTAATCCTAAAAGCCTTAGTTTTCTTTCTTTTTTTTCTTAGTTTTCTTATTTGCAAAGTGAGGGCAATGATACCTCCTCTGAAGAGCTGCTGTGAGGAAACTCGTAGCACAGTGACGTGCATGTAATAGATACTCAATAAATGTCACGTCTCCCTCACCCTGACTAGAAGCTTCAGGGACCTTGTCTTTTCTTGTATCCATGGATCTCTTCATCATTGCTTAGCACAGGGTAAGAAACCCAACCAAGCTAAGTTCTTGTTTCACATGTAACCCTCCACATTTTTTATTAGTGGATTTTATCTGTCTGTCCCATGAAAAGTCATAGGGGAAGGGCTCAATTGCCCAGGGGTTCCATTCAGGAACAATTATCAGGTCAATTATCTGGGGTTCCATTCAGGAACAATTCAGGTCAATTATCTGGAATCCGAATGGTCATCATCGTGTTTTCAAATGGGCAAGTCTCCTGTGATTTTTCCATTGGGTGGGCGAAGGTTTGCAGAAGTCATGACTCCCTTGAAGAGCTGCCCATCAGCCGAAAACTACTGTCTTTGCACAGACTCAGAATACCAATCTGTCTTTTGATTTGAACTTGATCCCAACGATATGTCACTGAGCTCAAATCCCTGGTAGAAAATGGGTATGAAAGAAAGGAAAAGGTCGGGGCTCTCTTACCAATACAGAGTGGCGGAGGGTAGTTCCAGCGGCGCACGGTTCCAGGCATGCAGGAGATGTGGGCGTGGCCCTGGAGGAATCAGGAACAGGGATGGGCTGATTGCCCCCATGGGCACAATTGTATGTACAACCCAGAAGAGGGGGTTTGTTCAGGGGCCTTGCGTTGAGGAACAAGATACACAAAGATACACAAACCCTCTGTGGGGTGGGATGAGGCAGAGGGTGAGAGACTTTGGGGAAGGATGCTTATTAACAGCCATTACTAAAGAATTCTCATTACTAAAGGTTCCTTGTGAGACTCCTTTAATTACTAGATTCCCTCATGGCCTTCAAAGGAAGATTAAATTTTCCTGAAGTCTAATCAAACCAAAACTTTGCAGGAACACATTCTGAGGCTGGCTTGTGCTAAATCGCCAAAGTCAGCAAAGCTCATCTTTTGCATGAACAGCTCCGGGAAAGGACAATGGTCCCTGGGGACCTCAGGGTCTTTCCCCTGTTCTTTGGTGACTGCAGCTAGGCTGGCATGAGGCTGGTCCAACACATCTCAGGGGATACCTGTTTCCTGACCTGGGTGTTGAGGGGAGGTACCTGGAGGGCATATCCCGGCTCACACTGGAAAGAGACCACATCGTTCACCAAGTAGCGCTCGCCGGTCTTCACCCCATTACTGGGCACAGTGGGTTCTGGACAGCTGCTCAGGCCCACAGCTAGACAAGACAGAGGCAAACAGAAAGGAGAATGGACAAGCCCAGCAGGTCAGCGCACTGGTAGGCAGAGGGTGATGCTGGCAGCAGGGAGGAGAAAGGGTTCTCATTTGTGCTTTCTCTGCTCTTAGCCTCTAGGCCAGTGCTAACCCTCAGAGCGCACAGAGAAAGTCAGAATATTTATATGGCTCAGAGGCTGGACAGAGGCTCCTTGGGGCAGGCAGGCATCCCGTGGGCCATGTGGCTGCCCCCTGGGATCAGCAGAAGTACTCTGGAGCAGGAGAGCTCAGGAGATGCCCACCTGGCTCCAAGCCCCCAGACCTCTTCACCAGGCTCCTCCCTCACTTCTCTCAGACCCCCAACTTCCCTCCATTTTCCTTGCTCTATGAAGACAATTCCTGTGGGCTATGAAACTGGGAGAGGGGAAAGAAAGGCAAGGAGGGAGGAGGGCAGTTATGAGAGAGAGATCCGTCAGTGTCACTTCAGGGGCTCAGACAGTCCTGCTCTCTGGGACAGACTTCCTGGAAAAAAGTTTGTCAGCAGATGAAACCCTCGGCTGCCTTGTTTCTGCTGTTGTATTTTTAAGATGAGGCCAGCTCCTTTCTGGGAGGAGTACTGGGGTCTCCTCCTGCTTGGCCCTCACAGTCAGCTCCGGCCCTGTCTCACTGCCAGATCCCTCACAACCTCCCTCTCCTTCCGTGCCCTAGGCCATCCTGCACTCATAGGCAACTGGCGTTTCTTAGGCTCTCTCCTTGAATCATGGACTTCCTTATTCAGCAATTCAAAATGGGTCCCCATTGAGTGTTATATGAAATCTCACCCTCTCATGGGACATTCTAGGACTGTCATGATTTTGGCTCCATCCCTTTCCAAGATCACCTCTAAGGGCTCTCAAACTCTCCTTCACTCTCCTTTCTAGAGTTTTCAACTTCATCTGCACTCATTCGGTCCTGATAATGTACCCAGCACTGTACACAGCGCTTTGCTAGGACACCCATCCTAATCTTCCTCGTTGTGGTCCTCCTCCCCGCTGCCCACCCACCATCGTCACTGGGACAGCACTTGCTGAGACTTCCCACAAGCAGAACTGGGGCCAGTGTGTCACACACATCATCTCATCCCTTGAAGGAGTCTTTACATCCCTTTTCACGGGTGACGATACAGGCCAAGAGGCTCAGAGATGTGCCCTTAGCAAGCCATAGAGCTGGGATTCAAACCAAGCCCAGTGTGACTCCAGGTCTGTGCAAGCGGAGGCCAAACTCACAGGCAACATGAGCTCATGCGAGACCCAACCCTGCTTCCCTCCCGTCCCCTCCTGAAATCATCCTCGTCCTGCTTTGAATTCTCTCTCGGTGGAAACCCACAGCAAATGGGAGTAGAGCATCTCCTGACTGGTGGGCTTCATGCCTCTCCTGTGCCCTGCAGGGGCCCCCCTGTGGGTGCGGGCACTTAAGATGCAATAAATAAATACACAAATAAATAAGAGGTACTACATAAATCCCCATGCGTTGCTGCATGAGACTTGCAGTGTGGTTTTCCAGGGATGAGGGCTAACAGACTTCACGGTTGGGTCTGATTCCAGGCACTTGCATTGCCCAGAGAGTTTGGGAGGGGGCAGCCTCAGCCCTCCTGTTAGATACCTTCTGATAGATAGCCCTCCTAGTAGATCCCAGATCCCTTGGGAGATACAAGCTCCATGGGGAAGCCATGTGTATGCAGAGCCTGCATGGAGCCATGAACTTGTGGAAAAGGAATGGGAAGGACTGGCCTCCCTAGACCACCAAGCACTAGACTCATCTTCTTGGGTGGCAGCTGATGAATCCTCATCCTCTTTCCATTTTGAGAGCTGAGAGTCGATGTGTGCACGAGATAACTACACATGCTTTTTTCCCTCTGAGGAAAATTTACATATAACAAAATGTACAGATCTTACGTGTACATTTGCTGAGTTTTGACAAATGCATGCACCTGTATAACCCAAACCCCTATCAAAGCCACACAACACTGCTCACTCTTCTAGAAAGTTCCTTTGCGCCTTCCCGAGGCAATTCCTGTCCTATATATGCTTTTAAGAAGTAAATGTGATTCTTGGAAATGAAGGCTATTTGGGCCTATGTCCACAAATCTCAGCAGCTGGGCTAAATACCCCAAAGACAGTATTAAAACAGTCATTAAGCTGAATTTGAAGTACTTCATCTTGTCTCTCTCTCCCCACTCCTCCCTGAACTTCAAGTATGATGCAACTCAGCATTTACTGGGGTGACTACCACTTAGTAACATGAGACTTACTTACCAGTAGAGAAGTAGGGGCAAAGAGAGAGAGAGAGAGAGAGAGGGGAGGCAAGAGCAAAAGAATATGGTAAGAGAAAAAAGTGAAATCCAAGAGAGAAAGAAAAAGGGAGACAGAGAAAAGTCTATTCTAATTTCTCTTACACTGCACAGCTTGACTTCATTTAAGCCATGCTTACAACAAAGGAAGAATTATTTTATCATATGCAATCTATTGCTTTGGAAAGCATATTGTTCTATTTCCATTTCAACTAAATCAACATTAAGTGAGTCATAGCAGTAGATATGACTTTTCAGTACCCTTCAAAACCATTTGCCTCCACAATAGCAGTTAATTCTTCCCTTCTGCATCCTCTTTGTAGATTATCAAAAATTAACAGAATAGTAGGTTAACAAACAAAAACGGTTTTGGCTCTTAGGAATTTCAGTCACCAAATACTAATGGGGACCTCAATTTTCCCTCAGCCCTTCCCACCATCAGAGGACAATGCATGATAAACATCAGCTACTAAGAAAACTACCAGTTCCCTTGAACAACAACAACAACCACAAATTGAGAAGAGGTGAATTTTTTTTTCTGGTAATGAGGCAGCAGAATGACAAGAGAAAGTATATCTTTGGAAGAGGAAAGAAAAGAAAAGATTTTAAGGAACATTTAAGGACTCAAATTAAAATACTAAATAAAGAAACAAAATTGGACAGAACAGAGAAAAAAGGATAAAAGAAAAAAATGTGAACTATTCAAGAAACTCAGAATACTTTAGTCCACAAGGAGAGTAAGGCTTTGAGGTCTGCAGGGAGGAAGGTCTCAGAGGTCCGTGTCCTATTCTCTGCTCCTTAGGGTCCTTGCTTCAAGCTGCCCGAGGTCTTTCCTATCAGGTGCACATTTCAGTTCTTTCAGGCCATGAGCATCCTGGGATCCAACTAATCCTCTCCCAACCATCTGGATAAAGCTCATTCATTCTGGAGATCAGCTGGACATTTGCATAACCTCCAGTGCTGACCCTACCAGGCCTCCGGCACCAACTGAGGCTTCCATCTGCATGGGCCCATGCTGTCAAAGATGGCCAAGCCAACTCTACCTTTCCACATTTCTTACTTTTCATTCCACACCTAACTCACGCATCCCCTTCTGTAAGGTCTCACCTGGCCAGGTTTAGCTCCCCTCTTCTGCACTTTCTTAGCATATTAGGTTGCACTAAAATTATTGCTCCCTTGTCCATCTGTCCTCCTAGACTCTGTGTTTGAGGGCAAAAGCCATGTCTTACTCACCTCTTATCTGTGAGCATCTAGCACAGGGCTTGCCACATTGTAGACACTCAATGTTTCTTTATGACATTGACCTCTCCACCTGTCTCAGGTAGAAGTGACTGTTCTCTCCTTCGAACCACTGATCTCCCATTTGGGGACATTTGGGGACATAGAGGAGAGCACCTGTAATACTTTAATGCGCTTCTGTGTCCATACGTCTGCCTCTCTTTAATGGGCTCTGAGAGGACTTAACCATCTTGATCTTTCCCAAACCTAGAAAAACCCAGCAGAGCACCTGGCATACTGTAATCACTCCATAACTATTTGCTGGATGAATGTAAAACAGGTACTTTTGTCTATCTATTCTCTCCTATACCCAGTGGGGAAGGGGAACGGCAGGCTGTCCCAGGATGACAACAGTCTCCCAGCAACCTCTGTCTTTGTTGTCCCAAAAGGCGCATCCACAAGCCTTTCTCTTTTACGAGTTTTTCGTTGTGACCACTTCGGGACACTGGAAACCAGGATGTAAGGTTCTGAGCCGAGGGGGAGAAATCTGGTGCAAGAGGAGTGAAGTTTCTAATGAGGACAGGAACTTCAAAGGCAGTTGAATCACAGAACCAGGGGTTGGAGAGGACAGAGTTTAGGACCAGGGGAGAGCACCCGCTATTTTATTACATCCCAAAGTATATACTGGACCGAGGCCAGTGACTGTGCTCCCTTCCCAGTCCTGGTGTGGACAAAGGGGAAGCCCGTAGGTGTCTGAGTAGCAGACACTGGGGTGAGAATCCTGGCTCCATCACTTACTGGCTGCGCAGTCTTGAGGATTTTCAGACCTTCCCTGAGCTTCAGCACCTTCCTCTAAGTCTGTGGTCAGGCTTACGTGGGGTGGAGAATACACAGCCCCAGTGTGACCCCTGCTCACTGTGGGTCCTTGATACCTGTCAATCCCCACCCTAAGCCCTGTACGCAGCTGAAACTTTGGATCCTCACTTTTGTACTCCAAATGGAAGCCGGCTGCTGACACGCTGATATCTGAGTAGAAATGAAGGTAGAGCTGGTTGGAGGTGCTGTTCAGAAGGGCAGGCACGGTTGTTCCTAGGGCAAGGAAACAGGGACCATTCACCATTAGCCACCCCCGGCCCCCAAGCTCCTTCCCATACCTCTTGCTTTTGCTACCTGCTGACACTCTGCTCCAAGACCCTCACATCTCCCCAACTATCAAACTTGCTACATGACAAATTTGCTACATTAGCACCCTCTGAGAATGCTGGCTCTCCAGTGGCCGAGGGAGAGGAGGCCTCAAACAACTTTCTGCAGAATGAGCAGTGGCAGAGCCATGTGCCAACGGTAGAGGGAGTTGCACAGGCAGCCAAAGAGTTTGGTCCCTTTCCAGCCATCTTCAAATAACTCTGACACGTAGAATTCTCTAGGCAATCCAGGCAGTGTAGACAGTGTATACGGTGCACATGACTCCTTTTTCTATCTTGGCAACATGGAATTCTGAAGCCTGAAAGACCCAGATAATTGTCCTGGGCATTGGGCAAAAGCACACACCACACTCAGTGAGAAGTCTGCTGTTGGTAACGGTGTAGCCACTTTGGAAAAACAGTTTGTCAGTCCCCCCCCCCCCCAATTTAAATATAGAGTTATCATGACCCAGGAATTCCACTATTAGGTATATATACCCAAGAGAATTGAAATCATGTCCCACAGAAATATCTACATGGATGTTTATAGCAGCATTATTCATAATTAGCCAACAAGTGGAAACAACCAAATGTCCATCAACTGATGGGTGCATAAGTGAAATCTGGTCTAGCCACATGGTGAAGTGTTGACGCATGTTACAACATGGGGGGAGCCTTGAAAAATTATGCTGAGTGAAAGAAGCCAGACCCAGAAGGCTACATATTGTAGGATTCCATTTATATGAAATTTCCAGAACAAGCAAATCTACAAAGATGGGAAGTAGGTTGCCAAGTCGTGGTTGCCAAGGGATGGGGGAGGGGGAGCGATGGGGAGTGCATGCAAATGAGTACCTGGTTTCTTTCTGGGGTGATGAAAATGTTCTGGGATTAGATAGCGGTGATAGTTTTAGAATCTTGTGAATATACTAAAAACTACTGAATTGGACACTATCTTTTCACTGTGGCACTTTTATCATTTTATTATTGAGCTATAATTGACACATAACATTATATTAGTTTCAGGGGTGTGACATAATTCAGTATTTGTATATTTTGTAATACAATCACCAAAATGCATCCAGTTACCATCTGCGAATTGTACACTTTGAAATGGTGAATTTTATGGCATGTCAACTAGATCTCAGTGGTGATGATGATGATGATGATGATGATGAAGTCCACCACTGCCCCCTGAGTTGAGGTCCCTGGAAGTCCCACCTCACCTGAGAAACTCCCCAGCATGGTTACAGTGTTGTCTGCACCGTCAAATACCTCCAGGGAGTCCCAGTTCTGCTCTGTGACAAAGCTGATGACTTGAATCTGGGAAGGCAGAGGGATTGAATTGTCGGTTAGGCAGCCTATGTCTGTCTGTCTCTCTCTGCCTCCCTTCTTCTCCATTCATGTAGTTAATTCCATTATTGGAACTGTCAGTCTGCACCTGACATTGTGCTAGGTCTTGCCGCTAAGAGTAAGATGCAGTCCCTACCCTCGGGAACCTCATTGTCCAGAGGGGGAAAAGAATGTAAAATGAAGGACTGCAAGACAGTGGGGGTGCTTTGTCAGGCAGAGAGTAGGGAAAGGAAATTTCAGGAAGTGGGAATACTTGACTTTGAATGGCCTCCTCCCCATCTCTGAAACATTGCTTGGGTTTTCCCACTTTCCTGTCTGGATTGCAGCAGATATCCTGCAGCCATAAGCCAGTAGCCCACTCCTGGCCAGACCTGCCCACCTTGAATCTCTACCTGCTGCCTCTCTGTTGCCCTTGCAGGCTCCAGACCCTCCTCCATGTTGCCATCCCAGTGCCGGGGCCTTCTTCACTTGGCTCTCGCCACTGGGTACCCGTTGTGGCCCCCATTCTGCTCCTACAGTTCAGACTGCGGGTGTGACGCCTAGGTGTGTGTCTGGGGCTCCTCCATGCTTCATCTGTTTGCTCCTTTCTCCTTCCTGCAATGTCCCCTCTTCTCTCCCCCATAATCTTGAGAAAAGAAGACTTCAAGCCATCTAAAAAACATCTATGAATCTTGCCCAATCTCTATATCCCAGTCCAGGCCCGTTTCCTCTTCTGGGCTTCCCTGATGGCATGAGCCTGTGCCACTCCTCTTTCCTGAATTACCCAGCTCTCTCTTCACACCCCCTGAAGCTTCTGGGCCTTGAGCTGTTGCGTTTTTCTGCTTGTGGGCCTCACCTCCGCATCTGGCCTGAGGGGCAGGGATGGGGTTGAAATGTCTCCTCCCAGCCACCCGCCTGACTGAGGCATCTCCTAGCCCCTACCTGGATGCCAGCGCCTTCAGGGACCATGATCTTCCACACACAGTTGAGGCTGTTGAGGTAGGGCTCTGGGAAACCGGGGGACAGGATGGTGCCCCTGCGCTCTGTGAGGTTGCCTCCACATGGCACTGGGAAGGAGGCAGTTCTGGTCAGATGTTTCTCCCGCTTGTCTTTGTGGGTACCCCATGGGAGCCTCCCCAAACACTCCTTCAGGGCCTCCCTTGCTGGCTATTGGCTTCTCCCGCAGGCCCCCATCCCTGCTTCTTCTGTGGCTCCTGTCCCTACAACCCTCCTTCACATGCATCCCTCCCCCAGCAACCCCAGCTCCTCCTCCTTGCTGTCTACACACCCAACCCACAGGACTAGTGATTTGGCCTGAATGGGACATCCTATTTAAGTTATTCTGGTGGGCAGGGGCTGCTGTTGAGTGTCACCGGCCACCCCCTCCCAGGAGTCCTGGTTGTCCAGGCACTCACCCACACAGGTAGGCGCTGATACATTCCACTGGGCCAAGGCCCCGGGAACGGGGAGGCACTCGATTTCTGGGGACCCCTGCAGGGCATAGCCGGAGTTGCAATCGAAGCGGACGATGGCCCCCACCGAGAAGTCACTGCCCAGCCTCTTGCCATAGCGGGGTTCCGGCACAGAGCTGCACTGCGTGGCGCTTGTTCGGGGTACCGCTGCGGGGGACAAGGGCACTGAGGGGCAGGCCTCACCCCTCTGGAAACTGGCTCAGGGATGGACACACAATGGGACTGGAGCTGAGACAGTCTGGATGGGACCCCGAGAGGCTCTGAGCACTTTCTCTCAGGGAAGGGGTAGGGACTTTCCAGGACAAGGACGATTTTACTAAAACATAGTTGGACACACAAGGTGGCAGCACAGCTTCTGGAAACCATGGATGGCAGAGTTTAGGCCTAGTTGTGTTCTGTGGCTTCCCAATGGTGCCCTCCCATCCCCATGAAGTCCCACATCCCCTTACAGGAAGAATGGCCTTTATTCCTCCATTCGCCCTACCTTGGCCTCTGCCCAGGGCTCTACTCTCATGACCTGAATCTGAATCTCCCCTTACCCTGCCCACATGGTGGACAGGACCCTTTAACCCAGGCCCCAGTTATGCCATCCTTCTGTGGCAGGGGAATACAGCTCTTCCTGGGCAGTGGAATGAATGAGCCCTTGAAAAGTGGGCTTCCTTCAGGACAAGGAGAGGTAGGGGCCTAGAGGTGAAAGTCAGGATGCTCCACAACTCTGCCTTTCAAAGCCAGTAAGGAAGGAAGGGGACAGACATCCATCACCTGCTTGGTGTCAACTACTTTGTGAACTCTCTTAACTCCATCAGTGAGGTAATATGCTTACCCTCATTTTAGAGGTGAGCAAACTGGGGCTCTGAGGGGTGGAGTAGCTGGTGCCCAGTTAGAAACTGGCAGAGCTGGGATTCAAAGCCATGTCCATCTTAATCCCAAGTCTGTGTTTTTCCCACATCTTTACTGTGTCTTGTAGAGAAGACCAAACTCCATGGGAGAAAGTCTAGGTACAAGGCCTGGGCTGGTCATCCCAATGCCATTGGGACCTTGCCAGGCAATGGGGGAGGGGAAGGGCAGGAGTTGGCATCCCATGTCTGATTTTCCCCCTCATTCGACATGGAGTTTTGTCCAAGAATTGTCTATTGGGTAAATGAGTGTCTAAATTCAACTGAATTTCAAGGAACTGCCCTACAAATCAGTAACTGCCTCCACACACCCTAAGACTGAGGCCTAGACTTAGGGGTCAAAAGTCCCAGTTCCTTTGGGCAGGGAGTCACTAGAGAACTGAGATGTCTTCACACCTTTCACATCCACGCCCTACATACCTTGATAGACAAAGTGGAAGCCTCTGGCTGGTGCTGGGCCTTTGGCACTGAACTTAATGAGAACTTGATTGGAGGTGGCCAAGGGCAGCGATTCTCCTGCCAAGATAAGGGGCGAGGAGGAGAGGGAGACAGTGAGTCCAGCAGGCGGGTCCAGGAGAGAAAATCCTGGCCAGGAAGGAGGGGCTGCCCATACCACCCCTCCCCCCACCCCCCACAGCAATTCCTTCCATATCCCAGCTCTCCTGGAAATAAAACCTCACATTTTTACTACACTTTACACTCTAAAGCTTGCAGAAGGTTTTAGCATCCATGGTTTTACCTTGACCTATGGTCTTTGGAGGCTGACATGACAAGAGTTCGGTTCCCTCATTTAATAGGTCAAGAAAGAGAGGATCAGAAAGATTAAATGACCTTCCTGGAAAGGAGAAAGCTTTCAGACATACATTGGCCCACAAGGATGAGGAGAATGGCCATTACCAAACTGACTGGTGGTTTACTTGGAAAACTGATATTAAAAAGAAAAATGGCATCAGCTTCTGGGAAGGAGGGTGATGTGAGTATCTGAGAGTAACTGGCCATTCCCAGATCCTGTAAAATGACAGATAACCACAGCAATTGTATAATTTATTGCTCACACTAGGACACTTTTGAGAGTCAATGGGCATGTTATTAATAATTATGTCGGGACAACCAAAGCAAGACGAATTGTCACCCAACTGATAACACAGCTTAAGGAAGACCTGCATGGGCACAGGACGCCTTTATATCAGAAGATAAAGTTCTATCTTCTCCTTGACGTGGTATAGATGGACAAGAGTGAAGACAACACCAGCTGGACCTACAGCTGTGAAGTGCAGTCCTGCTTGTGGTCAGTTTCTTGAGGCAGCTGAGGGACTGGACTATGGCTTAGCAGGTAGTGGCATGGCCACTCTGCATTGCTGAGTGTGCCCCTCCACAGCCTTAGGGAACCCTGAGATGCCTGCTGACCCCACCGTCAGAAGGGAAGCTGGGGGTGCAGACAGCCAGGCTAAGTCTCCACTGCAGTGAGGGCTGGAGTTGGAACCAGCCATGGAACCACTGGGAGGCACATCTGAGGCCAACCAATGCTTCCAGAAAGCCCATGTGACACTACTGGCCACGGAGAGTGGAGAGTTTTGCACAACATTCTATTTACACATGACCCAGATGGCTGATCCTGGCTGGGAGTCATTGACCCAATAATTTCTGGCTGCCAAAGCAAAAAGAAACTCATGAAGAAAAAGCTTGTCTTTATTATCACCACTGTCTGGAGATCTTTAACAGATGTGAGCAGAACAAAACTCTAGGTTTCCATCCTCCCATTGTCTGGCATGATATGTGGATTAGGACCCCTATAATCTCTCACAAACCCATTTCAACTTCCAAGCCTGGATGAACACAGACCTCCCTCTCCATGGACAAGCACATAGTAAAATCCCTGGACAAAAGACAAGCTCTCAAAGTTTTAAGGGTGAAAATCACTCAGAAATCAAACCAAACATTTTAATGTGAACTATCAGAAAGAGCAGGCAAATATCTCGAGAAGACTTTCAGTTGTGGTTGCCACAAGACTAAATCTAGCATTGCATCTGTGAAGTCAGAGAGGGCAGCCATGCCAAAGGAAAGTTCTGAGATCAATAAAGCCTTCAAAAATGAGAATCACCAGTATGTGGCAGCTGGATTCTGTAGAAATTGAACAGGGAAGTAGAGATTAAGTTGGGGGAAATTCTTCCAGAATCCACAGGAAAAAGACAAAGAGATGAAAATAATGAGAGAAACCACAAGCAACATGGAAGATAGATCAGAGAAACTCCAGTATGCATACATCAAGGATTCAAGACAGAGAGAGAGAGAGACAGAGAGAGAGAGAGAGAGAGAAGATAGGAGAAACTGAAGGAGAAGAAATAGTTTAAGAAAGAAGATAACTTTCCTAAGCTTAAGAAAGATCTGAGGTTCAGACTACAATTATTCTCAAAGTGCCAGATGTAATTAATGAAAAGAGATTTCCATTGCAACCTATCCTAGTGGGCTTTCAGATTTTAAAAATAAAATTAAAAAAAATATGAATGCCATCCAGAGAGAAAAGAATGGGTTACCTATCAGGGTAAAGAATCAGGTTGGACTCCACTTGTCTGTAATATTAACTGTTGGAATGAAGTGGGACGGTGGCAGGAGTTTTGAAAGAAATTTGTGACCTGTAATTTGACTTACAATCAAGTTGTCATTCACATGATGTGTCAAAGGAAAGACACAGTCATACAGGCAAGGTGGCGGAAAAGTAGTGCAGTGATAAGCCTACTAAAAAAATGAACAGAAGTAGGGAAATCAAAAACTCTCAGGGATAAAGACAACCAGGAAAAGACAGTTAAGCCCAAATAATTATTGTCAATGAGGTAGCAAAATTAAATGTAAAAGTAGACCCTTGGGGGAAGAAGTCCATAATTTATAAATAATTTACTGATAGCATTCATCAGAAATTCATATAAAAAAAAGCCTTGGAAATTAGAGAGGGGTCAGACAGGAATGGAAAAGAAAGCAAAATCAAAACAAAAAAGCCCCCCAAACCCACAAAGAACAAAACCAGATGACAGATATCAGAACAAATGTAAAATAAGTAAGTAAACATCCTCTTAAGAAAAAGACTCTCCAAGGAAATGAAGAAAGATATAGCAGGCAAACACAGGTGCTAAAATGGTTGGAAACACAAGAAGATAACAAAATATCACAGTTGCAGCGGGATGTTTAAACGAGCAAAATCCACGACATTTGATATATCAAATAGAGAAACAAAATGAAGACTGCTGAGTAGTGGTCCTCAAGCTTTTTGCTCCTTCAACACACCTCAGGACAGGGACACATTACTTCCATCAGCATTAGTGGCTCATCAGTGTTTCTCCAAATGAGGAATAAGATGATCTGAGGATATTGATATTGACACCTATAGGTCTTATATCTGCATCCACCCATCCGTCCATCCTTATTTCTTTCTAGCCATTGGTCCTTTACATCTAT
>NW_026057585.1:81357214-81364853 GCF_023721935.1 Panthera uncia
GCCTGACAGATAGCAGAGCTAGGGTCTTCTCGGAGTCTGATTCATACCCAACAGAAATGAGGAGGGGCCCCTTCCCCATGCTCAGCACCCAGTCCTTGTTAAGGTGCAGCTAGGTGTGGCCAGGACCCCTTCTCTTCTCCCTTCTTCCCCACAGGGAAATCTTTACATTGGTGAGTATCATTACTAGACGTGTTTTTGTACTTCTATATATACACGTATCCACAGACAGTTCAGAGTGTTATTTTATGCATTAAAAAAAAATAACATTAATGGTATCATACCAGGGGTGCCTGGGTGGCTCAGTCGGTTAAGCCTCCAGCTCTGGATTTCTGCTCAGGTCATGATCTCACCAGTTCAGCGGATCAAGTCCCACGTTGGGCTCCATGCTGACTTGCCTGGGATTCTCTCTTGTTCTTTGCCTCTCCCTTGCTTTCTCTCTCTCTCTCTCTCTCTCTCTCTCTCAAAACAAATAAATAAACTTTAAATTAAAGAGATAAACGGTATCACACCTTATCTTCTTGCAACTTGATGTTTTTCAATCTGTAGTGTGTTCTTAGGTTATCTTTATTGGTTCATGCAGCTCTCCTTAAATGGTTTCTAGTAGTATAGAGTAGTTCATTATCTGACTAAACCTTAGGTTATTTACCCATCCTTAACTGAGTGCTTAGTAAGTTTTTCACTATTATGAACAGAACTGCAATAAACATCCTTGGACATGTTGCCCTGCGCCTATGGGTGAGGCTTCTCTGGGGTGAACCTCCATCAACAGATT
Organism: Panthera uncia; assembly: GCF_023721935.1. Lineage (NCBI taxonomy): Eukaryota > Metazoa > Chordata > Mammalia > Carnivora > Felidae > Panthera > Panthera uncia. Next base: position 81,357,987 of record NW_026057585.1, read on the forward strand.
GCTAGGTCATAGACAGGTTCATTGTCAAGTTAATGCAGTATTGTCTCATTTCTCTCCAAAGCAATGGCCTCCGTATGCACCCTTGCTGTAGATATATGACTTCTGGCTCTCCACATCTTGCCAACACATGACTAATATTTTAAAGAAATCTATTTGCCTACCTCTCTCTCTCCATCAGTTGTTATATATGTCATTCAAGTTTTTGTATTCTTGGTTTTTTATTGTCTGATTGACATACCATTTACTGGAAGAAGCATATCTAAAAATACCATTCTAATTGTACAGTATAGATTTCTCCTTGTATGTCTGTCGATTTTTGCTTTATTTAATTTAAGGCTACGTTATTGGATCCCTATAGGTTCATTATAACTTCCAGGTGAATTTTTTTTAATCCTTAAATGATGACTCTCTTAGACCTGCAATAAAGACTTGCCTATAAATCTATTTTGTTTGTATCAATACTGATACACCAGCTTTCTCTAGGTCAATATCTGCCCATTGTATCTTTTTCTATCAATTTACTTTTCTCTTTTGTGTCATTGTGTTTTACGTGTGATCCTTGCAAGTGGTGTGTACATATATCTTTTATTTGTATTTTTTTTAATGTTTATTTATTTATTTCTGAGACAGAGAGAGACAGAGCACAAGCAGGAAAGGGGCAGAGAGGGAGGGAGAAAAAGAATCCCAAGCAGGCTCCACGCTGTCAGCACAGAGCCCGATGCAGGGCTTAGAACTCACCGACCGTGAGACCATGACCTGAGCCCAAATCAAGAGTCGGATACTTAACCGACCGAGCCACCCAGACGTCCCAATATATCTTTTATTTTTAATCCTATTCGAGAAACTGGTACGTGTCATCCTTTGCACCTGTTGCGTTTACTGAAAAACATGCATTTATTTCTACTGTTGTATTTTATGTTTCACATGTTAACTTTATTGACACATCATCTCTGTATAATAAAATATACCATATTATTTGGCATTTTGTTGCCCATCCTTTTTCTTTAATATTTTTTGTTTATATATAATGTAATAAGTGAAACCCGAAGGGACTTAGAAAAAGTCTACCACAAAGTAAGTGTTCAAAAAAAAAAAAGAAAAAGAAAAAGAAAAGAAGCTTTTGGAGCAGGTGGGTGGCTCAGTTGGCTAAGCATCCACCTCTCAGTCTCAGCTTAAGTCTTGATCTCAGGCTCGTAAGTCCAAATCCCGTATTGGGCTCCACGCTGGGTGTGGAACCTACTTTAAAAAAAAAAAAAAAAAGCCTTTACTATAGCAATTACACTTGACCCTTAAACAACACGGTTAGGAAAGCTGACCCTCCCATACAGTTTAAAATCCACATACAACTTTTGACTCCCCCAAAACTTAAGTACTAGTAGCCTCCTGTTGACCAGAAGCCTTGCCGATAACATAAACAGTTAACACATATTTTGTATCTTATGTGTATTACATACTGTATTCTTACAATAAAGGAAACTAGAGAAAAGAAAATGTTATTATCGAAAAACAATAAGGAAAACACCTTTATAGTACTGTACTATATTTATTGAAAAAAATCCACACATAAGCGGACCCACACAGTTCAAAACTGTGTTGTTCAAGGGTCAACTGTATTGTTATTTACAGATGCTTCTTCTATCCATATCAGTCTCTTAAGTGAGGTGGAGGGACAGAAGAAAATAAAATGGGTGTTTCTCTCAGGCATCCTGAAATCCAGTGCTAGAGACAGTGATGTACAACACGCAGCGAGGGGATGGTATGAGGAATGAAAACAAAATGATGCTTCAAAAGGGAGAATGACTTGCCGTGGCCTGCAAATGGTAAGTGACAGAAGTGGGATTCGAGCCCACGACTATCACATTCCTAAGCCGGAGGTCTTGAGAATGAGTCCCTGCCTTATAATGAAGTTATGAGATAATGCATGCAAGGCATTCAGCAAAGAGTAGGAGTCCAATAAATTATAGGTGAGCGTGACTGTGGTGGTGACGATAATGTTGGTGGCGATGAGGACGGTGGTGGTGGGGAGGATGATGGCGATGACGATGGCGGAGGGGGGTAGAGATGATGACCGTCATGACGGTGGCAGTGATGGTGATTTATGATTTTACGGAAGCCCAGAGATTACAGAGAAGGCTGGCTGACCAGAGAGACTGGCGGAACGGGTTTGCCCAGATCTGAGGGGGATCCTGGGGACTTTCAGTCTGAGGGGGATTGTGGGGATGATGAGACTTCAGTGCTAAAACTGAAAAGCATTTATGACCGATCATGATGCGTTCATGAGAGAGCTACAGAAGTGGAAAGTAGGGGACGCTCCTTTGTGGCCTCCCCAGCGCCCACCCCCAACCTCTCCTAGCACAGAGACTTTCCAGTCATTAGAATTTGGATAACATTGACCTTACCTCTGTGTGAGGTGGCAATAAATGACTTACATCGTTGACTTGGAGGCCACAGATAGAATTCAAACGGTCTCTGAACTCATATAGGAAAGGAATTACATCTTTATCTTCACCAGCAGCCCCCTAAAACGTATTGTTTTCTCAACTACGCATATCGATAGCAAAGCACAGTAACATGAGTGGTATTGTCATCAAAGGAAATCAAATATTCCCATCAGATTACAGTTGTTACAAACATCTCAAAATATCATCTATGCTCTTCATCACTTCTTTTTTTAAAAAAAATTTTTTTTAATGTTTATTTATTTTTGAGAGAGAGAGAGAAAGACAGAGCGCGAGCAGGGGAGGGGCAGAGAGGGAGACACAGAATCCGAAGCAGGCTCCAGGCTCCGAGCTGTCAGCACAGAGCCCGACGTGGGGCTCGAACCCATGAGCTGTGAGATCATGACCTGAGCCGAAGTCCGACGCTCAACCGACTGAGCCACCCAGGCACCCCGCATGGCTCACCTTTTCATACACTATATAGTCAAAATCATCTGTTTGTCTTCACTAGAAAACAAAACCCATGAGGACAGGAATTTTGGTCTGTTTTATTCACTGCTATCCTCCCTTGGATCTAGAAAAGTGCCTGATACATGCCAGCCTTTAATAAGTACTTGTTGGTTGAAAGAATGAATACATTAATGAATGTACCTGCTATTGGCTCTCCTGGTTAGCTTTCTTAGTGAGGAGGAGCTAAGGACTGATAAAATACTTGTGAAGTTTTAGAATTCTAAATATTCTTGAAGCTCTCTGTTCCCTGGTGTATAAAAGAGAAAGTTACGTAACATCTTCTTGACATAGAGTTGTGTGAGGATTTAATGAGGTAAGTTACATAAAGAACTTATCATAGTGCCTGACTTAGAAGCTACTCAATAAATGGTAGCGATTATTATGCAAAACCATATATGGTATATGGTGTTTTTTATGTAGTCTATAGGATTAATCATACCAAACCGGATGTAAAATTAAGAAGTAAAAAAAATGAAGCCAACATCAGAGAAGTCAGACCAGAGAGATGACAAGAAATCAGGCTCTTGGTGACATTGTAGGGCAGCTTGATCAAGCCTCACCTGCAGCCATACCTACCTCTAACCTTCTTAGTCACATGAACCAATAGATTCTCTTTGTTTTGTAAACCCAGTTGAATTCTGTTGGCTATAATTAAAAGTATCCTAAGGGGGGGCACGTGGCTGGCTCAGTTGGAAGAACATGCAACTCTTGATCTCAGGGTCATGAGTTCGAACCCCATGTTGGGTGTAGAGATCACAATAAATAAATAAATAAATAAACAAACAAACATTTTTAAAAAGGTATCCTACATGATACATGGGCCATAAGCAAAACATGTTTAATCAATTCATACAGCAAACATTTAACCAGCACCAACGTGGGACGTACACAGAGGTTGATAGAACCCTGTCCAGGGCTGGATCTTCCTGTTACAGAAGCTCATAACATTGGCTACCTTTCCGTCATCGCCCTTGACACATTTACAACTGCACACGTTGCTGTTGGTTACTGAGTGTATGTGCATCTCCTCCATCGGACCTTCAGCCCCCTGGTGGCAGGCACGATGTCTGCTCCTGCCCATTATGTTCTCAGTGCCTAGAACAAGCCCCAGCATAGGACAGGTGCACCACACATAGTTGGATTGTGTGAACACATTGAATGAAGGTGTTATCATTGCCGCTTGACAGGGGAGGAAACTGAGTCTCCATTTGCTCAAGAAATGTGTTCAAAGTCACCTTACTCACCTGTTGCCATTGTTGCACATCAGGGTTCATGTACATCAGGGTTCATGAACATCAGGGTTCCCAGTAGGCAGTGGATCAATTGTCCTACCTTGGTTTTTAAATGTTTTAAAGACCCCCGGCCGAGTGGAGACATCCTACTCAGACTGTGATAGGTGATCTGAACAGAAGATCTAAGCAGTACAATAAGAGGAGGTCATGGCTCAGGCTGGTCTGTCTCCAGGCCAGCTGTTAAGATGTTAAGATGCTGTTAAGCCAGCAGTTAAGATGTTGCCGGAGAAAAGCTCTATGTGTACGCATTCTGGTTGACCGCCCCGAGGAGAGGCAGGATTCTGTGGGCAGTGGTATCCTGCCTTGCCTCTCTCTGGGCAGCCAGCAGCATGGTGTGGCCTCATATCACTGCAGGACACCCACAAATTCACAAACACATAACGTGAGTGCCTATTCCTAGGTATACGTATATCCAAGGGAAATGAAAACATATGTTCGAACAAGCACTCATACAAGAATGTTCATAGCAGCGTTATTCATAATAGTTTAAAAGTGCAGACAATCTGACTATTCATCAGCTGATTAACTGGCTAAGCAAGATGGAGTGTATCCATACAATGGAATATTATCCATAAAATGGAGTGAAATATTGACACCTGTTACCACATGGCGGAACCTCAACAACATCATGCTAAGTGAAAGAAGCCAGACACAAAAGGTCACATAATGTATCATTCCACGTACAGGAAATGTTTGGAACAGGTAAATCCGCAGAATCAGAGAGCACTTTAGTGGTTGCCAGGGACATAGGGGAGAGGGGGGTAGGGAGTGATTGTGTGCTGGGTACGAGGATTTCTCTGGGAGTAATGAGAACATTCTAGAACTAGAGAGAGGTGATGGCTGTGCAACACTGTGAATGGATTACATGCCCCTGAATTGTACACCTTAAAATTGTTAATTTCACATTATGTGAATTTTACCTCAATTTTAAGAATTTGTTTTTAATAGCTAAAATCTGGGGTGCCTGGGTGACTCAGTCAGTTAAGTGTCTGACTTTGGCTCAGGTCACCATCTCATGGTTCGGTTCATGGGTTTGAGCCCCGTGTTGGGTTCTGTGCTGACAGCATGGAGCTTGGAACCTGCTTCAGATTCTGTGTCTCCCTCTCTCTCTCTCTCTCTCTCTGCCCCTCCCTTGCTCTCTCTCTCTCTCTCTCTCTCTCTCTTAAAAGTAAATGAACATTAAAATAAATAAAAAATAAAAAATAAATTAAAAAATAAATATCTAAAATCTGACCATGGAATTGTTATGGAATAGTCAATGAATTCATATATTCAAAGCATTCAGAAAAGTGTTTACTCCATTTTATACACTCAGTAGATGGTTGTTACTATTATTAATGACTTAGGTCTATACTTATCTTAGAGATGGAAAAAAATGGAGGCAAAGAGCCGTGGAATGACTTGCCCAAGCTTACACAGCTGAAAAAAAATGGATGAAAATTCAAGCCTAGATTCAAATTCAAGTTTGCCTGGCTCCGGGGACCCTGCTGTTTCTGCAACACAACCCTGTCACTGTCTGAAGGTTGCTGTATCAGCCAGCGTTCCATCAAGACAATAAAAGCCACTCCAGGGATTTCAAGCAGGAAGGAACTGAACACAGGGAATTAGGTATTTGCAAAGAGGGTATCAGAAATAAATCAGGAGAGGCCACCAGCTTCTAGGGTCAAGGGTCATCATACAGGTAAATGTGCTGCCACCTGGAGTCAAGAAACTCCAGGACATTGTGGGCCCTTTAGTGGTCAGCACTGCCCTACAAAAACTCCCATATGCAGAAGCCCACACATCTACCTTTGGTGACAAAGGAGGAAGAATGTCTTCTACCCCTCTTCCACCTTCCCCCTTCCAAGTGTCATGTGAACATATTTCTTCAGGACACTGTGAACTCTATCCATAACCTTGCCATAAAATCTGGAAAAAGTTGTTCCTGAACTTCCAGCCCACACACACGGTAAGAACACAGAAGAGGGCAGTATGGCTGCCAGATGCCAACAGCCAAGTTCATGCGCAGGTTCCAAGGCCAGTCCTATTTGGTTAGGCAACCAGGTAGGTATTCTTTCCTTCTTTCCACCAACATTCATATTTATGGAGGGCCTCCTGTGTGCCATACCCTGTGCTGAGCCCTGGGGACATAGCAATGAATGGGCCAAAGCCCCTGCACAGTCTACATGCTGTGTTCGAGGGAGATGGAAGCGCCATCTGAGACCAACAGGTCAGACAAGGTCAGTCTGGCCACTAGAGGGGAGCCTTCTGCTGAGGGAAATTCATCAACACCCATCCATGGAGCACCTACTATATGGAGACTGTGTGAGGCACTGGGGACACAGCGGTGAATTCGCCAACATGCATGTCCACATGCCTTTCCATATTCTCTCCCAGGAAGAATTCATCCAATCTGCTAACTGTACATGTGTCTTCTTAAGTCAGTGCCTCCAGCCCTGGCCTCTGTCCTAAGCTCTAGACTCTTGTATCCAATTGCCTGCTTGGCATCACTATCATCATCATCATCACCATCATCATCATCATTGCCATCATCATCATCACCATCATCACCATCATCACCATCATCACCATCATAATCATCATCACCATCATCACCATCATCACCATCATCACCATCACCATCATCA
>NW_026057585.1:81364863-81442375 GCF_023721935.1 Panthera uncia
CATCACCATCATCACCATCACCATCATCACCATCATCACCATCATCATCAAGCAACATATACAATACATACTTGGACCAAGCACTGTTCTAAGCACTGTACATAAATTAACTCCTTTTATTCTCATTCATCCTAAGAAAGGAGTACCATTATTATTTTCATTTTATAGATGGTAAAAGTAAGACATTAGTTGAAAGTAGATTAAAGTAACTTGCCCAGTTATTACTAGGTGGCCAAAAATCCAACCCAACTAGTCTGGCTGCAGAGATCTCACCAGTAGCCCTTATCAGATGCTCTAACGGCATCCCAAGAGAAATTTCAACCCCCTCCCTGAAACCAATCCCAGGCTTCTGCACTTTGATAATGACATTTGCCCTGTTGCTCAGGCCAAAAGCCAGGAGTCGTCCTTGATTCTTCTCTTTCATTCCCACCCTCATGTCTAACCCCCCAGCAATTTCCATCAGTTTTGCCTCCAAAATATTCCCCAGCTCCACTCACCTCACACCATCCCCACCACTACCGCACTAGACTCTTTCCTGGTCTACTGGTCACTCTCCCAAATGGCCGCTCTGTCCCCATTCTGATCGTCCCCTGTAGCAGGACTCTCGCACAGAGAGTCGTGACCCTGAGGCTTTTCTTTCCAGGAAGCAACTTTATTCATGCCGGCACGGCTCAGTTGGGTTCATACCGACAGAACTGAGCCCTGAACTCCACGTGGCGTAGCTTTTTTTATATTTTTTTCACTTCTCTGTCTCCCATATATGGTAACACACAAACATGTAGTCTGATTAAGTGGTCTCATGTTACAAGGCCATGAGGGATGTTGTCACATAGGCGTATAGCCAGGTTGCCTTGAGGTTTTTTTTTTTTCTTTTCATTCCTGAGGGAGGGGACCCTACCACACCCCACCCCCAACATCATACTGGTCTCTTAAAATATAAATCAGTCACATCCTATCCCTGCTTAAGGGCCTCTGATGGCCTCTTGTTGTGTGATAGGGTCCCCTCCCTAAGGAAAGAAAAAACACAAGGCAACCTAGCTATATTCGTACGTGACAACCTCCCTCCCAACCTGTAACGCAAGACCACTTAATCAGACTGCGTGTCTGTGTGTTACCTCATATGGGAGACAAAGAAGGAGAAAATATATAAAAAACTACGCCACGTGGAGTTCTAGGCTCAGTTCTTCGGGTACGAACCCGACTGAGCAGTGCTGGCACGAAGTTGCCTCCTGGAAAGAAAAGCCGCGGTATCACGACTCTGCAAGAATCCTGCTACAGTTGTACTTAGAATAAAATCCAACTCCTTGGCGTGGTGTCCGAGGCCCTACGTGATGTGGCCCAGCCCATGTCTGCCCCTCTCTGCCTTACTCCGCTCCAGCCACACTGTCCTGTCTACTGTTCCTCGAACACTCCAGACGCCTTCTGGCCTCAGGGCCTCCGCACTTGCCTGGAATTTTCTTCCCCAGACCCTCCCATAGCGGTCTCCTTCTTGGTCTCAGCTCAAATGTCACCCCCTCAACGAGGCTTTCCCTAACTACCCTTATTTAGGTAGAAACTGTTTCAACTCTCCGTTTCTTTTTTTTTTTTCTTTTTTAAAAATTAATTAATTTTTTGGAGAGAGAGAGCGCGAGCGAGCAGGGGAGACGGGCAGAGGGAGAAAGAATCCTAAGCAGGCTCCACGCTCAGCACGGAGCCCAAAGCAGGCTGCAATCCCGTGACCCTGGCATCATGACCTGAGCCAAAATCAAGAGTCGAACGCTTAACTGACTGAGCTGCCCAGGTGCCTCCCAACTTCCCATTTCTTTACTCAGTTCTATTTTCAGAACACTTCTCGTGATCTGAAATCACCTTATTTAGTAATCTGTTGACCTCTTTAGTGTGTGTGTGTTTTTCTGGGTTGTTGTTGTTGTTTTAATGTGTGTTTCCTTACCATTTACTAAGCCCCTGCTTTGTGCCACCTTGAGGATGGCTGTCATCTCCAGCACCAAGAACAGAGCCCACGTGTGCCCACTAAACATTTGTTGGGAGGATGGGAATATAGTCCAGGCTCTGAGAGAACGGACATTTGCATAGCTGCCCCCTGGCAGACTCTAAACCGAGGGTGGGTGGAGCCTCGGCAAGACTGAAGAAATGACCTGACCCGGAGGCAGGGGTTCAGACATCGATTTATTGGGGAAACTTACCTACAGGGAGTCCGGGAGCAGCAGACTGGACAGAGCACCCCCTGCAGGTAACTTCGTGCAGCAAGCTTTGATAGTGTAGACTACCTTGGCAACTATCCATAGCCCTTCCCTCCCCTGCACAGCCGGCGTTCCAAGGAGACCAAGGCCTGCCATGCAGACATTCTTCGTTACCGAGGAGACACCCCAGGTTAGCAACCTCCCGGAGCCCCTGATCTTGAAGGCTGAACAACACGTTTTTCTGCATATTCTGTTTGATGAGAATGTAGAGGGAAGGTGAGATCTGTACATTCCTAAGATAGTGATATTACCAGGGGCACTCAGGGTGTGCTTGTACAAAGCAGGCTTCCAAGCAGGCGCCATACGGCAATGGTCAAAGGTCAAAGGTCAGGTGTCATTGGAGAATGGGAAGGACTCGGTCAAGCTTGGGCATCAGGACATCTGAGCCAAGACCTGAAGAATGTAGGTGCAGAGAACAGAAAGTACTCTGGCTAGTTGAAACAGGAAGACCTCTATTACAGAGGGTTACATGTTATAAGCAGTCAGCAGACCTGAAAGATACAAATTTAACACTGAGCTTTGAGGAGCGACTCCCATAATCACACTGTGAAAGCCGGCTGCCAAGGGAGCCGCCCCTGTCTCTAGACCCTCATACCTGCTAAAGCCACCAGGATCAGGGAGCTTCTGCTGCTGCCCCTGCTCCTGCCACGATCAATCAATTAATTAATCAGTAAGACTAGCAGACGCACCGCTCTGCCCCGCCTCTCACCTGCCTGGACCGTGTACTGGAAACGACCACAAAAAATAACAAACATCTCCAGACACGGCTTGTTTGCGGAAACTCACTTCCACCATCCAAAGGTCATGTGTCTCCAACTGGCTGAGCTGAAGTCACCCAGAACTGGAGCTCTAACTGAAAGGCAGTCTGGGAAATGTGTTGGCAGCTTTCTAGCTCCTGCCACAGGGCGGGCCCAGAGAGGCAGGGTGAATGGATATTGAGGGGCAGTCCACTGTGTGCATGCACGTGTGTGTGTGTGTACGTGTGCACACGTGTGTCCAAGCTACACAGTGCAGGTACACGTACTGTGTACGTGTCTGCCTGTGTGTGCTTGTGGGTCATGTTTGCACACGTGTGTGCATCCGTCTGTGTGATGGGGGGCTGTATGGGGAGTAGCAGGCCATGGAGACCAGAGAGAAGGAAGCATTGATCAAAGAGACCATCATAATGGGGCGCCTGGGTGGCTCAGTCGGTTAAGCGTCCGACTGCGGCTCAGGTCACGATCTCGTGGTTTGTGAGTTCGAGCCCCGCGTCGGGCTCTGTGCTGGCAGCTCAGAGCTTGGAGCCTGCTTCGGATTCTGTGTCTCCCTCTCTCTCTGCCCCTTCCCCGCTCATGCTCTGTCTCTCAATAATAAATACGTTAAAAAAAATTTTTTTTAAATAAATAAGGGAATTGAGACTCAGAATCCCTGACCTGGCCGAGATCACACAGCCTGTAAGTATCTGGGCCCAGAATTTGAAGCCAGTATATCTGACTCCAAATGCGTGGTTTTAGAATATAAGAGGCATGACAGAAGAGAGCTTGGACTTGGGTGTCACCCACACATGTCCAAATCCTAGGCTCTCCCCTTACTAGCTGTGTGCCTTGAATGAGTTATAAACCCCTCTTTGCCTTGGTTTTCTCACACCCAAAATGAGGCCAGGAATATTTCCTGCTCGTGGAGAAGGTGAGAGGGTTTGACGATGTAGTGCATGGGAAGGGCTGAGCCGGTAGGAAATCCCCATTAAGCGTTAGCTGTGTTTCCTCCTAAGTCCTCAACCTGCCAGCCCCAGACTGCTCGCTCAGGCTGGAAGTGTGGGCAGAGGCAGGGCGGCTCCTCTGAGACCTTCCGAGGTCATGTCAAAAGTCATGTCATTTTCCAGACTGATCTTGTAAGTAATAAAGAATTTAATGGTTACCAAGGATTGAGAGCGGGAGAAATGGAGTGATAGTGGTCAAAGGGAATAACTCCCAGTACAAGATTAACAGGTTTGGGGATGTAACGTACAGCATGGTGATTATAGCTAGTAGTACTGTATCATATGCTTGCATGTTGTTAAGAGAGTAGATCTTCAAAAGAGTTCTCACCACCAAAAAGAAATGGTAACTATGTGATGGGCATGGTGGCTAGGACTCTGATGGTAATCATTTTGCAATTTGTAAGGGTTATCAAATCAACACATTGTACACCTCCAGCTTATACAATGTTATATGTCAGTTATGTCTCAATAAAGCTGGAAAAAAAATAGATTTTAACCTTCAGCTCCTGGCCAGCAATCTCTGCTCGCCTGGAGGTTTGGGACTAGCCAGGGAGTAACAATGCAATTTAGGGTAGGGGCTGGCCACACCGGGAAAGACCAAGCACATGATTTAGGGTGGGAGGTTGGGTCCCACGTTTTATCAGTTGACCTGGAGACTGGGATCAACCAGTCCTCACTCAGTCAATCCTGCCTGCATAATGGAGGCCAGCCAAAACTCTGAACACCAGAGTTCAGGTGAGCTGCCTCACTGGCAGTGTTCCGTGCACATTGTCGCATGTGGACGCAGGGGAATGAATGCATCCTGACCTCGTGGGGAAGGGGGCAATGGAAGCTCAGCATCTGATGCTTCCTCGGATTCCACCCTGCGTGTCGTTGACCTTAAAAACAAAACAGTTATTTTACCAGCAAAAAAATAGGCTTATTCGGGGGTTATCAGATAATTCGGGACAAGCAGGCTATGGCACAAACCCTAGGCTAAGCCAACAAACAAAAAAGAGGAATGTTGTTTTATGGAGAAGAAGGAAGTCAGGAGGGATGGTTTTGAACAAAAGTCCACTGGAGAAAAAGCAAGAACTCAGGGCAATGGTGGTTTCTCATTGGCTGAGTGGCTGAGGTGGTCAATTTCTTGTAGGAAATTAAATGTACAGCTTTTCCTGTGGGGGGTCTGTAACTGATGATTCTTCCCGTTGGAGTCTGCCACTGACAGTTCTTCCTGGGATCCACACTGAGTTGGTAGCCCAGGAAAGCTCCCCCTTCTGGCCTCTCCTCTCCACTTTCATGAGGTTTCCCTTGATTGATTTTCACAGAATCTTCCCTGGCTGATTTTCATCTTTGCCCCTTTCCTATCATAAACTGTAACCGTGAGTATAGCAGCTTTCAGTGAGTTCGGTGAGTCCTTCTAGTGAATAACCAAACTTTGGAACCCTTGACTTTGCAATTGGTGTCGGAACTGGGATGGTCTTGTGCGTGGAGTTCTGGCGCCCTGGGCACGTGGAACGAATGAGTACATGAGCAGGATGTCCAGCGCTGCTCGCAGCTGAAGTTAAACAGGACCCCGCAGGGCAGGGACTCTCGTTGACTGGAAAGGAAGCTGAGGGGAGAGGAGAGGCCAGGACGGGAGCCAGGCCTGGCAGAATCCAAACCCAGGATCTGGCCACCACAGGGCACTGCCCGTCCCAAGGGCCCTTCCAGCCTGGGACCCCTGGGAAACAGAACAGGGAAAGGCTGAGGCCAACCAAGCCCATTGCGCCTGAGGCATTTCAGAGGAGGGAGGACAGGCCTCAGGCCCCCGCAGTGCCCCAGCCACAGTCCCCTGGCCCTGCATCAGGGCTGCAAACAGAGGTCATCGTGGGCTGCGCGGGGCACTGACACAATGAGGCAGCAGGCAGACGCTGAGGAGGGGACAGGTTGAGGGAGGGTGTGCTCCACAGAAAGGCACCACAATCCTTGCGATGGTTCTTGTTTTAAAGGCAGCAAGGGCCAAACCAGACCCACTTGCTGGTCTCCAGTCTGCAATCTCTGAAGCCTGGGCCTTCCCACGTCTGCCACGCACCCCTCACCATGATTCTTCAGCCCTTCAGCCCTTCAGCCCCGGGGCGGGCCTGCCCTCTCACTGCACAGCCTCGGCCAAGCCACGCCGTGAGTAGACCTCATCTACTCTGTTGGTCTCAGATTCAAAGCCAGGCCCGGGAATTTTCCTCGGCCCCTGCACATCTCAGTAATAGAACTCAGGTCTCTTGACCCAGCCCAGGACACCTCCCCCTCTTACTTGCCTACAAACTCTCCAGCCTCTGGGCTTTCCGGAATCAACTGATAGTATCATTCCGATGGTCAATCAGTCAATCAACTAACATGGTTCTTTCTCTTTATCGCACTCTGTTCTAGGCACCAGGAAAACTATAAACAATGAGGGTAGGTTCTTGCCCTCATTGACCTTAGGAAGAGTCAGACAATCTAGTGATAATCACACAAACGGACGCGGAATCACACACAGTAACAAAGGCTATGCAGAGAATCAGGGCACTGAGAGAAACGGGGAGGCTGGTTTAGACTAGCGGGTAGGGAAGACTGGGGAGTCAGGGTCCCCATCTTCCTTTTCCCTAGCGGATTTCTTTCTCCATGCACTAGCAGGCTTGCTTAGGGATTAAAGCTCCTTGCTCCAGGCTGGATACACAGGAACCATTCAATACACATTGACACCCGTTATCATTTTTCTCCCATCATTCCCTGTGAATGATGCTGCCACCATCATTCACACTCACCTCGAGAGGGGCAAAGGGCTGCTGTCCCTGGAGGTAGAGGGAGGGCTAAGGTGGCCTCATCTGTTGGTCTAGCCTTTTGGCTCAGTTCCTGAGGACTGACAGCCAGGGACAAAAAGAAACCACCATTCCTTCCGCTCCCACCCTGGGCCCGGAATGGTGCCAGGCCCTTTGTGGACATACCTGCTTTCGCTGACCATGGCGACATCCCATAGGGTGGGTGCTACAATAACCCCCATTCTGCAGATGGGGACACTGAGACCCAGAGAGGCCACACAGCAGCTAGGGGCAAAGACAAGGTAAGAACCTAAAGGGTTTCGGCTCTGGAGTCCATGCTCTTTCTGCAGCCCAGGAAGCGGCCAGAATAAACAGTATGGCTGACAGCAGCAAAGGCAAAAGAAAACAGAAAAAAGAAAACCACTGAAGACAATGTAAATGCCCATCAACTGAGGCTTAGTGAAATAAATCATGTTCATTCAATAGAATCCTCCGCTGCTGCTTGAAAAAGTGAAGCAGATAAATGCTTTTCACACTCTTGTACTGTTTGTTTGCCCCTCCAAGATAAGTGCAAAAGTCCTGGGGTCACATGTAGCAGCGAGGCGGGGAGTGGGGAGAGCGGGCGAGACCAGTCGCCAGGTGGAAACTGAGCTTCCACTCCCTCCACACACACCCCTCCCCAGGTCCCAGCAGCTCCCCCAGGCTCTGCCCAGCTCCCCCAGCTCAGCAGGAAACCGGGACCCCCACCCTTGCTAACAGAACCCACAGCGCCCTACCCCCTCTTCTGTCACAGAGAACTTCTTTAGGGTCTGGGAGAAATGGCCTCATCTCTCATCAAGTTTCTGCAGGGGCTCTTCCTCTCTCCTCTCCCTCCAGGAGGTACCTGTGCTGCCCCCTCACTGCCTCTCCCCCACTGCCCAGAAGCTTCTCAACAGACTGGGCTTTTGCATACCAAAAGTAGGAGGGGAAGGGTTATTTCGCAGGTAACCTCTCCCTCCCGCTTCCCCGCTCTCCCTCAAACCTCCCCCAAGGCAGCGAGATCTAGAACTTTCTTCTCCCGCGTGTGTTTGGGAGAGCACAGAAAAATCAGTGTCTCAAAAAACGATCCCGTGACAGTTTCCCCTGCTACTAAACAGACATGCATGGTATATAAGTACATAATATATACATTTATTTATAAATATATCCGTATCTATGAGTGTGCGTGCTACAACTATGGCTACCCAACAGTCCTGGGATAGTTTCTCTTGTTTATTGTTTTTAATATCACTAAAATTAACGATCACGTCACATGTTATGCCAGAAATACATTCAGCTGCAGGGAACCGTATACCCAATTAACAGGGGCTCCAATATATTGACATTGGTTTTCCTCGCGTCACAGAAGCGTGGGGACAGGCAGCAGCTCAAGGGCGCACCGAGGACCCAGACTCCTTCTGTCTCTCGCCCCATGGTCCTCTCCCTCTGTTGGTTTCCCATCGTCAAGCTCGGTGCCTCACGGTCCCAAGGGAGGCTGCTGTAGCCCCAGGCATCACATTTTGTGTTCAGACAGGAGGGGGGGCGGGTGGGGGACGAACAGTGCCTCGTAAGAGAAGCAGCCCCTCCCCTAGAATGGCTCCTTACCATCCCACTTGGCTATCATCAGCCACAATGTTGTCAGATGCCCCCTTCTCTCAGGGAAGCTGCAAAGTGACCGGCTGACTTCGCCAGCCCCTGCGAGGGTGGCAGGAAAGGGAGGAGGGGATTGGGAACGTCTGCTGCGTTACCGCACCGCGCGGCCCACCGGGGCACCATGCTTTTATGGTTCACAGAACCGCTACGGCTGCCATTGTACCAAAGCTGCAGCTGAGGCTCAGAGGCCGCGACAGAGCTGCCAAAGGTCCCATGGTGCGGCGGCCGTGCAGAGAGGACCGGAGCGGAGCCCGCAGAGCTTTCCAGTACACTGCACTGCCCGTTGCCCCATGTGATCTGCGGGCTTCACGCTCGCTTGGCCCAGAGAGTCATTCCATGGCCAGGTGAGCGAGTGTGGCCATCGCCTTCCTGGAGGGCAGAACAGGGACTGGGGAAATACCACTGGGGGCTGTCTGAGAGAAACCCAGGTGGCTTCTCAGAGGCGGTGACCCCCAAGTTGGGACCTGAAACTCCTTAGCCAGGGATCCAGACTCTTCAGCCTGGCCTCTGCCTCCTTCCCTGCCAGGCCCGCCCCTGGCCCGGACCCTGGCCCAGAACTCATGCTCGGTGCATGTTTGTTGAATGAATAACTTGAAGACTATAGAGCAAGAGGATACAAAAGCAGGACAAAACGGTCCACTTCTACAAGCTCATAAGAAAGGTTAGCAGGAGCACAGCGTGGGCTTTTTCTTCCGAAGGTGAAATGAGGAAACTAATGAAATGTTAGGTAGGGTGGGTGGGGGAAGGAACAGGCTGCCTCATGGAGAGGGTTTCCTTGGGCTGAAAGGCACCCAGGGCCAACAGCATCCCCGGGGTCTGTCCCAGGGTTGAGAGAAGCCTTCCTGCGCCCCGCTCCAGACCACACCCCCACCCCCTGCCTTCTTTCCCGGGCCCTGGCACCTGTCCCAGCTACCACACCCTCCATTTCATCCAGGGGAATCCTTCTAAGATAACAACCCGTCCATGTCACTGCTCAGCTCGAAGCCTTCTGGGGCTTCCCCGTGATTGCCTCCCACCTTCACCGCTCCTACCCTGCTCCAAAACCCTCCATGGTTCCCCTCTACACTGAAGATAACATCTGATCTCTTCAACAGCGGCCCCCAAAGGCCTGTATGATCCCGGCCCAGCCCATCTCTCCCAGCTCACACCGACTCCTGACCGCCCCCCACCCCCATGCCCTGCACACCAGCCACCCTGCACTCCTCATTATCCTGGAATGCCTCTCTCCTTCTCTCTCTCTAAGAATTTTTCACTTATTTATTTTTTGTTTTAGAGAGATTGAGAGCATGCGCGGTCAGGGGAGAGGCAGAGGAAGAGAGAGAGACAGACAGACAGACAGACAGAGAGAGGGAATCCCAAGCAGGCTCTATCTCATGACCCTGGGATCATGACCTGAGCCAAAATCAAGAGCCGGATGCTCAAGCTACTGAACCACCCAGGCTCCCTCCCCCACTTTCTCTCTTGCTCACATGATGTCCCCTCTGCCTTCTCCCATTCCTCTTGACCTGGCTGGCTTCCACGCATTCTTCAGGATGTCTGGCCTGACTCCTGGCCCGTGTCAGGTGTCCCTTCAGTGCACCCCTGTGCACCTGTGCTGCCTCCACCCCTGCACCCCCCCCCCCACGATCCAGGAGCTCCCTGGAAGACGTGTCCCTGGCCACTGCACCCCCAGCACCCCCAGCACCCGGCAAACCCAGTCACGTCCATGCCGATCTGTCACACCCACACATGGAAGTGATGCCTGGCCTACGGTCAGTCGTCGGCTCACACCAGGCCCTGGGGCCGAACCAGGAGCCTGTCTGTAGCCCCTCTCCCTCCCTGCATTACCGTGCACCTTCGGAGATGGGAACTGATCTTATTCTTTGAGCACCTGCCGGGCGCGTCACGGAGGCTGCTTCATCCGTGCCTCCCAACAGCTTGGGAGTGGGCGGCGTTTTCCCGGCTGATGGATGAAGAGCCAGGGCCCAGAGGGGAAAGACTTGCCTGGAGTCCCACAGAAGCCCCACGGCTTCCAAGATTCACTGGGTCTGAGCCAGCTTGGCTGACTCAAGTGCACGCTCTTCTCCACAGCACACTGAGTCTGGGTGATGGGTCAGATTCTTCTCTGCATTCCCTAAGGCACCTGACCCAAAGCAGGTGGCAAGGACTACGGCTACAGCAGGAAGGAGTAGGACCCTGGAGGCAGGCCAGAGGTGGGCAGGGGCTCAGGGCTGGCACTGGTAGGACACCAAAGATGGCCTCCTCAGCCACCCTGCACAAACTCCCCTCTCCAGCCTGACTCTGGCCTCACCACCCCTCGTGCAGACACTGTTCCAGGCCCTTTCCTGGCCCCCAGACTTCCTTTTTCCAAAGCTTCTCCTTCTCCAGTAGCCTGCCCCGCCTCCACCCCAAGGCTCCCCATGACCTACAGAACAGAGCCCAGGTCCCTCCTCTGACCCCCTCAGCTCTGACATTCTGTTTCCACCCCCACACTGGCCCCAGATGGCATGGGGACCGCACCCAGGGTGAGGGGCACAGAACATGGGGAGGCACGTGCACTGGCTTGTTTATTGCATAAAGTCTTGGAGACTCGGTAAGGCACGGAGTCTGGGAAGGGGGCGGGGTGCCCTGGGGGACGTGGTCAGGAATATCCAGGCCTCAGTGCTGGGCACCCCATCGTGGGGAGTGCTCCCACTCTTCGAGTGGCTCTGAGTGCTTCTCTCCTTCAGGACCCTCTCCTGGGGAGCCTGAGCATAAGGGGCCCTTTTTTTCCCAAGAGGGGGAGTACAGGTGACAGGGGACAAAGGTAAGGAAGAGGCAGCTCTGTGGTCCGGATCTCATCCCTGAAGGCACTAAGAACAGGGGGCCCAGCTCAGAGGCGAGTCCTGGAGGGGGGTAGGGGTAGGGGCTCAGCGTGGCAGACTCACTGAGCCCGGAGACTCCGAGCGGGCTGGCTGCAGGGGGCCGCCTCAGCTGAAGTCTCGGTTCGGCAGGAGGAGGGGGGCCACCAGGGTCCACAGGTAGAGGAGCAACCCCGCCCAGCTGGCACAGATCTTCACCCACACGGCTGTCCACGTGCTGATCATCTTCCGGGCCTCGCCGGGTCTGCGACACACCATGATCCCAGTGAGCCGGGCCCCCGGCGCCGTGACCGCAGATCTGGCCCTGCCCTTACGACCCCGGTGCGACCTCTGACCTCGACTCTGGCTCTGACTCTGTAACCCTAGCCCCCCTCTCTTGATAGGTTTGACACCTGGCCTTAGCTATGTCTTTGACCCCAGATGTAGCTTTCGACAAATACCACCGACCTGACCCTGACCTCAATTTCAACACTGACCCCGTCCTAGACTATGTTATAACCTCACTTGGGGACCCTGGAGCTCCAGTCCTGACCTCCAACCTGGCCTCTGACCCTCAATCCTGTAACTCCATCCCTGGCCCCTGGTCTTATGACCAAGTTCTGATATCTCTGACCTTAAATCTGCCCCTTGACTTTTAAATCGTAGCTCCTTGACCTGGAAACTTCAATCCTGGCTTTACGGCCTGCTAGCCCCAATTTTAACCCAATGGCCAAATCTGTGACTTTGTGTGTGCCCAATCCCAACCCTTGACCTCATGACTCTTACTCTTGACCCTGTGACTTTGATTCTAACCCCACACCCTAAATCCTAACCCTCCCGCCGTGAATCCCAACTCTGACCTCAGAATGCAAATCACCACCCATGATCTGTACACCCTCTTGTGCCCTGCACAAGCCCGCGGTCGCCTCCTTCTCAGGGGCTTAGTGAAGGTGCCAGCTGCCGAGCAGGGAAGCTGGGGCACAGACGGGCAGGCTCTGTGGAGGGTCCTGGACATCACCCAAGCCTTGAGCATCAGGAAGAACCCAGGGAGGGGCCAGAGGAGAGGACACGTGTGCCCCACACGTCCTGGCACGGCGGGTTCCATCCGTGCGCGGCCAGGCTGCACGCACCTGTACCAGTTGGTGAGCGTCATCATTATGTGCAGGGACGCGAGCACCAGGCAGAAGTGGAAGAAAGAGTAGCTGTAGGTGACGCCATCGTGCTCATTGTCGAAGGCCCGGCCCCCGCAGGTCGCCACCTGTTGCTGCTGCGTGGCCTCCAGCGCGGACGGGCACTCCTCTGTCTGCATCAGGTTGTTAACCTGCCGGTGGTCCGAGGAGCGCAGACTGTGGGGGGAGGGAGGAAGGAGGCAGGTGGGCAGTTCCAGGGGGCCTCGTGAGCCAGGGCGTCGGTCACAGCAATGGGCACAACGGTTCTGGAACCTCGGGGCCCGGTGACCTGCTGGTTAGGCGCTGGGCCCAGAAATTATCTAACTGCTTTGACTCTGAACTCCACTCCCACTCCCTCCGTGGCCTGAGGCAAGACACGTGACCTTTCTGAGCCTCTGTAAAATTGGGGAGAACGGCACCTCCCTCGTAGGCTTGCCAGGAGGATTAATAAGGTAAAGCCCCTCGCACTATGCCCGGCACAGACTATAAACTAAAGAAACAAGCACTGTTACTCAGGTTGTCCATTCACCAGGTCTGTAAACAGGTACTGAGTACCCAGTACCGCCAGTGACATGCCAGGTATGACATTCACTAATAATGTTAATCATTAAGAACGCTCATTTGCTATTAAGTTCGTTTTCCTTCTACTGGGTGAGCAGTTTTACCAATTATGTCCCCTTTCTTCATGTTTATAATTTAAAAATACAAGAGTAATGGTTTTTTGTCATTTCTTTTCTGTAATGAGGTCTTGGTATTTTTAACAGTATTTAATAGTTTGAGACACAAGGCAATGTCGTGGATCCAACTTGCATTTAGAAAAAAAGTGACAAGAAGGAGCTCTGGGCCCCAGCCCCACCCCATCAAGTGGAGAAGTCACTGACTGAGCTTTCGCTGACCCCGATCACCAAAACATCATGCTGACATCTAATACACAGGAGCCCAGGTCCCAGGGACGTAGCTGGGCATAGCTGTTCACACTTCTTTGCTTCCTGGGTTCTAAGAACCATGCTAAGAGCAGACAGGCCCCTGGGGTGCCTGGATGGCTCGGTCATTTAAGCCCCTGACGTTTGGTTTTGGCTCAGGTCATGAGCTCATGGTTCGTGGGTTTGAGCCCCACACCAAGCTCTGTGCTGACAGCATGCAGCCTACTTGGGATTTCTCTTCTCTCTCTCTCTCTCTCTGACCCTCCCCGGCTTGCTCGCTCTCTCTCTCTCTCTCTCTCTCAAAAAATAAATATATCAACATAATAAGAAAGATAAAAATAAAAAAAGAACAGACAGGCCCCGGGGCTCTCAGAGCCGCTGCCCAGTGACCACAGGCTGGGGAGGCGTGCGTTCCGGAAGCAGCGGGCAACAGCTCGGTGCCTGGATCGCCACCAGCGGGGACCATGTCCTCAAGGTCTGCGGCCACTGCATGCTCACGGCCTCAGACAGGCGGCTGCTCCTCCTGGGCCTCCAGTTTCCTTTTCTGCAAATTGGAGGTGATGTGGGCCTTTCCAGGTTGAAAAAGGGATCAAATGAGGTGATGAAGAGAGACGTTTGTGAACTGCCCAGGCTTGGCTTGGAGAAAGGGCTTTGAAAAAAAGGTCAAAACAAAACAAAATGTGCAACGGCCTCAAAATGTTCCGAGACAGGTGTGCTGCTCTTAGGGGAACGGGCCCTGACCGGATGGACGACTCGGGGAGAAGAGAGGAGCAGCATAGAGGCTCCCTCCTGGCTGTGAGGGGAGACATGGGAAGCAGCGCTGGGAGCCATGTGGGGCCTCGAGGAGGCAGTAATGAGTCAGCCAGATTGAGTGTAAACAGCAGTTCTGCTCAGTATTAGTGTCTGGTGACCCTCACAAAACAGTCACTCACCGCCACCCAGCTGTGCAAATAAATGTTCACAGCTATTTGCAATAAAAGCAAACACTTGGCTCCCACTCCCTGCCGAGTTCTTTTCTAAGTGCCTTACACATACTGACTCATCTATAATCTTTCAACAATCCAGTGAAGTAGGTACTATTTTTATCCTTATTTTACAGATCAGCAAACTAAGGCACAGAAAGAAAGGTTAAGTGACCTGCCAGAGATCACCCTGTTGGTGAGTGGCAGTGACAGGTTCAAACACAGGCAGTTTGGCTCCAGGGTCCATACCGATAAACACTTGCTAAGATGCCCCTTTAAAAAAAGTTGTAATTGGCACAAACAACAGACACTCAGATCAATGGAACAGAATAGAGAACCCAGAAATGGACCCACAAACGTATGGCCAACTGATCTTTGACAAAGCAGGAAAGAATATCCAGTGGAATAAAGACAGTCTCTTCAGCAAGTGGGGCTGGGAAAACTGGACAGCAACATGCAGAAAAATGAACCTGGACCGCTTTCTTACACCATACACAAAAATAAACTCAAAATGGAGGAAAGACCTAAATGTAAGAGGGGAAGCCATCACAATGCCCGAGGAGAAAGCAGGCAAAAACCTCTTTGATCTTGCCCACAGCAACTTCTTACTCAACACGTCTCCAGAGGCAAGGGAAACAAAAGCAAAAATGAACTACTGGGACCTCATCAAAATAAAAAGCTGCTGCACAGCAAAGCAAACTATCAGCGAAACTAAAAGGCAAACAACGGAATGGCAGAAGATATTTGTAAATGACATATCAGATATAAAGGGTTAGTGTCCAAAATCTATAAAGAACTTATCAAACTCAACACTCAAAGAAAAAAATAATCCAGTGAAGAAATGGGCAAAAGACATGAATAGACACTTCTCCAGAGAGGACATCCAGATGGCCAACCGGCACATGAAAAAATGCTCACCATCACTCATCATCAGGGAAATACAAATCAAAACCACAATGAGATACCACCTCACACCTGTCAGAATGGCTAACATGAACAACTCAGGCAACAACAGATACTGGCGAGGATGCGGGGAAAGAGGATCTCTTTTGCACTGCTGGCGGGAATGCAAGCTGGTGCAGCCACTCTGGAAAACAGGATGGAAATTCCTCAAAAAATTAAAAATAGAACTGCCCTAGGACCCAGCAATTACACTACTAAGTATTTATCCAAGGGATACAGGGGTGCTGTTTCGAAGGGACACATGCACCCCCATGTTTATAGCCGTACTATCGACAATAGCCAAAGTATGGAAAGAGCCCAAATGTCCATCGATGGATGAATGGATAAAGAAGATGTGGTATATATATATGTGTGTGTATACGTATATATATACAATGGAGTATTACTTGGCAATCAAAGAGAACAAAATCTTGCCATTTGCAACTACATGGATGGAACTGGAGGGTATTATGCTAAGCGGAATTAGAGAAAGACGAATATCATATGGCTTCACTCATATGAGGACTTTAAGACACAGAACAGACGAACATACGAGAAGGGAAGCAAAAATAATATAAAAACAAGGAGGGGGACAAAACATAAGAGACTCTTAAATATGGAGAACAAACAGAGGGTTACTGGAGAGGTTGTGGGAGGGGGGATGGGCTAAATGGGTCAGGGGCATTAAGGAATCTACTCCTGAAATCATTGTTGCACTATATGGTAACTAATTTGGATGTAAATGTAAAAAATAAAATTTTAAAAATAAATTAAAAAAAAAAGTTGTTATGTGGGTGCCTGGGTGACTCAGCCGATTGGGCATCTAGTTCGGCTCAGGTCATGATCTCACGGTTCGTGGGTTTGAGCCCTGCATCGAGCTCTGTGCTTGGAGCCTGGAGCCTGCTTTGGACTCTGTGTCTCCCTCTCTCTCTGCCCCTCCCCCTCTTGTTCTCTCTCTCTCTCTCTCTCTCTCTCTCTCTCTCTCTCTCTCAAAAATAAAAATAGACATTAAAAAAATTTGTTTTAAGTTGTGTGATCTTAAGTATGAGCTGCCCCCTCTCAGGTGACACTGTAGGGGTCACGACCACCCTGGGCATTGGAGGTTACCCTCTTCCTTTTATGAAGAGGAAACTGAAGCTCAGAAAGACCACACAGCAGGTGAGTGACAGAGCCTGTACCTGCTGACCCCAGTCCAGGCTTCTCCCCTGCCCCCACAGGCGCCTGCCCCTACCGAGCTGGGCACGTGCCAGCCGGATGTGCAAGAAGCGTCCCTGGCCCAGGAGGCAGCGTCCAACCCTGCCTCCGCAGCCCAGTCATGCTGTGCCCCCCTGAGGGACTTGGTTTCTCCACTAGCACAATGCTAGACATGCACGTGTCGAGCGCGCCTCCCAGCCTGGTGTCTTGGCTCCCACATCTTCCCCTTGCTCGCGCCATCAGGCCCCGCCAACGTGACACCTCCCCAGAAGCCAGACCCCCCACTCTACCTGATGAAGACGGTGCATAGGATAAAGATGATGAGCCCCACGATGCTCGGTGCATCCCACCAGTGAGTCTCGTAGCCCTCGGGGCCTGCCAGGATCGTCCCGTTGCTCAAGTGGGTCAGCAGGTGAGGGTTGCATTTCTGGTCTAGGGATGGGAGACCAGTCACCCTCAGCCCACGCAGGCCAGGTCTGAGGTAGGGCAGACAGCCAACCCAAATGGACAGACAGACAGACATACAACTGACCATCCAAATCCCAGCGACAGACAGAACTTAGCAGACAGATGACAGGGAAATAGATCCTGGAACAGAGAGGGTCCTCCTACTCCCTGAAGGACTAGCATGAGGAACAGGCTGGGCTGAGGTGTCCCTGACACCTGTGAGGGTCTCCAGCCCCCCCCAGAAGGTCGCTACTGACCCAGGAATGAGCCCAGGCTTCCTCGAAACCAGGCCTGTACTCACCAGGGACACTGGACAGGGCCAACCAGGTGACAAATGTGGTGTAGAGTGTGATGACGGAGGCCTGCAGCAGACCCGAGTTGGGCTGGGCGTCCTGGCAGAGGCAATCCATCAGGAAGACCCCGTCAGACGTGGGGGACACCCCACCCACACCTAGCCCACTCCCTCCCAACCAGGGGACCTCAGAAAGCCCCAGCACCCTAGGGCCATCCCACCCCACACCCTTCGGGAAAACACAGTACCCAGGCCACCCACCACCCACCCCGGCTGCCCAAACATGGAGTCTCCATTCTCTCTCTTAACAAATCATCTCAGTCTCTCCCCTGCTGAGAACGCTTCACTCTGAATTAAAGCCCTCCAGGTTCACCCCCTCGCCCCCTCAAGCTCCTCCCTGCCCACCTCCCACCGCAGGGCAGCCACAGTGGCCTCCTCTCTGTCCACAGAACCCACCAAACCCTCTCCCCCACTCAGGGCCTTTGCACTTGCTATGCCTGCATCCAACTCTAGATTTTGGCTCAGGTCACGATCTCACTGTTCATGGGTTCAAGCCCCACATCAGGCTATGCGCTGGGAGTGCAGAGCCTGCTTGGGATTCTCTCTCCCCCCTCTCTCTCTGCCCCTCCCCCCGCTTGTTCTCTCTCCATTTCAGAAAGAAAGAAAGAAAGAAAGAAAGAAAGAAAGAAAGAAAGAAACTAACTTTAAAAAAAAGCACAGGGTCTGGAGCCAGTCTGCCTGTTCCACCCCTAGCTCTGCCCCCTACCAGCTGGGTGACCTCAGGCGAGTGTCTTTCCTCCTCCAAGAAAGTATGAAAGTGGAAAGTGGGGACGATGATGGTGCACGACTAAATGACAGGACAGATGCCATCGACTGGTAGCTATTGTTATTCTTCCCCCTCTTCTCCACAGCTGTATCCCCAACACCTACAAGAGGGCCTGGTACACAGTAAGTGTTCCGGAAGTATTTGTTGAATGAATACTGATTGCTGTGTGAGCTGGGACAGAGGGATCACCCTCTGTGGGCTTCAGTTTTCTCATCTGGAAATGAGGCTCTGACCAGAAGGGAGGTTCCCCACCTTTCTGCTAAAGACCCTCAAAGGCTACCCAAGCTAGCTGTGAAGTCCCTGGTGGGACGAGATCCCCAACCACGAGGCACCCCTGGGCTCAGAGGCTTTCTGAAAAGCACACGATGACCTGGGGAGCCCCACCCATTACCCTAGATGTTCTGGGACTAGAAACTGTGGAACTCCCAACACCCCTTATTGAGGGGTCTAGGAATTGTTGCTCAGTGGTCCTCCCTGACGGTCTCCCGATTTCCATAAAGACAACAATGATAACAACAGTTAATGTCTGATGGATACTTATACTCCCGACCCCGTTCTGTGTGCTCACAAACTCGATCTCCATCCTGCAAATAACTCCAAAGACTAGGTATTATCCTCATTTTTACATTTGAGAAGAGAAAAGCACAGAGAGGTTAAGGCACTTTCCTAAAGACACCCAGCATGTAGATGTGCAAACTGGGACTCCAACCCAGGGAGGCTGACTTGGGAGTCCACACTCTTAGCCCAAGCCTCTGTGACTAACAGCCCCGTCCCAGGACCCCAAGGTTCCCACCAGAAGTCCCACACACCAAGGGGCCTGGCATCAGGATGGGCAAAGACAGGCGGGCTCACCTGGACCTTGGGCAGGACGGCGACAATGGAGACGCAGACACAGAGAGTGAGGTTGAGGCCGATGAAGACCTTGCCCTCGTAGCAGGGGCCGGGGTGGGTATAGTAGATGAACAATAGCGTCACGGCCGCAATGGACAGCGTGTAGAAGAGGAGGGTGAAGAAGAAGAGGCCTGGGCAGGAAGGGTGGCAAGCAGCAGAGTCAGGAGGCGCAGGGACCCCCGAGCCCTCCGGGGGCTTGTCGGGCAGTCCCCTGTGTGAGCCCTCAGCTTCCTCATTGGAGGAATGACATCGGAGTCTCCTGAATGTCTGTCATTCACCAACACCTGAACTGAGACGGCTCCCTTGCCATAAAGAAGTTAACCATGCAAAGAAATATGACGGACACACAACAGTCTTTTAAAAAGCCAACTGGAGGGGTGCCTGGGTGGCTCGGTCAATTAAGCGTCCGACTTCGGCTCAGGTCATGATCTCACGGTTTGTGAGTTAGAGCCCCACATTGGGCTCTGCGCTGACAGTGCAGAGCCTGTTGGGATTCTCTCTCTCTCTCTCTCTCTTGCTCTCTGCCCCTCACCTGCTTGTTCTCCCTCCCTCTCTCTCTCTCGCAATTAAAAAAAAAATGAAAAGTCAACTGGATGCATAGTGACCTGCTGAAGCCCTGCTCTCTGTCAGAGAGACCAGCGTGAGAGAGGCGTGAAACCAGACCAGCTCCTGAGTGAGCCTTTCTCCTTGATCGGCTCAGAAAGACAGCTGAACAGGCACCCATCCTGCCACGGGGGCTTCAGTGACCGAGTGTCATTTGGCTGGGTCTGGGCTGGCTGTGCGTGGCCCATCCTGTGGGAACCGCTGAACTCAGACCCCGCCAAGGCCTCTCCAGTTCGGCTCTCCTCTGACCACCCCCTCAAGTGACCCCAGAGCCAGCTGCCCCGTCCCTCCATCTGCCCTGGACAGTTCAACTGCTGCCCTGGGGCAGGGGGCTGTTCCAGATGCCCTCGAGGCTTTCCTGTAGCTGCGGGGACGCCCTGACGCTCAGGAAGTCCCAGTCCCCGGGGTCTGGAGGCTGAGTGGCGGTGCTCACCTGCATACCAGGCCCGGGAGTCACATTCCTCAGCCTTGCCCAGCCACCGCTGGTTCCAGGAGTGCGCGAAGTCGATGAACAGCACCAGCTGGATGAGGATGAAGAGGAAGGAGCCCACGACACCACAGTAGAACCAGACTGGGTGGGGAGAGGGGAGGGAGAGGTGAGGGGAGAGGAGGCGAGGCCGTAGGGGAGCAGCCTGAGCGCCAGGCTTCCTGGGATTTACGCAGCAGGCACGCTCCCGTTGTCTCCCTCTCACACCCATTTACCCAGTCGACAACCGTTCATGCCACGCCCCTGCGATGGCGACACTGAGAAACAGCAGAGTCCCTGGTCTCAGGGATGTCCCTAGCCATGCACAGAGATGCTGCGTGGCAGGTGGCAGGGTCAGGTTGAGGCACGTTCCGCAGGCCCCCCCACGTTGTCTAAAGGCCATGTGGCCAAGCACCAGGGTGCTGTCTCCCTGGGTGGGGGGGGGCAGCGACCCGGCCAGCAGCCTGGGGTCTGTGTGCCGAGGCAAAGAGCAACCCCCACCAGTGCTCCTCCCTCTGGAGACCCCACCTCCCCCCCTGGGAGCCCCCATCCCTCCCACCAAGGCCGCCTACCGTTGGAGAAGGAGCCATCAGGGATGTAGAATGCGCCCACGGTGATGCCCACGAGGACCAGGAACTTAAAGAACCAAAATCTATTGGGGGTGGCGAGGAGAGCCAGGGGGGCTAAGTGGGGGGTGGGCCCCAGAACTCCCACCCCCAAAGAGCAGGTACTGGGACAGGTGAAGAGGGACTTTCTAGTGGTCTGCTGGGCACAGAAAGTCTGTCCTGGCCCTTGAAAAACCTGAGGGGCAGAGGGAAGGACCAAGCTGGAGTGACAGTGATCACCCAGGTTCCTGCCCCAACCGTGTCACTACAGTGCTGTGTGGCCTTAGCATGTTCTTGCCCTCTCTGACTTACTCATCTGAGAAGTGGGAGCAACTAGCTGAGCTGATCTCTGTGCTTTGGTGGCTCCTGAGTGGGGGCAGGGCCTGGGCTGGAGTCGTGCAGGGGGTCCTAGCTGCGGGCAGGAGGGGCGCCCTCACCCGTTCTGGATGGCAGCCCTGGGGTCCCGGCTGCTGCGCACGCAGAGCATGAGCAGGGTGAAGAGGAAGAAGAAGGCTGCCGTCGCAAAGCACATGCGGTAGACGGCGCGGTGGCCGAGCAGGGAGCCACAGTCGATGTGGCCCTGCAGGACGACGGGGGTCCCGGCCCCCTCCTCACACACCCACGGCAGCTGAGGGGAGAGAGAGCAGCGTGAAGGCCCCTGCCCCCGGAACCCCGGGCCGACTCTGCCAAGGCCTGCCACGAGGGAAGCCCCCTCCTTCCCCTCCATCTGCACCCCTGCCCACCGCTGGGGCTGAACTCCTGAGAGTGAGCGTCCCCCCCCCCCCACCCAGCCCGGGACAGATGGGGACACAGGGTCCAGTCACAGGTCGTTACTCTCTGCGTGTCTCCCTGCTGTCGCACCTGCAGCCTCAGGACCTCATGGCTCTGTCGAAAGCAGGGCTCCCCCTAGTGCTCTCCTCCATCACCCACATCAGAACCCCCGGAGATTCTGGGGGAAAGTGAGACTCCAGGGCCCCTCTCGGAGTCTCTGAGGCGGGGGCTGAGAGTCTGCATTTCTAGCACACTCCCCAGGGCATTCGTACCTTCCCACACGCGCACACATGTCAGGGCCACTGGCCTAAATGTCGCCCTGGATCTGTGCCAGGCTATGAAACGCGGAGAGGAAGGGAAGAGAGGACCCCAAACGGGGCTTGAGCACTAAGGAGGGGACAGCATGCCCCGGGGCCAGTGTCCAGGGGACAACGATGATTAGTAAGATTCTCCAAGGGAGACTTATGAGAAGCCAGAACTCCCATGTGAGGTTCAAACTCTCCTCCCCACGTGAAGAAACGCCCCTGTCACCAAGCCGGGTCACTCCTGCCCAGCGTCCTCAGAGGGCTGGGCACCCCCAGCCTGCAGCAGCGGGGCCTTCGCTGCGGGCCAGTCCTCCAGGCCACCTCGCTCCCCTGCCTGCCCTCAGGGCCGCTCACCTTGTAGAGCTGACTCTCCACACCAGGGCTCAGCATGATGACGGACACCAGCACCCCCAGGAAGAGGAAGGCCGTGAAGATGAGGCGGGTCACGGTGGAGTTAGGACTGGAGGGACAGCAGCTGCACAGGATGCAGGGGGCAGAGCCGCAGAGGCAGGACGCCTGCAGGGGAGGGCAGGACGGCACCCTTACTCCCCCCCTCCTCTCCCCTTCCCCATCCGAGCAGGAGCACCCATGACCACCCCCCCTTCCCTGTCCCCGAATCCTAGGCGAGCCTGCCCTCCTCCTGCCAGACAGGGGCGCACCTCCTCCCCAGATATTATCCCATTTAACTTACAAGCCCCAGAGGAAAGCAAGCCTCGAAAAGGTTGGGTCACACTGTTTCTGATGCAGGGGGAAGCAGAGTGGTAAAAGGTAAATAGATAGATAGATAGATAGATAGATAGACAGATAGATAGATAGATAGAGCGATCCATCTAGAAGACCAGCTCTGGCCCTGATAAGCTGTGTGACCGTCTTTAACTCACTCAACCTCTCTGAACCTCAGTTTCCCCTTCTATAAGGTGGGAATCATAACGGTACCTACTTGTCACAGGAATTTTATTTCATTTTATTAATGTTTTATTCATTTTTGAGAGGGAGTGAGCAGGGAGGGGAAGGGGTGGGGGAGACAGAGGATCTGAAGTGGGCTCTGAGCTGACAGCAGTAAATCCGATGCGGGGCTTGAACTCACGAACTGTGAGATCATGACCTGAGCTGAAGTCCGGACACTCAACTAACTGAGTCACCACATGCCCCAGGAATTTTAAATTGTAACCCGCTCAGGCTTCCTTTCTCCGCTCCCTGCTTAGCTTCTCTCCATAGGACTTACTATCATCTGACTGGCCTTCTATTTTACTCATGTGTGTCCCCCTCCTGTTTCTAGCACGTCAGCTCCACCAGGGCAGGGGTTGTGGTCGTCCCAGAAAGCGGGGGATAGTGCCTGGCTCATAGCAGGAGCTCAGTGACTACCTAGTGAACAAAGGCAAAGTGTCTGGCATAGCCCCAGACATATGTTAAGACCTCAAGAAACATTCAGAGAAACGCCTGCTGAATGAATGGAATGTAGAATTGTGAGTGGCTGTGATTTCCTGCTCCGGGGCGGTCTAACCCTTTCCCTCTCCCGGTTCCTCTGCCCAAGCTGGCGCCAGTCAGCCCCTGGCCTCCCTGGGACTGGCTGAAATCACTCTGGGGGCTGCTGATGCCACAGTATTCACAGCTGGCGCCCCAAAAGAAGGCTGACCCTCCTGGGAACCGGGCCCGCCACCAGATATACCTGGTCACCCGTCTATCTTCCCCCAAACAGCCCCAGCTCCTCACCCAGGCATTTAAGAGTCAACAGCAAGAAGGACACCAGCTCTGCCTCCTACAGGAACACACTCAACGATCATTACGCCTGTCCTGGTAGGTGCTGCCCTGAGAGTCACTGAGGGGGGCCCACTTTAGACTGGGGGTAGCGGGTCCCCTCCCTGAACAAGTGACATTTAAGCTGAGCTGGAGAATGAGGAGGCTCTCTCCCGACCAAGGGGAAGAAAGAGTGTTCCAGACAGAGGGAACAGAGGCGGAGGCTGCTCTGGGGCAGGCAGGAGCCGGACGATGGAGGAAGAGAAAGAGGCCGCTGTGACGGAAGCTTTGGCGAGCAGGGAGTGGCGAGGTTGGCCAGGCTGGCGGGGCCCGGCAGCCATGTGCAGAACCGTAGTGTTGACCCTAAGAGCAGAGGGCATCCATCAAGGGGTTAAAGCTGGGGACAGGAACAGCCTTACACTGCGAGACTGGCTCTACGGAGAGCAGGCTGAGAGGGACCCAGCACCCTACTTTCTGGACTGGTCACCAGACACACAGCACAGTCTGCTTGAAATGTAGCTGCCCTCCCGTCTCCCCTTCCCTTCTTCCCAAGAATAGAAACGCCCCTGGAAATGCCCCGTTACCCATCTCTCTCACCCGCACAGCCAAGTACAGTGAAATGAAATACTTGCAGAACGAATTTCTTCTTCATGGCCCGAATCATAACTTGTCCAGCAACTCACGGTTTCACCTTGCGGCACTCACCGCAAGCCCTGCCTCCTACCCCTGGCCACCTTCTGGGGGGTGAGGGGACAAGCAAATGCCAGAAAAGTGTTTTACAGACATAAAGAACATTCTGGCTATCAGACAGACTGGCTATTAGTCCCATTTTACAGATGAGGAAACTGAGATCAGAGAGGTTAAGAATGTGCCAGAGTCACCCGGCAAGTGGACAGCAGTGCTGAGAGCCAAGGAGTGATAGTGACAGCTATCCTTTATGAGTTATCCCGTCCCAGGCACCCTGATAAGCAAGCACCTTACCTACATTAAGTGTCGCTGACACTATGGAGTAAGTGTGTCGTAACCTCCCACGTACAAATGGGGAAAATGACTCAGACAGGCGACACGACCAAGGTCACACATAGCAAGTAAGCTGAGGACCTGGGGTTTGAGCTCATGTCCGTCTGTACCAAGGGCTCACTAGTTCATCAATGGCAGTCTCATTTAATGTCAAAACAGTCCCTCCAATGCCAGAAAAAGCCAACGGGGGCCCACAAGCACTGATCTCGGGAGCCAGAAGTTGAGGTGCCCGAGTCAGAGCCTGGCTCTGGCTTGTTACCATCTCCGTTTGAGACCTAAGAAAAGCTTCCCCACTGCAATCAGGGAAGGGGGAGGGGGCTTGGCCTTTCAATTCACTCGAATTCTTGGAGATCAAAATCCAGGTGTTGCTGACACTCGAAACCTCGGAATTTTCCCAGGGCCGGCAGCCAGACAGACCAGACCGGGGAGAGAAAGACACACACCAGCCGCCACCACCAGTGGCTTCCGGTGGGTTCTTGGGCACCTTGCAATCGTTCCTACATTCTGACCGGGTCGCTCCACCTCCACCATTGCTGCTACAAGAACCTCTTCCTACAGAACTACCAGCTCACGCGAGCAAGGGCAGACACGTGCATACACGCATACACACGCGCACATGCAAGATCATCGCGGCACTGTTCACACAAGGAAAGGACTAGGGGAAAACTGAAAAGAACTAAATGCCCATCAAGACATCGTGGTCCTCCCCTAAGAGGGATTCTCTGCTGAATGCAGCAGATGCGTAGATGATACTTAAGTGGGTACGTGTAGCTAAACAGAAGTCAATATAAATTATGCCTCAATAAAGTTGATTTTATTACTAAAGAAGAAAACTTTTAAATGAAGACAAGGGGCGCCTGATTAAGCGTCCAACTTCAGCTCAGGTCATGATCTTGCGGTCCGTTGAGTTCAAGCCCGGAGTTGGGCTCTGTGCTGACAGCTCAGAGCCTGGAGCCTGCTTGGGATTCTGTGTCTGCCTCTCTCTCTGCCCCTCCCCGGCTCTCAAAAGTAAACAAACGTTAAAAAAATGTTTTAAATTAAGACAAAAATAAAATGGACACGATGCTTTAGGTTTTACGGGCCTATGAGAATCTCAAAAGACTGCAAATAACTTAAATGTCCTGCACCAGGGGCCAGGGGTGGTCCATTTACTCCAAGGACCGTAACAGGGGCAGGAAAGAAAAAAGTCACCGGGCTGCAGAGCAACACGGACTAACATGTATGATGCAATGTGAGAAGCCAAGGCAGCCACGGAGCTGCTCCTGTGCTACGATTACAAACCCCCTCCCCCAAATGCACTCAGGGGAACCGCAGCAACAGAGAGGCACCAGAACACTGGCTGTGTCCTAGCAGCAGCCGGGTCCTCGGGAAGGGGAATCAGGTAGCCCCGCGTCTCAGCGTTTTCAGGCTGCAGGGCTCCTTGGCATTCAACTGGTCCAGACTTTCTAATGAAGAATCACCCGGAAGGTAGCCTCTGCCGTTCACACACTGCCAACAACGAGGAGCTCACCTCACTACTTGAGGAGCTCAAGTCATCGTCTCATGGTTTGTGGGTTTGAGCCCCACGTCAGGCTCTGTGCTGACAGCTGGGAGCCTGGAGTCTACTTCGGATTCTGTGTGTGTGTGTCTCTCTCTCCCTCTCTGCCCCTCCCCTACTTTTGTGCTCTGTCTCTCAAAAACAAACATTAAAAAAAAAAAAATAAAGCTGTATTGTTTAAAACAAACTGGCCCTCCACTTCTGGGTATTAGTCAAAAGCAAGGACTCAAACAGGTATCTGCACACTCAAGTTTATAATAGCGTTATTCACATCAAAAGGTGGAAGTCAACCAAGTATCCGTGGACCACGAAACGCGGTCTATCCATACAGTGGAATATTACTGAGCCTTAAAAGGGAAGGAAACTCTACACATGCTACAACACAGAAGAACCTTGAGGACATTACAGTGAGTGACACAAAGCAGAAAGACAGAGAGCAGACTGGGGGGTTACCAGAGGCTGGGGGAGAGGGAGGTGGGGATTATTACTGAATGGGCAGGGAGTTTTCAATTTGAGAAGATGAAAAAATCCTGGAGATGGAGGGTGGGGCTGGCAGCACAACAATGTGAATGTAGCTCACTGCCACTGAACCCCCACACTTAAAAATGGCTACACTGGTCAGTTTCATGTGATGTGGATTTCACCACAAGAAGGAAAAAGGAGGGGGCAGTTTTCAAAGAAGAGTGAGCACTTAGCTAGGTGGGGAAGGGAAAGGTGTTCCTACAAGGGGATTGGCACCTGCTAAGCTGTGAGAAACACAGTAGCTTCGGGGCAGCTGGCAAGAGAGGCTACAGGGGTGATGGAAGGGACGGCCAAGGTCCCTGCGGGCAGTGCCAGGGAGTCTGCACTTTATCCTGAAAGCCATGAGCAAGACTGGTGCGGAGGAAGCAGAGCATCAGATCTGCATTACAGAAATGTCACTTTGGGCACAGACGGAAGACAGACGGAGGGGGTGGTGGGCGGTACCTCTGGGAACAGGGCGAGAGCGCTGGTGGAACAGATTCCAAAAGGGAAGGAAGACAGATCCCAGAGTTTTTGTTGTGTGCTTTAACTCACGATATTTCCCCCTCTCGTTCATTTGGGATGATATCATTTCGATATCATAAAAACAGGCCTCCATTTTAAATATATATACCATGTTTCCTAAGATAAATTACAAGCTCCTTGAAAACCAAAAAATAAAAGGTTAAAATGCAATCTTTTCAAGATTAAAAAAAATTTGTTTAATGTTTATTTATTTTTGAGAGCAAAAGAGCAGGAGTGGGGGAGGGGCAGACAGAGAGAGGGAGACACAGAATCCCAAGCAGGCTCCAGGCTCTGAGCTGTCAGCACAGAGCCCGACGCGGGGCTCGAACTCACATGACTGTGAGATCATGACCTGAGCTGGAGTCAGACACTTAACTGAGCCACGCACAGGCGCCCCGTTAAGATTTTATTCTTAAGTAATTTCTACACCCAACCTGGGGCTCAAACTCACAACCCCGAGATCAAGAGTTGCATGTTCTTCACTCATATGAGGACTTTAAGAGACAAAACAGATGAACATAAGGGAAGGGAAGCAAAAATAATATAAAAATAGGGAGGGAGGGGCGCCTGGGTGGCTCAGTCGGTTGAGCATCCGACTTCGCTCAGGTCACGATCTCATGGTCCGTGAGTTCGAGCCCCGCATCAGGCTCTGTGCTGACAGCTCAGAGCCTGGAGCCTGCTTCGGATTCTGTGTCTCCCTCTCTCTCTGGCCTTCCCCCCATTCATGCTCTGTCTCTCTCTGTCTCAAAAATAAATAAATGTTAAAAAAAATTTAAAAAAATAAAAATAAAAATAGGAAGGGGAACAAAACATAAAAGACTCTTAAATATAGAGAATAAACAGAGGGTGGCTAGAGGATGTAAATTAAACAATAAATAAATAAAAAAAAAAAAAGACTTGCATGGTCTACAGACTGAGCCAGCCGGGCACCCCTAAAATGGTAAATTTTATGTTATGGATATTTTGCCACAATGATACAAAAAACTGGTCCCAGCAAGGATGGGATGCACCTTGTAGACTTCATGAACAGCCCCATTACTGGCTGAGCCAACCCAGGACTAGACGAAATACAAGAGAGAAGAGATCAGCCCCCAAAACACTCAGTGCACGCTCACTTCCCCCTGCAGCACTAAGAGTAATAGCCTTTTCCCCACCGTGGAACTCAGTTTCCTCTGCCATAAAATGGGCTCCTGTGGGCAGGACAGTGAAGTGGCTCAGACAGAGCCCAGGCTCTACAATCAGACAGCCGGGATGTCACGGGCTTGACCACTTCCTCGAGTGTGGTCTTGAGCATTTTATCACCCTGGGGTGCTTCGAGTAGCCACTGCAGGCCAGCTTCCTCCTAAATATACTGGTGTGTTCATCTCAGTTCCATTTCATCGTCCCAACTGAGAGAGGCCCCACCGTTCTCCCCACTTCCTAATCTCTCAGCCCTAGGGAGAGGGGACCAGTGGCTGCCCACGGTCACACAAGCAGAGGAGATGGAGGGGCCGAAGTCACTGCCCTCACCAGGATCTGAGTCCCATAGTTTGACCCTTTCCTGCTCCCTCACACGTAGAGGGCAGAGAATTAGATTCTACGGCAGGCAGATACTCAAGGAGGCCCTCCCGAAACATTCGGCCGTGTGCTGGCTTGCCCTGTGACTCCCATCCTGTTGTGCGCCCATCTTTGTTTATTTTATTTTATGTATTTTAGAGAGAGAGTGAGAGAGAGGACGAGCAGGGGAGAGGGGCAAAGGGAGAAAGAGAGAATCCCGTTGTGGGACCATCTTATCTTCTCTGAGCCAGGACTCATGCTCGGCCCAATAC
This sequence comes from Panthera uncia, assembly GCF_023721935.1. Lineage (NCBI taxonomy): Eukaryota > Metazoa > Chordata > Mammalia > Carnivora > Felidae > Panthera > Panthera uncia. Next base: position 81,393,612 of record NW_026057585.1, read on the forward strand.
AAATGCTGACCGAAGGGCATGATGGGCAGATGCAAATACCTCAAGGCTAGAAGTCTTCTCCAAGGATCCTCAGACTCCAGAATGTTCCAAAGATGCCCAGGAGCCCCCTATTAGAACTTTGCTCCTATGGGGCAAATCTCCATTGAAACAGGTTGTTATCAGTGTCCAGTCACACCTAACTGCACCGCTTAATACTGTGTGGCTGTGGAGAAATCACCTTCCCTCTCTGATCCAGTTTCATCATTTGTGAGAATGATTAACTACCTCACTGGGGTCACTGTGAGGACTGTATGACGGGATACATACATAGTGCTCACTGCAGTGCTGGTCTGTGCCACCACTGGACAGCGCCTGGACCAGGAAATCAGATTTTAATCTTGACTGTGCGGTTCCCTATCCGTTCACTGTGCAACCTTTGGAAAGTCAGCTAACCTCTCTGAGCCGCAGTTCTCTTCATCTACGTGTTGAGGGTTCGAGCAAACCTGTCATGTGGCTTCTGGTCTCAGCCTTGTAGGATTCCGTGACTCAGTGACCAGCTTGGGCTCCAGAGGGAATTCTCCACCCACCTTTCCAAGATGATAATAACAATAGCTCCATTCACTATTGGCCAGGAACTGGGTGGGGCACTTTTCAATCTTCCTCAAATGGCATTATGAAGGAGGCGGAGAGACCAGGCACAGGGGATTGGCAGGTCGCCCCTCAAGGGGTGCCACTCCCAAGCGAGCGAGCGCAGCCAAATGGAAATCTGGTCAACTTGGAGGAAGCTCTCCCTCCCCCACCAGGAAGCAAACCCCTCTTGGCCAGGAGAGCCAGCCCAAACCTAGAATTCACTGGGCAGAAAGGGATCTCGGGGACCAGCTCTTGATTCTGCACACGTGCGCCCCCACACACTTCACAGGTGGGTAAAAGGAGGCCCAGAGAGGACAGGGACTGTCCAAAGACCCACTCTACAGCTTTGCTGTGCAGATATCACTCTCAGAAAATGGTTGTGAAGTAAATCGCTAGATCCCTAAGTTGCCACCCTTACATCCCATCCTGACGCACACACAAATCAGGGACAAAGGAAAGCAAGTCCTGAGATTCAGCAGCCACCAGACCCCCCTCTTCCTCTCTGTTCTTCTTTGTGTAGGGCAGAGGGGGAGGGAGCTGCCTGAATGAACCTCGGGTTTAATGAGGGGAAGAGGGAAAGGAGAGGGGGCTGGGAAGAGGGAAAGGAGAAGGGGCCTCCCAGCCGGGGTCTGGCTGAAGCTCCTCCCCTTTGCTGGCTGCGGGCCCCAAAGCAGGGGCTGGCTGCCCCCCACCCCAGGTCCCTGGGCCCAGGCGCCCAGGTACTCCCCCCAGTCTCTCAATTCCTGGGTTTTCCAACCCAGAGTTGGGCCCGGTGGCGGTGACAAACCAAACCGACCTCACTCAGGGGTGGCTTAGAAAGGCGGATGGGGGCTTCCTCCCCACCCGCATTTCAGGCTATGGGGCCCAGAGTGGGAAGGGGCTGGGGTTCCTTGGGGAACTGCCCGGCACTTAGCGTGAACCAGGCTGGATGAGGCAGAGACAGAGACGGACGCAGAGAGACAGAACTGGACGGTAGGACAGACGGACAGACACCCGTGAGACAATAACCGATGGAGCAGCCACGGGCGGACAAAGACAGTCGGATAAATGAACGGACAGAAACAGATGTCAGACAAATACACATGGACAAACTGAGGCAGGCGGGCAGGGCGACAGGCTGACGGACGGACTGCCGGAGGGACAGAGAAAGACACACCGCAGAGAGGGGCAGGGACCAGGCGGGCCACACAAAGAATCATAATGTCCGAGAGGGAGACGAGGGCGCCCCGCGAGGAAGTTGGGCCAGCGGGGGCCGCGGCGCGCACCCCCACCCCGGGCTCTGGGCCTCAGTGTCCCCAGTCCCCGGGAGGGGCGCCCGCCCAAGGCCCTCCCCTCCCCCCGCAACCCCGGCGCGCCCCGACCCCTCCCCCCGGCGGTAACCCGAGCCCCGGACACCAGCTGTCCCCGGCGCCCGCGGGTCCGGGATGGGGGTGGGGGGACCGAGGGACACGGGGACCCGAGGGGCGAGGTGGCGGGGTGCGGGTCCCGAAAGACAAGTTTGGAGGAAGGAAAAAGAAGAAACTATTTGGAGGAAGACGACGGGACAAAAGTGCGGGGCCAAAGAAGGAGCCGGCGGCGCGCGGGCGGGCTCGGGGCTCGGGACTCACGCAGCTGAGCAGGGAGCAGGCGCCCAGGCAGGCCCCCATGGCGGCGGCTCGGGGCGCGGGGCGCGGGGCGCGGGGCGCCGGCGGCGGGTTCGCTGGGGCTCCGGACGCCCGGTCCTGGCCCCGCCCCCGCCCCGCCCCGGCCGGGCCCCGCCCCCGCCCCGCCCAGCCCCACCTGCCGAAGCCGCTCGTCGCTTTCCGGCGGCGCTCGGAGCCTCCCGAAACTCACCTGGGGCAGGTGCGCCCGGGCGAGACCGGCAGGGAAAGTGAGCGGGGGGCCAGGATTCCCGGCGGCCGTGCGAGCCGTGCCGCCGACCCGACTCTGCCCCGGGTGCAAGTCCTGGTTCAAAGCGAGGGTTTGGAAATACCGAGACCCGGGTTCGAGTCCGAACGAGGCCACGGTGCGACCTTACAACACTGCCCCCCTCCCAAGGCGCTGAGGCCAAGTTGTGGTCACCCCAAACCCCTCGGTGTAGAGCCTCTACCCAAAACATAGGTGTTGAATGGCTCATGATTGGATAAAGAAAGTTGGGCAAGTCGCTTCGCCTCTCTGAGCCTCAGTTTCCCCATCTGTAAAGTGAGGATGCCCACCTCATGGGGCTGTTACGACCCATAATAGATGCCTGACAAATGTGAGCTCTTCATCATCCCTGTTGCTCCTAAGACCCCGGCCTCACACTCTTGCAGCCATCCTTCCCTCCATCCACCTGTTGACTCCTGTCTTGGGCCACCCGCTCCCCTTAGCCATTCCTGCTGGCCGGCTTATTGCTGCCTAGAGATGCCCAAACTCTGGCCCCCAGCTAAGGAGGTCAGAAGGGGTGGGTGGATCACATTTCCAGCCGACCACACTGCAGGGTAGGTGGGAGAGGCCCAGAAGGGGAGCTCTGTAATTACTCTCAGTTTACCCTCCAGCCCTCTCCTCACCCAACCCTATACAGATAATGTTAGGGCAGGAGGTCTAGGTGCCTCACAGCTGGCCCTGGGGCCAAAGATCCGGCCTGACTGCCTCCTTGGGTGATTCATAGGGTGTCAGGCTATTAATTGTGACCAGGACTGTTCCACAATCACACCCTACAGTTTCCCTCCTCTACACTTTTGTCCACATGACTGCCTCCCCCGCCGCCACCGGAAAGTCTTCCCCACTCCCAGAAAGTCTTTTTTTCTCCTTGCCCCCCTTTCTTGGAAGACTTTTTCTCCTTGCCCCCCACCCCCTTGGAAGCCTTGCTCACGTCCCATACCTACCTTCTCAGTAAAGAGAACGACCAACACCTCCAAACCACTACCCGGCCCAATTAGGAACAAATATCCGCCAGCTTCTATGTGTTTCTACCAAGCAGGCCCCTGTTACGGCCTCACAAATAACTAAAGTTACCACAAAGCTCGAGCATGTACCAAATTCTGTCACCCACACGGTCCCATTCAAGCCCCACAATAACGCTGAGGAGTAGACTAATTGCCCACCCCAACCAATTTGCAGATGAGGAAACTGAGGCTCAGGGAGGTAAAACGATGTGCTATATGGCAGCTGAGCACGGAACGAACAGTGGCCGTGACTATGGCGTGTTCTCGTTATCGTTACTCAAGGCCACACAGGTCAGAAGGGCGGGGCCGGAAGACCACCAGGCCTGGCCTTGACCTCAGAACCCCAGGTCTGCCCCTGACATCTCACTGCCTCTCTTGGAAAGCAGAGGTGACGATACCCTCTCTTTCTCTCCAGTAATAAATAGGCGCAGTGCTGGCATAGTCTGAGACCCTCAAGAGACTTTGTCCAAGTCGCGTCTATGCCAGCACCAGGCCTGGCACGCAGTAAGTGGTTGGTGTTTGCTGAATGAATGCATATCTGAATTCTACTGTAAGCCTAGTTTCCTCAGCTTGGTTGTGACTGATGGTCTGATCCCCAAAGAGCCCATTCCCGGCCCTCTTCTCTCCAGCCATCCTCTGTGTCTGGAATGCTACCAAGCAGTCTGAAGTGAGCCCTTCTCACAGTTGTCCACCCCTGGGTCAGCTTCTTCTGACACTTGTGCCCCAAGGGCCTAAGGCTTCTTTCCTGAGCCTCTCCCTGTCTCCCACAGCCTGATCCAGGAGGAGGCGTCCAAAACCAAGATAAGCAATAGCTGGGGGGGGGGGGAGTGTGGAGGGTGTCACTTCACCTCCATCACCTCCCCTGAAATGGGGGTGCTCATGCTGCTTAACTTCACTGAGCAGTTGTGGACATGGAGAAAGCACTCGAAGCAAGAAGCAGTCGTCTGAAAGGAGGGAGGGATTAACAGGACCCCAAATACAAAGACCCAACCGCGTCTGGTTTTAGGTTGCCATTTTCCGGAGCAGAGTGATGCACGGCCATTGTCCCGGTGCCCCCCTCCCCGAGATCCCCAAGACCGAGGCGCGCGGCCCCCACAGCCCCCACGGCACCCTGCATGGAGGGGCCGCCCGCGCTGTGGATAACTCACTGGGCTGCTTTCTCCCGGCGACCCCTCCTCCTTCAGCCTCATGCTTCTCATCTGTAAAATGGAGACCATCATTTTTGCTTGAGCTATCTCAGGGGATTATTGAGAGGTGAAATGAGGAGGTAGACAAAGAGGCTTCGTTTCTTGCATCTTGCGCAGCCCGCCCAGCCCTCTCCCAGTCTTGAACCTCCTGCGTGGACCAGAGTCACTCTGTCTCTCACGCCTCCGGAGGCAAGATCACGGTCAGCAGCTTCTCTGAGCCTCACTGGAGGTGGGGGACTCAGGATCATCACAGCTTTTCCAACCACATCAAATTATGTCAACTGTGCCCATTGAGAGAAATATGCAAGAGTTCTTTGGTCCATCCCTCTGTGCCTCTCACCCAACCCAGGCAGGTGCTCAGCTCTCCAGATGCCAAAGGAAACAGTCTCTACCTTCTTTGCCACTCACCCCAAGGCTTCTCCAATCTGATCTCACCGGGCCTCAGTTTTCAAATCTCAATATAAGAATAATCCCCTGATCAAGCTCCCAGTGACCCCCAGCATTCCCCGGTCCATTCTTGTCCCATCCTTTCTTACCATTCTCCCGTCCATAAGGACTCAGATGCACTCCCTTTGATCCTCCTATCTGCTGGGCCTCGCTCTCCCCACTGGCCTGCACTTCCTGCTTCTGACCCATTTAACAGAGTGGGGCTGAGGCTATCTCTCATGAATATGCATGTGGGATAATGAGGGCTTGGGACTGGAGGAGGATGTGGGGAGTGGTGTTCACTAAGCACCCTCCATCCGCTCTCCCCCTACCCAGCCCCCTACCAAGGCTGTCCTCCCCCCTCAAGGTGCATGGGAGTTTGGGGCAAAGGTTGAAATCATAGTCATAATCATAATAATATCCACAGCAACCATTTTAAAGTGCCTACAACACGCCAGGCACCCTGCTAAGAGCATCTCCTGTAAGATGCTTTTAAGGTGGAAACCATTCTCCCCCTTTAACAGATAAGGACATTGATGCTCCAAGAAGTTAAGTACGGCACACGTGAGCCATATGTAGAAGGTACACAGTGATTACACTCAGGGCAAAAACGGAACCCAGGTTTTGTCGGGTACTCCTAACCCCCGCCACACAGATGCACAGGACCAAGCCCAGAGACCTCCCTGGTCGTGGGGTCACATTTGGACCTCACACCCCAGCAAATGAGCTCATAGTGGTCTTCGGTGGCCAAGGCTTTGGGAAAGGATCCAGGTACTGGAATCGACTCCATCTGTATGGAAACAGGGAAACAGGCAGACAGGTGTGTGCACGCAGTGCATGTTCCCACGTGTGCAGATGTGTGCATGATGCATGTGCGAGCATTGATGAACGCACACAATGTCGTGCGTGCCTGGACGTGCGTGTGACGGGGTGCCCCCGAGGCTGCTCGGTGTATGCACTGCTCTGCCACGTTTGTCCCATTTTCAACCGACACTCGGAGGGGGCCTGCCACGTGCCACGTGCTGGGGACTCCTGGAGGGACAGTCTGGTGGGCTTTGCACCCACATGCGGTAACACTCGGAAAGGATCTTTGTGGGAGGTGCTCTATGGAGGGACGGGGCTAGGAGGTGAAGGAGAAGGCGGGTGAGAGCAGGAAAGGTGGGATACGGCAGGGTAGGAGCTGCCGGGAAGCCCCTGACACTTGCCACAAATGAGGAGTGAGGAGCCAGCCAAGACCTGGCATGGGCTCCATGAAGGTCACAGGTCTGAGGAGTCATAAAGGTCTCTGGATCCTTCCCTCACAGACATCAGGGGGGTGCTGTGAATGCACATGTGGGCACCGTGTGTGTGTCTGTGTGTGTGTGAGTTTACACGTGTGTGCACGGGTGATTATGTGCGGTGTTTGCTTGTGGAGACGCATACATGGAGTACACAAGTGTGAATAGGGGACACGGGTGAATCATACATGGTGTGTGTGTGCACATGGGGGCTTTACATGTCAGTGTGTGTGATACGTGATGTGTGTGCAGCAGGACCTGTGACTATCAGGGAGGAGGAGGAGAGAAGAACGTCATTTGGCCCAGGCCTCTCATTCATGAGCCTCAAAAATTCACCAAAAAATATGGAGTACCTGGCTGACTCAGTTGGTTGGGCATCTGACTCGATTTTGGCTTGGGTCATGATCCCGGGGCCATGGGATCAAGCCCTGCGTCAGGCTCCACACTGAGCATCGAGCTTGCTTGGGATTCTCTCAATCTCTCTCTCTCTCTCTTTCTCCTCTCTCCCTATGCCCTGCGTGCACACATGCTCTCTCTCTCTCTCTTTCTCAAAAATACATATAAATATTTTTTTAAAAAAAAGGATGGATGGAGGGATAGAGAGATGAGTAGATGGCAGGATGGATTCAGATGGACTGATGGCAGGATGGATAGAGGGATGTATATGTGATGATGCAAATATTGCAAAATGTTTATTGTAGATTCCAGGCGGGGAGGGTATGGGTATTCACTGTACAACTCTTTCAAGCTTTCTGGACACTCCACGTTTTAACATAATAAAATGTTAGAAAACAATGCACATGCAAAAGGGGGCTGGATGTCTAGTCCCAGAGAACCATGCACAAGATGGCAAGATTTGGATGCCCCTCACGCAGTTGTAAACTTCTGGCCCGCCGCTAGACTATGCGCAGGGCTGTGAGCTCGTATCTTTCATAATTCCTGCAGTTATCTTACGAATCTCTCAATTGCACGACATTGGTGAGTGTGTGTGTATGTGTGTGTGTGTGTGTGTGCTAAAAAAAAAAGGTTAATGTGTTAAATAAAAACATGTAAAACATCACAATTGGGAGCAGGCTGCTGAGGCATTTCTTCACTCAAAAATTTTTTTAATGTTGGGGCGCCTGGGTGGCTCAGTCAGTTAAGCGTCTGACTTCGGCTCAGGTCATGATCTCACGGTCCGTGGGTTCGAGCCCCGCATCGGGCTCTGTGCTGACAGCTTAGAGCCTGGAGCCTGCTTCCGATTCTGTGTCTCCCTCTCTCTCTGACCCTCCCCTGTTCATGCTCTGTCTCTCTCTGTCTCAAAAATAAATAAACGTTAAAAAAAATTTTTTTAACGTTTATTTATTTACTTGTTTATTCATTTTTAAGAGAGACAGAGACAGAGCGCAAGCAGGGGAAGGGCAGAGAGAGAGGGAGACACAGAATCCCGAGCAGCCTCCCGGCTCTGAGCGGTCAGCACAGAGCCCGATGTGGGGCTCGAACCCACCAACCCTCAGATCACGACCTGAGCCAAAGTCGGACGCTTAACTGACGGAGCCACCCAAGTGCCCCCGTTTCTTCATTTTTAAACTTATGGGAATTTGCAAGAAAACAGAACTGCTTGGGCCTCTCTCGGCCTGTGAGAGTCCCTGCTGCATGAGGGTGTGTGGGTTTGTGCCCATGTGCATGAGAAGGGATGTGAGCACAACAGGGTGGCTGAGGCTGATGCCCATGTGAGAACCCGCCCGGGAGCTCAGCCTCCTCTAAGCCCCCATGAGGTCAGCACCACACCTGGGGTGAAGGGATATCTTGGGGCTGAGGAAGGGCAGCCACTAGCCCCAGGGCAGCCTTGGGCACCAAGAACACTGTCATTTGAGGCTTGGACACGCTCAGGCCAAGCAGCGTCCTCGAGCCAGCAGTGGGAGTGTGGGCGGGGTGTCCCCCCGGAAGAGATGGGGCACAGGTAGGGAGGTGTCCTGGGGCTTTGCGGCTCCTCCCCTCCCTCCCCCCATGCGTCTGTCCTGTCTAGCCATTCTTCTTCCCCAGCCCAGGGCCTGTAAGCCCAACTGTCAGCACACTCCCCCATTGTACAGATGGAGAAACTGAGGCCTGGAGAGAATAGAGCCACCGAGGCTACCCAGCAAATCAGCAGCAGAGTCAGAATGGAGATCCACCATGGGCTCTATTCTCTGTATCCACTGCCTGCCATGTCTGTGTCTCCCTTCTTCAGTCACTGCAGGAGAGGCCTCCAGGCCCAGCAGACACGGCAGGTGAGGCCCCAGAGTGCCCTCCTGCCTGTGCAGGCCACACACGGGATCCAGGAGGCCATGTGGGCACTAGAAACGTGTGCGGCTGGGAGGCAGGACCTGATGATTTCCTATGGGCCCTGTCAGCGTGACCCTGGACAGCTCCCTGCCCTTCTCAGGGCCTCAGTTTCTCCATCCATAAGATGTCAACTACAGCACTGGCAGAACCCCCAGCCCCCTACAGGAGTCGCTGCCCTGGTCAAGGAGGGAAGAAGTGGGTCTCCACCCCCCCCAGGGGCCCCTCACCTGCTCTCCCCCAAGAAGCCTGCCAGAGAAAGTCCCACCCAATCGCAGAACCAGTGGATAAAAGATCAGGCTTCAGCACAGAAGCAGGGGCCAAATCCGGCTGGGCCACTTAACTCACTGCGTGGTCCCTCAGCACCGAGGGCAAGGCCCTCCTGGCCTCAGTTTGCTCCTCTGTAAAATGGGGATAACGATACCACCCTCCTAGGGCTATGTAAGATTAAAGGATTCATTTCCGGTGCTTGTACACGACGAACACATTAAAATTCGAGCGACAGTGGCTGTTACTACCAGTGACTGCAACGGAGAACCACGCACGAGTTCACTGTCCTCACCATGAGTTGCATGTGTTGTTCCGGACCCCAAAAACGATGCATGTGGCAGCTGTTACCCCAAATTCCTCAGCCCATCTGTCTCTGCGGCTGTTCCAGAACAGCTGGGCAAGCAGAGGTTACTTCGGGGCCAGGCCCGGGCCAAGGCCCTGGAGAGGGGAAGCACAGGGCTCCCTGTAATCAGCCCAGGCGTTGGAGCAGGGTCCGTTTCATCTGGACAACCAAGCCCCCAGCAGGCCATCATTAGCTCCCCCACCCCACCCCTGCCCTGCCCCAGGCCCTGACCTGTTGCCAAAGTCCCAGGGAGAAGGCAGCAGGTATTTAGCCGGAGCCTTTCATTCCCAGGGCCCTCCTCAGGGCCACTGGGGTCAGGGAAGGGTGCCTAGTGACACAAGTGGAAGGGAAAGTCTGCCTGAAGGCAGCCACCCCCCCCCCCTTCAGGCAGCAATCTGCCCTGCAGGAAGACAGAGACTTGCCCTTGAGAATCCTACATTGTGGGAGCTTCGGGGAGCTCAAAACCCACCTTATGTGTATATATATATATATATATATACACACAATGGAATATTATTCAAGCTTTGCAAGGAAGGAAATGGGGACCCATGCTGTAACACGCATGTACCTAGAGCACATTGTGCTAAGTGAAATCAGCCAGTCACAACAGGACAAACACCGTGTGACTTGTACGACTACCCAGAGTAGTCACATTAATAGAGACAGAACATGGAGTGGCGGGTGCCAGGGGCTGGGGGGAGAAGGGAAGGGGGAGTTATAAAAAACAAACAGAAACCCCCTGACGGGGCCCCTACCTCAGTGGGTTATGCGTCTGACCTCAGCTCAGGTCCGGATCTCACAGTTCTTGAGTTCGAGCCCCGCATCCAGCTCCCCGCTGCCAGCGCAGAGCCTCCTTCGGATCTTCTGTCTCCCTCTCTCTGCCCTTCTCCTGCTCACTCTCTCTCAAAAGTAAATACACATAAAAGAAAACAAAAAAAACAACAAAAAAAGACCACATGTAGTGTCTCTTCTCATTTAACCGCTGGGGAAATTGAGGCCAAGACAGGGGGGAAAGGACTTACACAGTGGGTGTTGGGAGGTGCCTCCCGGCTTTCTTCTCCTTCCCAAGGAAGCCCCATCCCACACCCTGGTTAGCCCAGCTGTTACACAGCCTCCTAACTGGACTCCAAGCTTCCATCTGGTTCCTGGGTTCACCTCATTTTATTCATCTTTCTAAAAAATAACTTTCCTTCTTTCCTCTGGGTTTAGTTCCTCCCAATTATAAAGTCAGGCCTGTTCCGGTTCACCCCATTTGCATCTGGCGGGGCATTGCACAGGCGGAATACGTGAATTTTAGGAAATTGGGAAAGTACAGGAACACTTGAAAAAGTGAAAAGAAACGGTTGATGGATTCCCACCCTCTCTCTGCTTTAATGTGTCTTATTCTAGGGGCGCCTGGCTGGCTCAGTCAGTGGAGAGTGCAACTCTTGACCTACACCCATGTTGGGCGTAGAGATAATTTAAAAATAAAATCTTAAAAATATATATAAAGAAATAAAAATATATATTATTAAATATTAATTTAATACTTAATATTTAACTGAGGCTGGCTCATCAGTGCTCATTGGCCACTCAGAAGTCACCTTCTTAGCAAGGCCCCTGGGACCACTCAGGCTAAATTAGCTCTCCAACCACCTCGCTTGATTTCTATCATGACAGTGTCATATCTGAAAATATCTCACTCCGTCGCCTGTTCACTAGCATTATCATCTGTCTGCTTGTTACACTGTCCCTGGGGCCGTACGAGCTAAGGGACCATAGGCACTAAAGCACACTGGTCCCCAGCACGCGGCTCCCCTCGACAGACATTTAGAGAGCGGGTGCCAGGCACAATCCAGTGAACCCGTGAATAGAACAGACAGAAATCCCTACCCTTTTTTTTTTTTATTTTTTTTTTCAACGTTTATTTATTTTTGGGACAGAGAGAGACAGAGCATGAACGGGGGAGGGACAGAGAGAGAGGGAGACACAGAATCGGAAACAGGCTCCAGGCTCTGAGCCATCAGCCCAGAGCCTGACGCGGGGCTCGAACTCACGGACCGTGAGATCGTGACCTGGCTGAAGTCGGACGCTTAACCGACTGCGCCACCCAGGCGCCCCTAGAAATCCCTACCCTTATAGAGCTTACACTCCAGTGGGGGGAAGGAATGAATGAAGGAACGAACATGAAAACTAATGATCGAATTCAACTACCTCCTGTTGTTGGACATTTAGGTGAGGGCTCCTTAAAACTTTTCCCTGCAGTACCTTTAATGGGCTGTCAGCAGGCAATTCCTTTAAATTCTCCTATCTTATCATTAAAATGAATGCAAAGCTTGCGTTCTATGCGGGGCAACCAGCTCCTCCTGTCTTGCCTGGGGCTGTTCTGGCCTTAAGCACCGAAAGCCTGTGTCCCCGGAAAAAACCTCCAGCGTTGGGCAGATTGGGACAGCTGGTCACCCTACTTCTATACCGTATTGTAGCCACGATTTTGCAGAAAACAACTTTATTGGGGGCCGCCTGGGTGGCTCAGTAGGTTGAGCATCCAACTTCAGCTCAGGTCATGTTCTCATGGTTCATGAGTTCGAGCCCCACATTGGGCTCTCTGCTGTCAGCACAGAGCCCACTTCAAATCCTGTCTCCCTCTCTCTCTGCTCCTCCCTCCTTCTCTCTCTCTCAAAAATAAATAAACATTAAAAAACAACAACTTTATTGAAACACATACCACGCACCATAATCGCCACCACATTCACAGAAGTGGGCAATCGCAACCACCATCGAATTCCAGAATGTTTCGGCGCCCCAAAAGGAACCTTCAAGCCCACCAGCAGTCGTTCCCCATTCCCTCCCGCTCCTCCCCCAGCCCCTGGCAATCGCCAAGCTACTTTCTGTCTCTGCGGATGTGCTTATTCTGGACATTCCGCATAATGGAACCGTATGAGTGCGTGGCCTTCTGGAACTGACTTCTTTCACTTAACATCCTGTTTTCAAGGCTCATCCCTGCTGCGGCCTGTGACAGCAATTTTCCTCTCTTTTATTACCAAATAACGTTCCATTATACGGATAGAGCACACTTTATCCGCTCGCAGGCTGGTAGATCTGTAGGTTGCTTCCACTTTTGGGGAAGTTATTGTATGCACACGGACTTCTGTTTCTCTTGAGTATAGACCTATGAGTTGAGTTGCTGGGTCACACAGGAACTCTGTTTAGCAATTTGAGAACAGCCAAACTGTTTTCTGAAGTTGCTGCACCCTTTTACGTTACTGCCTTCTCCTTAGGCGGGGCCAGCAGGGGGTGAGCTCTCTAATTTCTCCACACCCTTGTCCAAACTTGTCATTGTGTGTATTTTTAATTGTGGCCCCCTTTGTGGTGTGAAGGGCCATCGTTGCTCCAATGTAAAAATTTCGATGTAGATTACTTATCATCAAATACAATTGATCTCCTTTGAATGTGCCTGATGTCAATCATGTGGCTCAGAGGACCCCAACACACTTCCCAGTACCTGGGAGGACAAGGGTACCACCAGCCTGATGTGTGTCAATGAAAGGTACTTCCTGTGCGCCTGGGTGGCTCAGCCGGTTGGTTAAGCCTCTGACTTTGGCTCAGGTCATGATCTCACGGCTGGGGGGTTCGAGCTGACCGCTCAGAGCCTGGAGCCTGCTTCGGATTCTGTATCTCCCTCTCTCTCTCTGCCCCTTCCCCACTCACAGTCTGTCTCTCCAACTCTTAAAAAGTAAATAAACATTTTTTTTTTTTTTAAGGTACTTCCAGGGGCACCTGGGTGGCTCAGTCGGTTAAGCGTCCGACTTCGGCTCAGGTCACGATCTCGCGGTCCGTGAGTTCGAGCCCCGAGTCGGGCTCTGTGCTGACAGCTCAGAGCCTGGAGCCTGTTTTGGATTCTGTGCCTCCCTCTCTCTGCCCCTCCCCCATTCATGCTCTGTCTCTCTCTGTCTCAAAAATAAATAAACGTTAAAAAAAATTTTAAATAAATAAATAAAAAATAAATAAAGGTACTTCCAAAGTTTTGATATTGTAAACAATACTTTTTTTTTTTGAGAAAGAGCAGCAACAGGGAAGGAGCAGAGGGAGGGACAGAGAGAGAGAGAGAGAGAGAGAGAGAGAGAGAGAATCCCAAGCAGGCTTCATGATCAGAGCAGAGCCCAATGCAAGCCTCAATCCCATGACCCTGGAATCATGACCTGAGCTGAAATCAAGCTCGAATGCTCAAGTGACTGAGCTACCCAGGGGCTGGAACACTTTTTGATGATAACACAAAATTAGTGGGGTTTTTTTTTTTTAGCTTATTTATTTATTTTTGAGAGACAGAGAGAGAGTGAGCGGGAAAGGGGCAAAGAGGGAGAGAGAGAGAATCCCAAGCAGGCTCTGCACTCTCAGTGCAGAGCCAGATGCTGGGCTTGAACTCACAAACCGTGAGATCATGACTTGAGCCGAAGTCAGACGCTTAACCGACTGAGCCACCCAGCGCCCCAGGAGAGAGAGAATCTTAAGCAGGCTCCACACTGGCATGGAGCCTGACGTAGTCTCACAACCTTGAGATCACGACCTGAGCCAAAATCAAGAGTTGGACACTCAGCTGACTGAGCCACGCAGGTGTCCCTGAAGTTCTTAACAAATTTTTAACAAGAGATCTTTCATTTTTATTTTTCACTGGAACCTGCCAGCTATATAGCTGGTCCCACTTGTTTGCCTTCTGCCTCTTGCACAGGGTAATTCACTCTTTTTTTTTTTTAAATATTTATTTAAGTAATCTCTACACCCACATAGGGCTTGAACTCACGACCTTGAGATCAAGCGTTGCATGGTCTTCTAACTGAGCCAGGCAGATACCCCAAGATAATATACTCTTTGACCTCAGGGTCGGCTCTACTCTCTGTGCCCCCAGTGCTTGGCAAAACCAGATGAATGAAGGCCCAAAATGTATGAATGAAATGAATGAATGGATGAAAGGGGAAGGAAGGAAGGAAGGAAGGAAGGAAGGAAGGAAGGAAAGAAGGAAAGGAAGGAGCAGGGTAGAGAGGGAGGGAGCAGAAGGGGACAGGGAGGGAAGAGAGAGGAAGGAAGGGCAGGAGAAGGGGGAGGGGAGGGAGGGAGAAATTGAGGGAGGAGGGGAGAGGGGGAGGGAAAGAGGAATGGAGGGAAGAGGAGGGCGGAAGGAAGGGAGGAAGGGGGAAGGAGGGGTTAAGGGGGAGGACTGAAGGGGGGAAGGGAGGGGGGAGGATTTGAAGGGGGACAGGGAGGGAGGAATTGAAGGAGGAGAAGGGAGGAGGGAGGGAGGAAGGGAGGGAGGGGGTTGGGGAGAAAGAGAGAGAGAGGGAGAGAGTGGAAAGAAAGGAATTAGTCTGTTGCACCTTGAAGAATAAAGTCAGGGGCATTTGCACTGCAAACAAAGTCGAAATGGTATTCCAAGCATGCTAAGGGAACAGGGTGGACGAAGGCACCCATGGGTGAAAATTCTCCAAGGGCAGCACCAGGAGGACCTGTGGTTTCAATGCCCTCAGCTGAATCCCCAGGATTTAGGGGAAGTGGGAGGATGGAGGCAATGCCTGCCCTCTGGAAGGAGCTGTCTCCCTGTCTGTGGGCAGACAGAAAGTCCTGGAATCCAGAAGAGGATGTGCCAATTAGTGCCCTCTCAGGGGCCTCTCTTGTCATTGGGGGGTAGGAGAAGTCAGTCCAGGAAGTTGAGGGGAGCCAATGGGACAGCTTGGCTCAGGGCCAGGCCTTCAAGGCTGGATGATTTTCACGACTCCAATCAAAATGCCTTTGCCACCACTGGGCCAGACCTCAGGGCCTCTGACTCAGGGGTCAGCACCTCCTGCCCGGCACCCCATGCGCAAAGAGTCTTCTCTGGGCCTCAAGCTCCACCTTGGCCCCCTTCCTCCGGAAACTGGTGGTCACCAGAGTCCCAGAACCAGTAAGAAGTTCGAAAAGGCCCTGGCAGTGGGTGCCCAGCTGCTGGGCAGAGAGATAATGACCTCTGGGGGGTTGTGGGCATAGAGCTTGGCCCTGCCTGGCAAGGGAAAAGGACCAGAAGGCTACAAACCCTGGAAGTTTATATCGCCAATCTGGGTCCCTCTACTCCTCCCCACCTCCTACCTCCCTCTCTCCTTCATTTCCACCCTCCTAGCCCCCGTAGCTTTCTTTCCAATGAGCTTGATAAATCCCGCTCATTCTTGTCTCAGGGCCTTTGCACTTGCTATTGCCTGCCTGCAACGCTTGTCCCCCAGCTCTAGCATGGCTGCTATCATTAGGCAGGTCTCAGCTCAAACACCACCTCCTCACCAAAGGAAACTGTAAGCGTCCTCCCCGGCTGGACGCATAACCAGCCCCTCTCCGCCTCGTGACCTTGTTTGACTTTCAGCTTGCTGGCCCAGAATCCTACCCCTATCATCTCCTAGCTTGGGCGACTCGCCAGACCTCTCTGTGCCTCCATTTCCTCCCCTATGAAGTGGGGATCCTTGCGACACTTACACCCTCGTGCTGTTGGAAGGAGTAAATGAGAGGACACAGGGTCCGGCACATAGCAGGGACTCCATAAAGAATGGCCATTATGACCATCACTGACTGCCCCCTCCAGCTCCCCTTGAGAGAAGGGACTGTGTCTGTTTGCCCAAGGCTGCAACCCCAGGGCCGGGAACAGTGCTTGGTACATCAAAGGCGCTCCGGAAATAGGTACTGATGTAACTGATCTGTGTCTTTCTCTCCTGGTATTTTGCCCTTTTCCTACGCTATCCTCCCAGTACAGGCAGGCGAGAGGCCTCCCCAGGCTGGAAGGCGAGGAAGGATGGAGGAAGTGCTGAGGACGGAGACATCAGTGGCCCTGCAGAGGGCAGCCAGAGTCCCAAGGGAGGACCTGCCAGAAGGATCCCAAGCCTCGGTGTGACCCCCAACTCAGCAGAGTTGTGCCCTCCGGTATAACCCGGAAGCGGAGAGAGAAGTCGGCCACAGAAGGGCCATTCAGAGCAAAAGGGACAACAATGTCACAGAGGTGAGCTGTATGGACAGATGACTGGGAAACACCTGGGCCCACCCAAGCCTTAGCTCTATAGGAATTCATCTCCCACCCTAATTTAGACAAAACCCATTGAGGAAAAAGAAAGTTCTATTTGTTGCACCCTTGGGCGGTGGCTTGGCAACTGGACCTGGTGCCCAACTAGAACGTTACATTGTGTTGCCCACTGGCTGACCTCTCCGAGCCTCAGCTCTGTCATCGGTAAGGTGGAGGGAGTTTCACCCCTCTCCCAGGATGCCAGCACAGGTTTTAGTCGTGATAAAAAGCTCCCGAGGACTTTCTGTGCCTCTCACTGAATCCTTTCAACAACTCTAAGGACGACTATGATCTCCGCTTTACAGTTAAGGAAACGGAGGCACAAAGAGCTGAGTCACCTGCTCTGAGGTTGAGTAGTGGGTCTGACGGCAGCCCCCCTGCTCTAACCCCAGGCCTACCCTCTCCTCCATGCAGACAGAGCAGATATGCAGAGAGCGCCCCTGTCCCCGAAACCACAGATCTGGGCTGATAAAAGGGAGGGGAGGGGACGGGGTGCCACTGGACACAGCAGGGACCAGGCAGAGGTGTGGCTCAGCACAGCCTGGCCCAGGACCACCTTCCCAGGGCTGCAGATCCTTAATGAAAGGAAAAGCCCCGCCCCCAGCCCCCTTCAGCCATCCATACGGCTGGTGTCAGGAGGCCTGGGTCAAGTGCCAGTTCTGTCTCTGGCTCTCAGGGTGACCTTGGCAAGGACCTCGCAGGACCTCTCTTTTGGCGGCCGGCCGGCCCCCAGTACAGATGAACCAGGGCACAGTGAGCAGATCACTCTCCCAGCTGGGCTCTGTAGTGCCCCCTGGTGGACAAATGAGCGCATGCTTCTAGCAGCTCTGAGACTGGGACCCCTGGAACCGCTCCTCTTCGCCCTGAATGCATGAAGGAGACACCCTCAAGTCTCATTTCCAGGCCCCAGGAGGAGGGGGAAGGTCCGGAGGAGATCTGGGTGGGCCAGGAGAATTCTCTGGTTTTGTCCTTCACTTGCTGTGTGGCTTTGTGCTCACCTGCCTCTCTCTAGGCCTGTTTCCCTGACTGTTAAGAAGGGAATCCTTTTTTAATTTTTTTTTAATGTTTATTTATTTTTGAGAGAGAGACAGAGTGTGAGTGGGGGAGGGGCAGAGAGAGGGGGAGACACAGAATCCAAAACAGGCTCCAGGCTCCGAGCTGTCAGCACAGAGCCCAACACAGAGCGGGGCTTAAACCCACAAACCTTGAGATCAGGACCTGAGCTGAAGTCGGACGCTTAACCGACTGAGCCACCCAGGCGCCCCATCTAAGAAGGGAATCCTAGGGGCACCTGGGTGGCACAGTCTGTTAGGCGTCTGACTCTCGGTTTGGGCTCAGGTCATGCTCTCACGGTTTCTGGAGTCCGAGCCCCGCATCACGCTCCGTGCTGACAGGGCAGAGCCTGCTTGGGATTCTCTGTCTCCCTCTCTCTCTCTCTCTGCCCCTCCCCTTCTTGTGCTGTCTCTGTCTCTCTCAAAATGAATAAACAAACTTAAAAAAAAAAAAAAAGACAGGAATCCTGATCTGGGAGGCGTAAGGTTTGAATGAGCTGTGCGAGCTTGGGCAACTCCCTGCCCTTCTCCGGACCTTATTAGTTGATCGGACCAAATGGCCTCAGGTCCCCTCTGGCTCTGACATTCAGAGGTCCAAGGGGAAACTATGTATTTAGGGAGATTTAAGAAGAGGTGCAAGGGTCCCCAAGGGGGAACTTCCTTGAGGGAAGAACTGAGTCCAAATCGTCTCCCAGGGCTCAAAGGAGTCCACCTGGCATTGACTACATATTCAGGTTTTTTAATTTGACATATTTAATGAGAAAATATTCAGCGCCAGACCCTGCACGAATCGTCACTGTCCACACAGTAACATACAACACACACAGTCTTTGCCCTTGAGGAAAACTTGACAGCCTAGTCGAGGGCAGTGATTAGTGGGCAAACATTCACAATCTTGTCTCAAGTAACAAGAGGAATAGGGACAAGTCATAGCCACAGCACTGTTGGAAGATGGGGCTTCAGAAGAGAAGGGGCGTGTGAGTGGGGTTTTGAAGAATGGACAGGAGCCTATCAGATGCTGCGTTCTTTTCAATTTAAACAGCTTTTTCCTGTCACACTGGCTTGTGCAAAGATACCGATCTTAGTGAGAGTTCCGCCTTTCCCTGGGGAAGAGAGTTGTGATGCGGGTGGAAAAACCTAACCAACAAGATCTGGCTGCTCCCCTGGGGGTCTGGGGTGAGAACAGGCAACTACTGACCATGATGAGTGGGGTGAGTTTCAGGCACAGGGTGGGAGGCAGAGGTAGGCTGAGGCCACGGGTCAGACGCCTCACCTGTTGATGTGGAGGAAAGAAAAAGGCCATGACAAACCAGCTGTGTGGATGCGTCCCGCCCTTAAATTTGCCCTTGAATCTCTTCGCTTCAAGTTTCTTCCTCTGCTCCAAGGCACAAACCAGCTCAGACTTTCCCAGGGCAAATGGGCCTCACCAAGTCTCTCCCGCCATGGGAGTCTCTTGTTGCCAGTGTGCCGCGGGATGCCTTTGGGTGGAGACGTGTCCACAGTGCTCTGGAGCTGTCTTAGCAATTCACGAGTTAGCGGAGTTTCAGGAGTTTTGCAAACCAGTTGTTGGGCAGTCATCATTAAAAATGAAATAACCTAACTTTACAATCAACTAATCTTTACAATCAAATGCAGTTTATTAAAATAAAGACAAGACTCAAAACTCTTCACTTCCTCGTGATTTTACATTTTGCCATCATCGAGTCTCTTGAGGTCATCCGCGTCGATGGTCTCTGTCTAATGGAAACTTGACATAACGATGTGCTTCGGCACATCTCTTCCCAACTCTGTGTTTGGTGACATCACATTGGTAACAAGGCTTGATTTGCTGTTTTGACTTTCTAAAGAAAGTGATGGACAAAATGGTAATGGCACAGACTATACCGAAGCGATGAAATATAGTATAACAGTAGTTCATGTATCAGACCTAATGACAATAATTTATTGAGAAAAGAGTTAGTAGACCGGAATGGAACCCCGCTGCAAATTTTGATTGAGTTGCAACCATAGGCTGACCAGAGATACAAAAGTTTGGCAACAATTAACAACAGCATTCTGTGAAATTAATGGACTATACAGAATTTACAGTCAAGGGTGCATGCCCTGTGTTATTTGTAAACTGTGTGCAACACATCCTTTATATTCGTGAAATTCATAATAGACATACATACGTGTATAATGAATGTCTTTGGATTTCTGAAGAACCAGTCGTCAAACATTTGCCAGCACACCACTGGACAAATCTAAATCCAGGTTTAATAAAGTCCTTTTCAGAGCACGTTTCTTCTGGGGGAAGCCCTTTTCACCACAGGGAAGTGATTTCAGGACAAAGAGACAGATGACCTCACGCTTCCATTGTGGACATTCCCCTGACCTCGGTGGCTCTGTGCCTTTGAGCTCCGTCATTTTCAACAATGACAATAAAAGCAACACATTCAGGGGCTTTGTGGTACTTTATTTACATTTGCCAACTGAAGTGCTTTAATAAGGCCGATTTGACCGCAAGTAACAGCAATTTCGCGGGCTCGTTGAAACAAGGCAGGAATTACCGGAAGTATGAATTCGGGCAGAGCGCGAGAACTCTCCTCTGCAAACCTTCATCACTCCCTCACCCTTCCCCGGCCTGCGCACAGCTTCCTGCTTCTTTTCTCTTGTGCAAACAGCAATGAGGGGAAAGGCAGTTACTTTACAGTCAACAGGTTGACCCTTTCTTAGGTCAGGGACCAGCCTGAACGAGTTGTGCCAGTCCGTATCCCCCGAAGGATCTGATTGGCCCGCTTGGATCAGGTAGGCTTTCCTGGACCAATCAGCCGCGGCCATGGGCGTGGAGGGGCGGAGTCACACGCACGCCGCCCTGGCCTCGAGGTCAGCGCCACCGACTCGGACGGGAGGGGCTCCTCCGGGGAGACGGAGGGTGGGGCAAGGGCTGGGCCAACGCTCGGAAGGTCGTGTATCAAAGGAGGTCACACGTGAAGTGCAGCCGGGTGGACGCCCAGGACTCCCCGGCAGGGCCGATTTCCTTTCATTCCCAGGGAGAAAGTCTTCTGGGTAACAGGCCACCTCGTGCACTGTCCGGTATCACATTCAGTTGCCGCTGAATATGCCTTAATTACACACTTGATAGTTTTGTCTGTAAAGAGGTGAAAAACACATATGGCTCGCGCTCAGATAGCTTCTAAATATTGAGATCGTTTCTGCGATCTGTTTCTGCGGTCTGGTGACCATCCTGGGGCTCCCAGGGTTGCCCGTGGGTCCCCATCAAGGTGATGCTGCGTCATAATCATGTTGTTTCCTTACTTCACAATACTCCCTGAGCACCTCCCCGCCCCCCTGCCCAGGGTGGGCCACAGAGCCACAGGGTCCACAGGGCCTGGCACACTCCAGGTACTGAAGAGCAGGCTCTTCCGGGGGGCGGATGGCCTGCCTGGGTTCGAATCCCGACTTCCCTACTAGCTGTGAGAGTCAGGCAAGTGACAACTATTCTGTGCCTCAGTTTCCTCACCTGTAAAATCGAGATAAATAACTGTGCCTACCACATATGGTTGTAAGGACTGAATGAGTTTGCTTTTTTTAATTTTTAATATTTATTTATTTTTGAGAGAGAGAGAGAGAGAGAGAGAGAGAGCGTGCGCGCAGGGGAGGGACAGAGAGAGAGGGAGACACAGAATCCGAAGCAGGCTCCAGGCTCCGAGCTATCAGCAACAAAGCCTGATGCAGGGCTCGAACCCACGAACTGAGAGATCATGACCCAAGCTGAAGTTGGATGCTCAACCGACTGTACCACCCAGGTACCCCAATGTTCAAGTCTTAAGTATTATTATTAGTAGTATTAGCATTCCACTCTCAGCTGCACCCCTGCAGACTGGTGTGCAGAGTGGCTGGAGGGGCTAGCATTTGCCGTCTCCTCTGTCATCCACTCCAAGCCAGCAGGCAGGCTGGTGTGTGTAGGGGGAGGAGCCGTGTGGGGCAGAGGGCAGGAGAGAGATGGCAGTCCTGATAAGGGGCGAGTGTAAGGGCCCTGGGGGTGGCTGCATCTGGCCCCCCCCGGGGAGAGGCCCGGGCTCAGCGGAGGCTCCAGCAGCTCAGGGGCCCTTACAGCGGCGTGTTTGGGGCGTATGGCCTCAGTGCGGTGAGTGTAGGGGTGCGAATGTCTGCAGGTGAGCGTGTCTCCGGCAGGTGTCTATGGGACTGTGGGTCCCAAGGAATGGACTGAAAGCTCTGGGGATGGGACCACCCTCAGGGGTGTGCAGTCTAACAGCGCCTTCTGCTCTGAAGGGCTCTGCTCTTGGTCTAATGCTTGGCTGTCACCGTCTCGACATTCTTAACACATTTTTTTTTAACCAGGGGCCCCTATTTTCACTTTGCAGTGGGCCCGCCAGTTATCTAACCAGTCAAGGGTCGGGGGTACGTGTGTGTGTGTCTGGGGGTGCGTGCGAGGTCACGTGCGGTTTTAAGTGTATGTGCGTCACGTCTGGGCTTGCATGTGTGTCTCTGGGATGGGTCTTCCTCTGGACTAGGGGACCAGGATGCTGGTCTCTGTGGGAATTACCTCCCCCACCCCCACCCAAGACACAGAGAAAAGCCTCTCGCATCAGTTCCGCCCTGCACCCCCCAGCCCAACCTCACACCCACACCAGGACCCCTCTGTCTCTGCAAGATCCCAGCGCCCCACCGCATCCCTAGTCCTGCCCCTGTGGGAAGATGGAAAGAGTAAAAAAAAAAAAAAAATCAGTCCTGGGGAAAGGGCTGGGAGAGGAGAGGAGAAAGTGTGGCCCTGACAAGGGACCACGTTCACCAACCCAGCAGCAGAGCCCGAGCTCAAACTGAGTCTTCCCGCCAACCTTGCCCCAGCCTCTGACCCCCTCCACGCCTCTGACGGCTGCGCCTGCCATCACTGCCTCTGAACTACGAGCAGGATTCTATCTCTCTTGGGAAACACGGCACCCATAGCACAGTCCCCACCAGACCCCATCTCTCCTCCGGCCACAAATGAGAAAGGGTCTGAGGACATTGACATCATCGCGTTCATCCCTCATTGTTCAGATGGGGAAACTGAGACCCAGAGAGGCATAGCGGCTGCTCCAGATCACTTACCCAGGGTGGCACCAGGAGCTTCCTAACTCCCAATCTCGTGGTCTTGTGCTCAGTACTCTCACTTCTCCTGTGCTCAGTACTCTACACTCAGGTAAGCACCCAGAGGCCCTGGCGTCTGAGGACTCTCTCTGCCCGCCCCCCCCCCCAGCCCAGGGACCCAAGGGGTCTTCAGGGGTGGTGATTGCTGCCAGCTCCCAGGGATAGAAGGGCAACCTAGGGTGGGGGTTCTGCCTGCTGTTTGTCACAGCTACCTGGACCCCCATCCCCACCCCGCCTCCATCCCAGGCTGCAGAAAGAGCAGGCAGCAGGGGCGGGGGGGGGGGGGGCTAGCCAGGCCCACAGAGGCCCAGAGATCCGGCCGGCACTCTTCACCAGCAAGGGCCAGGCCCCTGCTTGGCTTCCTTATCTCCTGGACGTGCCTTCTAAGAGTTTGTTTGAAGACAGGGTTCTCCGGTGTAAACGTAGCTCACCTGACCCCGCCCCCCGCCCCATTAGCTCTCTCATCCCACCCTATTTTACAGTCAGCAGCCTGGGGACTGGAACACAGGCCAGATGAGGGAGAAGGCAGGAGAGCAAGTGGCTCCGCAGGACAGAGCTGCAACGCTCCGCCCTCCTGGGAGGGGTCACGCTATCATCTTTGGCGACCCATCCCTCCCGGGTGTTTAGCCCTGCGGATGCAGCCCAGTTTCAGAGCCACGACAAACATCTTCTCAGCCATGTGGCCAGAAGGCTGGGCCAATCGATCTCCAGCTTCTGGGTGGGAAAACCCAGGTCCGGAGAGGGGCAATGGTGGCTGGAGGCCTGGGCTCACACGGCAGCTATGAGCCTGAGCCCCGCTTCAGGTGCCCTTGACTCAAAACTAACCACCTCCTCCTGGTTCTGGGGGATCTGTAGTCCCGTGAGAAGGAGCTCAGGGCTGGGCTGCCTCTGAAACTCCTGAGTCCAGGGGTATCTTTTCTTGAGCTACCTATTCTTTGTTGTTGTTGTTGTTAATTTTAAGATTAAGAAAAAAAAGTTTTATTTATCTTTTGAGAGAGAGAGAGCACAAGCAGGGGAGGGGCAGAGAGAGGGGGGTTGGGGAACAGAGGATCTGGGCTGACAGGCTGACAGCAGTGAGCCGATATGGGGTTCGAACTCCTGAACCGCAAGATCATGGCCTGAGCCGAAGTCAGACGTTGGGTTTCCTATTCTTGAATCCCCTCCAAAATCAACCTTTCTTTTCCCAACATCTTCTCCCAGCCTCTTCTGCCTCAGCTAAACCATTGGTTTAAGGGATGGGGGCTGGATAGTTCCAGATGTCCCAGCCATACATCAGCCCCCCTATGGGGACCTCAGCCCTGCCAGGGCGCTCAGGCAGAACCTGTCCCCAGAACTTCCCCTTGTCTCAGAAACTAAAGACAGCCCTGGACCTCACTGCGTGCCAGGCTCTACTCTAAGACTTGGCGTATCAGCTCGTTGTGCCTCGACGAGGTGACGGAGGTGCAGAGAAGGCACGTAATCTGCCCACAAAGCTGACATGGTAAGGTAAGGCTTTAGCTCAGGAA
Source organism: Panthera uncia (assembly GCF_023721935.1). Taxonomy (NCBI): domain Eukaryota; kingdom Metazoa; phylum Chordata; class Mammalia; order Carnivora; family Felidae; genus Panthera; species Panthera uncia. The sequence continues at coordinate 81,417,666 of NW_026057585.1, forward strand.
ACCTGGTTTCAGAGAGAGGACTTTTAACCACTGTGTCAGGGACCTTGTGTCCCGTGATGGCCACCCTCCCTGTTTTCCAGACTCACAGGCCGTCCAGAACAATGACCATGTGTCCCAGTTTCGCTTGCAACTAGATGTGGCCACGTGCCTAATTTCTGGCCAAGAGGGAGGCCATAAGTGCAGCTTCCAGGTCACGCCTTTAATTAGGAGAGGTGTGTCCTCCTCTGTCCCCTGCCTGCTGGCTGCTGGTGAGAGCCTGGGACGACTGCCATAGCCTCCTAACTAACCAGTGTCCAGTCCAGCCTCCACACGACAGCCAGAGAACTCTTAAACATGATCTGAGTCAGATCATCGTGCTCCCCCACCTGAGCCCTCAGTGACTCCCCGTGGCCTTCGGAAGAAAGGCCAGCCTCCTTGATGGTGGGCAAGGCCTTTTTTTCTCCGGACCTAAACGATCTTCCTATCTTTTATTTATTTATTGTTTATTTATTTATTTACTTGAGAGAGAGAGAGAGAGAGAGAGAGAGAGAGAGAGAGAGAGAGAGCCTGCACATGAGCCGGGGAGGGGCAGAGAGGACAGAGAGGGAGGGAGAGAGAGAGAATCCCAAGTGCCACCCGTGCATAGCCGGACGCGGGGCTCGATCCCACGAACCGTGAGACCATGACCTGAGCCGAAATCAAGAGCCGGACGCCCAACCCACCGAGCTACCCAGGCGCCCCTCATTTGCCGCTTTTATCCTCTGCCCTCATCCCAGATCAATCACCAGGAAAATCTCATCTTTCTTTAACTGTCTATTCCTCCTCTGCCTTCCCAATTTCTCACCCCACACCTGGCAAACTGCTATGCATCCTTTAAGATCTAGTCCAAAGGGTATGTCCGGTATGAAGCCTTTCCTGACTCTCCTGGCAGAGTGAGTGGCTTCCCGCTCTTGGCCTTCCGCGGTCCGTGTGCGGTCTGCACGTGGGATGATGATAGCCTTTCTGTATTGCCATAGTCTGTAGGCATCCACCTCTCCCCTCTCTCTATAGGGGTGGAACCTAAGTTTAGGCCATCGGTTGGTTGCCAGTACGGGTCCAGGCACCAAGCCAATGGCAGTCAAGTTCAAGAATGTGTGTGTGTGTGTGTGTGTGTGTGTGTGCATGTCCTGAGCTGGCTGGAGGCCCAGGCCAAGGAGACAGGCAGGACATCTAGAAATAGCCACCTCCCTGGGTCCAGACCAGGCCTGGCCCCCTGATTAACTGACCCTGAGTGAGGGTGTCGGGGCCCAAGATGGGTGGGTGGAGACCAAGAGGTATGACTCAGGCAGAATGTGGCCCTATTGCCCTCTGGGGTCTGCTAGCCAAGGCAGATGGGCCCTGCCTGACTGTTAGTGGTCTGTTCTGGGACTCAGACCTCAGTGACCCTCAGTGACCAGTGGGTATTTCAGGCCAGGTCTGGGCATCACCTGCTTCTTTGGCCCCGCGGCTTGTAGGTCAAAGGGGAGCCTGCCAGCCTACCCCCTGAGGAGGTGACGGGATTGGAGCAGAGACACTGGAAAAGTTTGTCCTCTCCTGGTTCTGGCCCCACCCCACCCTCTTCCCCCACTTGGAAGCACCCTCCCTGAACCACCAACTGCCAAAGCTTGAAGGATTAAAGGGTTCATCTGGCCCAACCCCCTGCCATGGCGTTGGGGACACTGAAAGAAAGAGACTGGCCCAAGGTCACAGAGCGAGGCAGGGCAAAGACTGTCTCTGGGAAAGGCGGTGTGGAATGGTGGCAGGCCATACAAGGCCTCGGGGCCAGGGTCCTGGGTCCAAATCCCGGCTCTCATCTGTAACCTGGGGATGGGAACCAAAGTGCCTACATCACGGGGTTACTGTCAGAATCACAAGAGCTGCGAGGCTGAAACCTGCTGAATCCAGGGCCCGGCGCTTCGTAAGTGCCGCACGGCTGCGGGCAATCGTTTTCCGCACCGCGCGTCACAGCGTGTAAAGGTTCTCTGTCCCCACGATCTCATGCGCTCCTTCCTCCCACCCTGGAAGGTAGACATGACTATCCCCATCACGCAGAAAAGGAGACAGGCACAGAGAGATTGACTGGCCAAGCTCACACAGCCGGTTATCGGGTCTCCCAACTGCCCTGCCAGGGGTCTTTCCCCCTCTTCCTCCTGGCCCCTGACAGCTCATACAGTGACTCGTCAAATGGAGAGAGTGACCGCGCACAGGCCAGTCCTCAGCTCCTGACGCCACCCTGGGCTGTTCTGAGCCCTGCACTGAACAACCCCATTGCCCATCTGACGTCACCCTCCCGACTCTGGTCCCATCCTCCTCATCTCTTCCTACCTCCCACCTCTAGGAGGGCAGCTCTTTCACCCAAGTCCACCCAGTTCAAGTCCAAGTAGACGGCTCCTTGCCTTTCCTATCTAGTGTCTTTGGTGACTACGGGGCCCAGAGATGCTGCCCCCCCACTCCCACCCAAACAGCCGATCCCAAGATCCCAGGTCCCAGACTCCCGAGTCCAATATCCCTTCTCTGCCGGACCCCTGCCAGGGCTTGCCAACCAGCTGTCCTCACCTAAGGACACACAGGGGTCACCTGTCCACACCAGCTAGGCTCATCAGGTCTCCTGGAGCTGCCTGCCTCTTTCCAGAATCTTAAGCGGGCTGTTCCTGAATGAAGTGTGCTCTAGGGAGCGACCATTGAACCAAACGTCTGTTTGCCGCTAGGTCACGTGGCACATGAACCCGCCCCGGACCTCGGGGTAGTATGAAGTGCTGTTTATAGGTTTCCCTTTCTTATTATACTTTACTCAATCTCATATTATTTGTAGTTTTATAGGCATTAGGTTTCCCTTTCTTATTATACTTCACTCAGTCTAATCTAATATTATTTGTAGTTTTGCAGAGGCAAATTTTTCATTGGATAGAGGGGAAGGAGTGTGGGGAAGGAGCCGGGGGCTGTCTGGAATCTGGTTTGATTACTTCCTAGGACTGGAGCTGTCCCTAAAGAGAGCTACTGTCCCTAAAGAGGCACCTGGCTGGCTCAGTCAGTACAGCAGGCAACTCTTGATCTTGGCGTCGTGAGTTCAAGCCCCGCGCTGAGGATAAAACTCACACACGGATGATAATAAATTAAAAAATAATAAAGAGCTACAGTTGAGATTCTGGCTACAGCTATGTGCTCAGAAGGGCAGTTCTCAGCCCCACGACCCACAGGACAGGGCGCAGTCTCAGGGCCCTCAGGGATGGAGTGGAAAGGAGGCTACAAGACAGGATACTCTGGCAAGAGAAAAGCTGAAAGTAACGGGAAAGTGGGGGGACAAGTGGGGGCAGAATTTGCAAACCGAGAACTCTGAAGAAGACAAGCGATGTCCGTTGCTCTCGGAGAGACTGTCTACTTCGCAGACCCGTGCCAGGCCCTGTGAGAGGCTCCGTGGACATGGCAGGGTCGGTGTGATAGGAAAAGTCAGACTCTGAGTCGAGTGGACCACATGGAAAGCGGGGTGAGTGCTTTGCTGGGGAAGATGGGGCTTCCCGAGGAGGGACAGTCAAGCTGAAAAGTAAGGAATAACTAAGAGAGTAGCAGCTAGGGAGGAAGAGTCCTCTTAGGCAAACACAAAAGAGATACATGGCACCCCTTTGAGATACAACGAGAACAGAGTGGCTGCAGCCTGGAGAGGCAGGTGGAGGCCAGAGCCTGGGGGCCTCCCTGGAAGGCGGCTGAGAAGAGAAACAATTACCCTTTGTACTGCATTCCCAAGCTTATCTCCCCAGAGTCCCTGGGAGGCTGGCTTGGTGGGAACTGTGATGTGCTTTTCTCAGATAAAGAAATACAGACCCAGAGAGGTGGTGACTTTGCCCAAGGCCACACAGCTGGTCTGTAAGCAACAGGGGCAGGAATGGAAGCCAAGTGAGTCTCACTCCAGAGCCCCCAAAGCTAGAGACGTAGACAGATTCACTCACGCACCCACTCGTTCATTCATTCATTCAATCAATATTCCATACACTCCTTCATTCATTCGTTCAATATTCATTCATTTATGCCAACCATCTGCCAGGCACTATTCTCGGAATAGGATTTCAGTAATAAACTTAACTAATGAAACAGACGGAGCAAGGCGGAAGAGTTTGGGCTTTATTCTGCCAACAGGGAGGACAGCTGGCTTCTGGGAAAGCCGAGGTGACCGCCCCACCACCCTGAACTACCCCCTCTCCTCTCTGGGCAGAGAGAACCATTGTTCTCCTTCCAGGGAGCATGTGCCACAGGCAGCAGTTTCTCAGAAGCAACTGGTGTTGAGTAAATCCCTACCTTTTGCCATCATTTGTTCTCTCAGACCCACAGTATCTAGAACTCTTGGGGAACGAGGAAGCGATTTCCTTGTGGCAAAAAGAACACTGCATTCCAGCCACCGTGCTGCAATCCCCCTACATAGTGAGCTCAGGGAGGATGGGGACTGTGGCTCTCCTGTTTCCCCTGGAACCCGCTGAGCCCAGCACAGTGTCTGGGCGCAGGAGGTACTCACGGAGACCGGTGAAATGCATGAGTTACTTAAAGAGAAAGGGAGAGATGTGGAAAACTTGTCTGCAGTATCTGAAGGCACTTAATGGCCCCAGTGAGGAGACAGACACACCTGGTTCTTTGCTATTGGTTCAATGTCTCCAAGGGCCTTGGCTCATTCACATGCATCTCTGGGAAAAGTGCCCCGGGGAGACCCAGAAGGGAGAACGTAATCACCACTCATTGAGTATTCTGTGTGTTAGGCTTCCATATGTTATCTCTTTTAATCCTCCTGTCAACCCTGGGAGTAGATGGCCCTTCCTCCATTTGGGAGGAAAGGAGACTCAGAAGGGGAAGGGACTGGCTCCTAGTCTCTTGACTAGTAAGTTGCAGGCTTGGGATTTAGAACCAGGCTTCTTTCCAAAGATGCCACTTCTGAATACATCATGCACCAGGGGAAGCTATGGAGGGTGTGGAGAGAAGGGTTAAGAACTTGATTCCGTGGCAGAGGGCTGCACCACCATTACCATAAAAAAAAAAATAAAATTCCAGCAGCAGGTCCTGGGGGTGGACTGGGGCAGTCAACATGCACAGATTAGGCCCCGAAGAGGTTATGGGGGGGGGGGGTTTCTATGTCCCTGGGTCAGTGGAGGCTCCAGCTCAGCTTCTTTGGCCTCTACCTCCGGTGTTTCTCCCCGTGCCAGTGGCACATCCCCTATTGGAGGCGTCTAGATGGCAGGGAGGGTCCAGGAAGCAGCCCAAGATGCTGAGTAGGCCCCCTGCTCTCCCCCCAGCCCCGCCCCATGGCCCCACGGATCATCCGGTGCAGCTGGCCCATCTCATTGGCTCTCTCTTGGTTACTCGGCTCTCCTCTTTTCCATCTTCCCAGCCTGTGGTTGCCGTGGAGACACAGAACAGTGACATCACCATAGGGCGAGGGCTGCGGAGATGCGCTCTTGGCAGGGACTGGCCCTGCGGCCTGCCAGATGTTGTATCCACAGCTGGATCTGCCAAGGGCAAGAAGGAGGGGCAGGAAAAGGGAAGGGCGCACATTCCCTCCCCTTACCCCTCGTTCCCCAGATGCAGGGAGTGTCACGGGGCAGAGAGGATGCAGGTAATCGGAGGGATGAGAAGCTGTACGTATTTGGAAGGGAGAAGACAGCCCAGTGGAAAGCAGATAGGGCATGCCTGAGGAGTCAACTGACTCAGGTCTGGGTGTGCTGGGGAGATGGGGGTAGGGCAGCAAGGCTAATGGGTCTAGGCTTTGTCTCCAGGCTGCTCAGCTTAGGCAGGGGACAAAAGAACTTTGTGGCAGTGTCCTTCTCAACCCATCCCCCAAGTCTCTGCAGCTCCTTCCCCATGGCTGCAGCAGGTTCTAATCCTGCCCAGAAATGAGAAGATTGAGGATTGGAGAAGCCAAGCGATCTGCTGTGGGGGGCCCGGCAGGTGAGGGACAGGGCCTGAGAATCCCACCCTATCCAAGGATGACAGTAACGATAACAGCAGTGGAATTGAGCATGAAAGTCCCCCATGCTCAGCGTTTTAAATGCACTATCTCGTTTGCTCCCCAGACATCTCTAGAGGGGTAAATACTGTCATCACTTCCATTTTCAAGATGAAACTGAGACCCACAGCCACACGTCCAGTACCCAAGGGAATCAGAACTGGCTCACAGATCTACCTGCCCGCAGCTGTTAGCCCCAGCCCTCCACGGCTGCATCGGAAGGACCATGTAGGGAGACCGCTCTGGCCTCTGGGGTCTCTAGCCGCTTGGTCCTTCAGAGAGGAGGTCCAGTGTCTAAAGGTTGTGACCTTGACTTAGAAACCATCCCACTCTCCTCCCCACCCTCCCCTGCACCTGCTCCGGCAATGAGGTCAGCAGGGCTCCGTGCCCGGCCCTAAGGCCTTCTGGCAAGTGGACCTGTCCGAACAAACCAAGAGCTTGGGCAAGCGAGGGCTCTTCCTCCCTGGCTTCTTCCCAGAAAGTCAGGTAGGGGCAGATGCTGTCCACTTCCACACGGAGAAACAGAGGCCCAGGGAGGAGGGTCTGCCACACTGCACATGTGCAGAGCTGCTGGGACCCCAGGGCTAGTGTGCCCTGTGCTCCTGCAAGCTCCCTGGGTGGACCTCTGCTGGCTTCAGTTCGGTCGAGCACCATTCACTTCTTTTTTTTTTTTTTTAACATTTATTCATTTTTGAAAGGCAGAGAGAGACAGAGCGCGATGTGGGGGAGAGGCAGAGAGAGAGGGAGACACAGAAACAGAAGCAGGCTCCAGGCTCTGGGCTACCAGCACAGAGCCCGACGCCGGGCTCGAACTCACGGATCCCGAGACCATGACCTGAACCGAAGTCGGCCACTTAACAGACTGAGCCACCCAGGCGCCCCGGGCACCATTTACTTCTGCAGGGCTTCCTATCTGTTCAGCACTCGCTTACCCCTCACTTCCTCTGGGGAGTCTCCCCCAAGCCCCTAGGTCAGGACAGGTCTCCCCTCAAAGCCACCAGGCTAGGTGAGGTCTGCCTGCCCAAAGGGGAGCTACACGAGTGCGTCTTATTCATGGTGGTCTCTCCAGAGCCCAGCCCAAGGCCTGGTGAAAAGTAGGCGCTTTAATAAGGGGGGGGGGGGGGGGTATTAAGAAATGAATGGACCCCTCCAAGCTTCAGTTTGCTCATCTGTAAAACAGTGGAAATGATAAAACCTACTTGGTGGACTTTGCTCCGGAAGTTCAAGGAGAAAATGCACTTAAAGCAAAAAAACAAAACAAAACAAAACAAAACATCAATACAAGGTGGATCTTCCTATTAAAAGCGCTTTGTAAAGTGTCCATCACACCTCAGGCTCTGTAAAGGAGGTGAGGGACATTCTGTGAAAGAGGTCAGAGAAGGGCCGGCAGGCAGGTCGGGGCTGCAGCGGTCAGGAGGTGGGGAGCTGCCCTTGAGCCTGTCAGGTGGCTGGGGGACGGAACTTCGGAAGGAGGTGAGGGGGCAAGTGACCCGATCAAATGCTCTGAGCCCTGCGTACAGGTCAGAGAAGCCTGAAGCGCGGCCAAGGAGGATGCGGAGCAGCCCTGCAGGGCGGAAAGGCCCGCGCCGGTGACATTCCACGGGGAGGGGCGAGCACGTGCGGGGCGGGAAGGGCGCGGCGGCTTGGGTCGCTTTCGCCAGGGGCAGGTGGAGGGCACAGGGGCAGCTCAGCCTCTCACGGTGCCCCCCTGGCCTCTTCCCGCCACCGGCGAGTGCGCAGTGGCGGGAAAGCGCGGCTTCCGGGACCAGCTAAGACCAGGCTTGCAATCTGGGCTCCAATTAAGCCTCGCCTTATTTCCTGCGACCTTGTCAGTTCCCCTCTGAGCCTTGGGCTCCTCACCTGCAAAATGAGGACCAAGATGCCTGCGCCGCTTAGGGTCAGCCAGAGCTTTCCCGGCGTGGGCATCAGCCCTGTCTCCTCTAGTCTCTCACCTCTGCTCTAACCCCAAGCTCGGGGTGTCACTGGGGGACGAAGATGTCCGGAGCGCGCGCCCCACCTCGCGGGCACCGTGCCCTCAATTGCTTCCTCCTCAGATTGCGACGAGCGCCTGGAGGCCTGGGAAGAGAGCAGGTCCCACCAGCGCGGGGCAGGGACTCGGAGGCCGGGCCCCCGCGCTGACGCAGGAGAGCCGGGAGCCACTAGCTGTCCCCCTCCCCCGGCCGGGCGGGTCGTGGGGGATGGGCAGCCAGCTCCGGGCGGTGGAGCGCCCGCCTGAGGCTTCCTATTTCGGGACCTGGGGGTGTGGGCCACGCCTCACCACGTGATGCAAGGGCTATTTAAAGCGGCCGCGCGGGCCGGGAACCGCGGGTCCCGGAGTCCTTGCACGCGTGTTCTGTCTCCTCAGCTTTCTCGGCCTAGCCCAGCCTCACCATGGTGGACGCCTTCGTGGGCACCTGGAAGCTAGTGGACAGCAAGAATTTCGATGACTACATGAAGTCGATTGGTGAGTGCGACTCGGGATGCTGCTGGGCGGGGGAGGGGCTGGCCGCGTGCGCAGCCCCGCGCAGCGTTCTGGCTCTGGCTGCTACTCCGCGAGCCTGCTGCGTCCCTCCTGCTCAAGGTTGGGGAGTAAGGGAACGCGGAGGGGGTGGCAGCATGGGCTAGGGCACGCGAGGCCTGTTGGAAGGGGGTTTTCATGGTCTGAACCCGGCTAGAGGGATTCCCAGGTAGCGAGGAGCAAGGAGGTAGGTGTGCAGGTCGATGTTGGGGCGGGGAGGGCTTTCGAGGAAGAGGCGTATATATATAGGATCTGGAGCTAGGAGGTGGGTTTGTATGAAAGGAGAGCATTGACCTAGAAGGTGGGAGGCTAGCGGGAGGAGCAAAAAACCAGGAGCATGGGTGGTTTAGGGATTGTAAAGTGTGAATACGCAAAGGGAATGGGGCGGATGGGGAGTGTACTATGGCGTAAAGAAGCGGGAACCCCGAGGAGGAAGGAGGTAGAAGAGGGAACTACCGGTGAATGGGATATGAGGAGGCGCCGCACAGTTAGCAACAACCCCTGCCCCTCCACGTTGAACTAGGGAAAGGATGGCTGCTGGAGGATGCCCTCCTTCTCACCATCCAGTCTCTGACCTTGTCCCGCAGTGGTGTGTAACCAGGCTCTAATCGCAGTCTGAGAGCCTCGTGGTAGGGTGGGGCAAGAGGACCCATGATCAGCTGGCTCAGCCACTTGTTGGGGAGGGGTCTGGTGGAGAAAACCAGTGGACTTCTGGAGTGCAGCAAGGGTCTTGGAACAAGGCCAAGATCTGTTAAAGGCAGGGAGGGTCTTTGGTCTCCGAGGGCGTGGTGTTGGCTGGGGAAGAATAAAGATTCCGACTCTTTACAGGTGAGGTGCTTGGAGATCCCCATGCCTTGCCTAGTTTGACAGATGGGGAGACTGAGACCCAGAGAGACTGAAACTGGTCAGATCAGCCCCACAGCAGAGCTGATAAGAAAACCTAGATTTCTAGATGTGCAACCCAGAACTATTTTCCCCTATGGACCCTGGGGGTGGGAGTGGTAGGAACTGCTTAGCTAAGAATTGGCCTTCTCGTTTCCCCTCCTTGTATGGGCTTCGATGGAGGTGATGATGCCCTTTCACCCAAATCCCCAGGTGTGAGATTATCTTAGTCCCCCAGGCTGCGACAGGGAAACCAGCATATTGTTCATAGTTGAGCTCCATTCCATGCCTTCCTACTAGGGAAAGGGGGCTGGATTCTGGCAGATATCCAAATAAGGTGTGGGGGACCCACCTCTTAGCTCTGTTCCTAACCGTTTCCTGAACTAGGGACCACAGGTGTTGGCTCTTGAAACCAAAGCTCTCAACTGCCCCACCACAGTATGCTGGGTACTATGCCCACAGACCCCAGGAAAGCAGCCACACTTGGAGCAAGCGAGCCCCGGGACAGCTGCTGGGAAGTCGGGATGCCCAGAGCCAGCCCCTCCTCCCTTAGTAGACATTCCAGCCAAAACCTGTGTCCCTGAAGTGAGCTGCAACATCCTTACCACCCTTCTCCCCTTATTTTGCCCCAAATAAGGGGGCGAATTTGGGCTGCAGGGCTGAGCGTCCATCCAGCCTGCTCTTCTCCATATACAGATGTAAAGAATGAGAGGCCCATGGGGGAGAAAAGACCGTCTTCAGCTCTGACAGTAAATAGCTTCAGCTTCATCTCTAAGTAGAACCCAGCTCTTTCTGAGCCTCCAAAATTGTCAGCCCCATTTTTGGTCTCAGTTTCTCTTGGCTCAGTCCCTCACTCACCTCTCAGTGGTTTCCTTCCTCAAACACACCACACCTCTGGGTAGGTCCTATGCAAACAGAGCTCCTTCCATGGTGACAAGGCCCTGCTCTCTGCTGGGGAGTGGGATCAGCCTCACTCTGATAGCAGGGCTAAGGCCAGTGCCCTTACTGGCCAGGCAGGGCGGAATCTGCCCTCGCCCCTCTAGTGTTAGACCCAGGGTTCTCAGGACATCCAGGCAGACAGACCCAGCCCAGTTAGTATCAGTGATCACAGGCAGACCTGGTGGCCATGCTGGGAGAATGGCCCAGGGAGGAACAGCGAACAAGTTTTGGAGCCTAGATTCGTGTCTACCACTCACTCTTTGACTTTGGCGCAAGTCACCTCTCTCCAAGCCTCATCTGTTAATTGGGGATATTAAAACCTGTTCGGGGCTGTTACGAGCATCAACTAAAAACAACCTGTGTAGGGTCTGGGCGAAGTCCCTCACTTCCAGCCAGGGCTGTGTAGCCCGGCACACCACCTCCCCACGCTGGGCTGCTTCTGGAGGGCTCACCACAGCTGCCGGGGGCAGAAGGGCGGGCAGGGTGTCGTGATGGGAGGTTGGAGGCAAGAGGGCAGATCTCAGGGAAGCTAGGACCTGAGGGGCTTAAAGCTCTGTCCAAGAGCTCTTTGTTGCACACTCTTGCGGGACACTCGGGCTTTGCCCAGCACCCAAGGAAGCGGGGCTTGGGTCAGCAGGGAGTTCCCACAGGGCCTCAAGACTAGGAGCCAAGAGACCTGGACTTGCATCCTGACTGCACTAGCACCTGAGGCGTCTCCTAAATCTGTATACTGACACACACACTCCCTTCTGCCTCCCTTCTGGGTTACGGATTAGAGGCTTTGAAAATACCTTGCCAATAAATAAATAAATAAATAAATAAATAAAAATATGTCTTTAAAAGATTAAAAAGAAAAATAGAAAATATCTTACTGCTATACATAGGGGACAAGGGTAGCAGTGCATTTCAGGGCAAACACTTCCAAGGTGGGAAATTCTTGTCCCTCAGGCTCTGGAAGGCAAAGTCTACATTTCTCTTCTTTGCTCAGCCTGTGGGCTGAAAGCTGCTCAGGTGCCCTGGAAGGCAGCCCTTGCTCCAGCCTAGGGAGGCCACATAAGCCCGCTCTTCAGTCTAACAGTTCTGGGTGTGAATTCCAGATCTGTGACCTTTGGGCTTCAGCTCTGTTTTTTGCATCTGTAAAGCAGAGCTAATAGCATCAAGCCTTCAGGGAGAATGGGAGGGCCAAGGGCGATAACATGCACACGAGGACAGTCCTCACCACACAGAGGCCCCTGGGCCACCGACTTGCTGTGGCATGCCTGTCCCTTAAGGTTCTCTTCTGTCTATTGCAATCAAGTGTCTCTTCACTGCACAGAGCTAACAGGAAAACTGAATTTAAAAATGGCCAGGGTCTCTGAAAGCTCTCATACTCCTCTGCTCTCGGTCCCACGTCCAGGCCTGAGAGTTGTTCACTGAGGTCCCTGTGCTCTGCCTTCCCGCTTCACTCATATGCTCATAACCTTCCCCCTGCTCTCAGGTGTGGGTTTTGCTACCAGGCAGGTGGCCAACATGACCAAGCCTACCACAATCATCGAAAGAAATGGGGACACTGTCACCATAAAAACACATAGCACCTTCAAGAACACGGAGATCAGCTTCCAGCTAGGGGTGGAGTTCGACGAGACAACAGCGGATGACAGGAAGGTCAAGGTGAGTCATGGAAGGGGGTCTGGGAGTTGGAGGGTGTGGAGACGTGGCACCTTACTGTTGCACCCCGAGGGGCAGGTGGTTATGGGGGACTGAAATGAACAAGGTACGTAAAGCCTGTGCAGTGCTGGGATGCCCCAGGTGCTAGAAGCACACTAGTCCTGTCTTCCTCCCTCTCTTCTTGGGGAGCATCTATCTGGGAGTGGGCAGCACAGGGCCAGGATGTTCTTCTGACCTCAGCGTTGACTCCAGCTCCAGCTCAGTGACCATGCGTGGCACGCACTAGTTCTGGATTTCTTTCCAATCCATAGACGGGAGAGTTATGTGGCCATGGCTGTGACCTCCAAGTGCTTTAGGAAGAATGCCCAGGAGAATTCAGAGCCCTTCCCTGATTGAGCAGACCATTCTGGCCTCCAGCAGCACAGGGGGCAGCTGGGAACAAGAGGTGGGGACCTACTCAGAGGCTTCCTTTTCTCCAACCTCCACCTCCCAGCCTTGGCCAGTGACCCTGAGGAACTATTTCCAATGTTGCCAGCCCACAGGCAGGAAGAGCTGTGTTCTGGATGGGGCATGGTCTACGGTGTGTTTGTATGTCTTCTCACCAGGCCTTAGCCCCTCTCCTCCCAGGGAGGGAGGGGACATCTACCTCTAGTCTCAGGGCTTCTCACGTGTGGTGGCTCTTGTCTTTGCTGCTTGCCTCAGGCCTCCCAGCCCTCTCGGCCACGCATGGCAGAGAGAGAACTAAGGGGCTTTGATCTCTAAAGGGAGTTCCTATAGCAGTATCTCCACCAGACCCTATCAGTCAGCCCCTCAGCTGTTTCTCGGCTTCCTCACAACTGCCCCAGAAAAGACAGGACAGGGTCTGGTCTTCTCCTTGTGAAGGAAGCTGGAGCCCAGGCCAGAATCAACAGGAAGCTGGCGGCAGAGCTGGGATGGTGCCCAAAGATGTCATCCTACCTTGGAGAGAGGTAGCTGCCCTATCACTTGCATCTGCCTCCTTGACTAGCCCACTTTTTGAGGAACAAGAATCCCAATGAAACAGTAGTGCTCTGGGATGCCTAGGCTAAAAATAATCTGGAGTAGGCAAAAAAAAAAAAAAAAAAAGAAGAAAAAAAAACCCACCACCTTGGGGGATGGGAATGAGGAGTAAGTGGTGGGAGCAAGGATGCACAGCCACTCCCCATGTGGCCCTGAACACACACGCAGAGCCTCCTCAGATTCTCCTACTGAACCCTGCTCAGCCAGAGTCCCCTAGCCTGACCTAGAGCCCCCAAATTCCTAAACAAGAGAGACCTGGGAGAGCTGCCAAATGAGAACCAGCTGATGCAGGCTGGCAGAGCCCAGAAGACTAAGTGGGCATTTGACCAGGGTCTGGAACACTCCAAGGGCACCCAGTCCCAGGACCCGGCAGTTGCTGTCCACTTGTCAGCTGAAGGGGCCACATGATGTGGATCGGGAAGAGAGAGGAATACAAAGCAGGAAGTCTGATTTCCCAGCACCTCCCATCTCCACGGTCTGTTAGACGTTATGTGTGATCAGCACTCGGCCGGAGAGTCTCAGGACCCCTCCTCACCGGTCTTTCCTGGGGATACAGGATGATTCATGTCCCCTGTATCTAAGGGGCCCTAGGGCTGTGGACATCACCCAGAGGAGGGGATGAGCGCCCATTCCGAAGGCTGGTGGCACTTCTCAGAACCAGGCTGTCTGGCTCCACCATGCTGCCGGCGTCTCCCTACCCGCGCAACACCTGAAGGCCCCCGCCCCAGCCAGGCAGTCGTGGAGCAGAGGCTGGAGGAGGACTAGACCGCCTGCGGGGCTAGGTTGGAGGCGGCCGCCTGAGCTCCGTTAGTTTGGGACAGAGGCAGGGTCCTCTGTGACCCCAATGACCAGACACCATCCTGTCACTCAGTCCTGGCTCAGATCGCAGCTCAGACCTCTACCCTCTTTCACAGTCCATCGTGACGCTGGACGGAGGCAAACTTGTTCACCTGCAGAAGTGGAACGGGCAAGAGACAACACTGGTGCGGGAGCTAGTTGATGGGAAACTCATCCTGGTAAGATGGACAACTTTGGAGCCTCACCCAACCGGTTACCACTCCTTCCCCTTCGGTCAAGCCTGTGGGAAAGCCAGCGTCTTCCCCTGGGAGCAGTGGAGGGTGGAGGCGGGGTTGGGATGGCTTTAGGTGGGAGTTTTCTGTGTGGTAGCTTTGGACTCATACAGGCCTGGATTCACATCTCAGCTTATACGAAACAGGGCTTCACACACGTCACCTTCTCCGTGTCCCGCTGTAAAAGGGGCATGAGCAACACCAAACTCGTGGGCCGCTGGGGCATCAGGAGACCGTGACGTAGAGCACACAGCATCACACGGGCGAGGCAGAGGGCTACCACACGTGCCCCACGGCCTTAGTGTCCTCCTCTGTTGCCACCTTGCCTCACCCGGGAGTAGAAAGCAGGGCCAAGCTGGATCCCAGGCCCCTAGGAGAGGCTTCGCTCTCCTCCCTGGGACTGCGCTGCCACACAGAAAGCCTCTGGGCAGGGACAGTGGGGCAGTGACAGACCAGCCCTTTCCACCTCATTCCAGCCCCACCGCCGGTCAGTGCTTTGCATGCCTGGCCCTCTGCGAGTACCTGATAACAGCCTGGGGAGGAAGGGACAGCCAGGCTGGCACGTGGGTCTGTTTGGGGACAAACTTGGGGCCTCCGCTGGAAGAATGTAGCCGTGACTGAACACCCCCAGGCCCCGGGCAGAGACAGCAGCCCCTGTGGTCTCTGTAACGCTCTCCCTGCATTGCTGCATCCAGGAGGCCCTGCAGAGTTAAGAATGAGGTGTCTAGGTCTGGTGGGAATGTGATACGCAGGACCAAACACTCACTGGGCAGTTCGGCCTGTGGTGAGGCCATGGGCCTGGCTCTACGATGCCAGGCTGGATGATGGTGGCTCCAGCCTCTGGTCCCTGCACTACTCTAAGTCGGGGAAGGAACGGAGAGTTGGTGGCCTAGCACAGTTCTTGCCCAAGAGTCTCTGGACATTTGTATTATTTGTCTACTACGTGCCAGGCACCATCTTAGGCACTACGGGAATGGTGCAAGGGAGAGAAAACACCCTGAGATCTTGACCAGTCACTTCCTCTCCCATAGCTCATTTCCCCAACTTGCTAACAGAGGAATTAAGTGCCTAACGAAACTAAAAGCTTGGTGCTAAGTATTAGAAAAAAAGACACGTAAAGTACCTGGCACACAGCAGGCAGTCAATACATGAAGATTATTGGGATGAAGGTGGAGGCCCTTCCCAACAGAATGCAGAGTGCCCCAATACCTTCGGTGCCCTCACCCCTGCCCTAATCTGACTCTGTCTCTCCTTTCAGACACTCACCCATGGCAGTGTAGTTTGCACTCGTACTTACGAGAAAGAGGCATGACCTGTCCACTCCTTCACCGACTGCTCCTCTGCCAATCGACTAGCCCTGGACTCAGCACCGAATTGCCTCATTTTTCCCTTTGGCGTTTTGTATAAATCCACCTGGGTTGGGGAAATTCTTCTGGGGTCAGGTGACACCAGCCTAGATCCGTTTCTGGCTCCCAGTGTGTATGTTTGTTTTTTCAACTGCATCCAAAGGGTGCTCTAAGGTCAATAAAGCAGAGCCAAGGTCACCAAATTGCCTTTTTGCCTTTGGTGACACGACTCTGGGAGTCTTGGTTTCCTGTGTGTCGGAGAGTGGGCAGAAATACTGCCTGAAGGTCACTCAGAAGCAGCACAGATGAGAGACTGAACTGGACAGTCTCAGGGACAGCGGTAGCTGATCACGTAACGTGTGTAAGAGCACAAGAGCTGCACCTACACCTTGCCTTTACACTGTCCCCCCACCCCATGGCCAAATGAGCTAGTCCAACCTGGAATAATCCATCAGTGGCCCGGCTTCCCCAGGCTTGGCTACTAAACTGTCACCTCAGGCCCATCCTGCGCTGAATGCCCTTGGGTTTGGAAAGCCGCTCTTGTCTGTGAAATGCTGTGGTCTCTCTCTTTGCAGAACATAGGCTCAGGACACAGGATGCAGGCTTGTGCCTTCGTAGTAGGAGCAAATGCTCGCTGGCCAAGATGACTGCTAAGCTCCCTTCTATGCCCTCGGCCATTCAGGGTTATGAATTCTTACCGGTTCTCTAATCAGCTCTGGGGGGAGAGGTCATCTAATCATTACAGAAGAGAGGGCTTGTAAGTGATCTCCTAAGAAGGCTGTGACCTGCTGGTGCCTCTGGCTCTGTACCTCAGCTGGGCCTCTCTCCAAGGTCTGAAGTAACATATTAAATGTTTTTCTGTCAACTAATACAGACTCGGTGACTTTTAAGGCTGTAAATTACCCAGGAAGAGGGATTACGGCAATAAGAACCTTCAGTAAGTTTAAAACCAAACACACTTCCGTTTAGTGCCAGGAATTGAAGCAGAGACCTGAAGTGGGACCAAGGGACTCACACGGTAGTGAATACAAAGTAAAGCAATGATCTTGGCTTGAGCTGTCTGGTTCAGTGGTCTGGCAGAATGTCACACACAAGCTCAGTCACTGAAGACGATGGTTTTCTGGCTGTCACTTCTAGCATGATTGAATCATGTCAGGGGGAATGGAAAAAGTGAGCACCACTTCTTACCGTGTTCTCCCTCATCCTGCCGATCTCCCTCGGCCCCCGTGTTGGATGCTCACCAAGCAGCCCAGGGCAGACCCGACGGGGAGGGGCCACCCACTCTGTTCTCCAACTACAGCCAGACTCGCCTCCACAGCGGTACCTGTGGCTGGAGCCTGGACCCCTGTGCAGGAATCTGGCTCTGGCAGTGGCAGCTGGAGAGGGTAACAGGACCTCCTGCTGGATGAAGGAAGTTGAGTGAACGAACGGGCGAGCTGCAGGGGTCACTTGCAAAGGGACCAGGAATGATAAGTGAACGACAACTCATTCAGGCAGATGCTTCTGACTTCTAACTCCCAAACCTGCCTGCTGCATGAGGGGAAGTCATCTCCCATGGGCGAGAAGCCAGCGGGGTGGGAGGCCATTTTCTCACTACTGAGTCTTTCCGGGAGCCAGGGCTTCAAGGCACCGGGCTCCTGGTTCCTCCTCCTCTCGGCCACCCCCCTACTCTCTCCGCTCTCACTCCTTGTGCTTCTTCTTGTGCTTCTTCTTCTTCTTCTTCTTCTTCGCTGCCTTGCTGTCCTTGGAGGTGTGCCTTGCCCTCTTGCCTGTGTCACTCTCAGAGTCTGAGCTGTCTGAGTCAGATGACTTCCTGTCTCTGTGTTTCTTTTTCTTCTTTTCCTGAAAAGAAAATTTAAAAAGTGGCGTTGCGTGTGTGCGTTTGCTTGAAAGTACTGCAGCATATAATCAATAGGGGACCATTTAACATATAAAGCATTAAGAAGAGTAAGTTAAATCTTCAAGTATCAACGAGAAAAGATACCCCAAACAAGTGAAAGGACCGAGTCATGCTACAGCATGTATTCTAGAGTCCAGCGTGTTTACCATACCATATAATGTGTATATTTACACATACCTGTAAACGTGTAAAATACACAGGTGTATGAAATACACAGAACAGCGGAAAGGACACAAACTGGCGACGAGTGACCTCAGGAATGAATGAATGGAGGGAAAGATGGGAGTCTTTTACTTTTTACTTCATAGAACTCTGTCCAGTTAGATTCAAAAAACCAAAAAACCAAAACACGAGTGTCCTTACTTTTATTTTTAAAAAGCACAGGTGAAGGGAGTCCTTAGAGGTCATCTAGCGTAGCTGGAGGCAGCGCCCCCAGGGGCCCAAGGTCCGCGGAATCAGAGTGAGAGCTCCAGGACCTGGGGGTCCCGCGCTGGTTTCCAGCAGACCTGATGCAGGGAGCAGAGCTGCCATCAATTAGAAAGGCTCCCGCTGCCGCCCTTGACGTGTGTCCTCTCTAACCTGCGCCAACGGCCCTGTGAGATTTTACTGCGAGAGGGAAGAGCCCAGAAAGAACTTTCTCCAAACTACAACCACCACACCATGCCGCCAAAGGAACAGCACAGACTCAAAGGATGGGAGGCAGATTTCTAGACTTCCGTGCGGGGCTTCAAGCAGTTTTTAAGCAGCGAGTAGCTTTTTCCTTGAATTTCAAACGTCTGTATTGCCTCAGGAAGGTTTCTAAGAAGGGGATATTAGGGGTAAGAAAGAGACGGGGCTGAAGAGGCACGGCTCCTGCTCCCTCTACGGGTTCCCGGCCGGCATCCCGAGGGCTGTTGAGTGCCTGAGTGATACGCCAGGTCTTAGGAGCCGCTGTGAGAAATGATGGACGGAACACCGGACCAAGTGTCAGACCCAGATTCGAGTTCTGGCTTTGCCACTTACGATCACTGCTCTGCAACTCAGCGCGAGCCATTTTATCTCACGAGACCTACTCTCCTCAAATGTGACGTGCAGCTGGGAACAACACCTGTGTCACACGTCTGTGGTAAAGACGTGATGAGACAGTGTCCGCGGCTCAAGAGGTTGAGAGCCACTTGTCCCAGACCACACGGGCAGGGCTGGGACCCGCACACGCATGAGACAACTGGCAATCTCCTGAGTTTTCCTCTGTGGCGCACGGCCTCTCCTCCCGTACAGCAATGGCAGGCCTCGTTGTATGGTGGTCAGTGCAACGATTTCGGAATCAGACAGAGTAAAGTTCAAATTCCAGCTGCCGCTTATTAGCTCTGTCACTTGGGACGAGAGACTTAACTTTTTGGAACCTCGGTTTTTTCTTTTGTTAAAGAAGCTATGCGGATTAAACAAGACAAGCACTAGTTACCAGGCACGAAACACCTGATACGTGGTAGGCGCTCAGTGGTAGCTACAAGTACTGTTCTCTCATTTCAGAGAACTCCCGAAATGTTCTGACAGTCTAGTCAGACATCTCTGGCAGGTGAGTCAAAGTTTTGAGAGAAGAGTAGACCAAAACTGTTTCTTGAAGTCTCCAGTGGAGTAGGGAGACGGGAACAAAGCCGCCCCAGGCCACATCACCAAGCTGTAGGGACCGCGGCTGGGGGAGCGGAGAGCCAGCAGATGGACGGTGCTGTATCTTCCGCTGACAGGCTCATGGAGACCAGTCACGGGGTACGGGGCCCGGGGAGCCTCACTGCGTTCTGCCCCTGAGGTAGGGCAGGGTCCTGGCGGAGCGAGTCTGGCACCTGTCCCTCCAAGCCTGGCGTGGATAAATACGTGAGGAAGGGGAGCAGTAGCGTTTTACATCCAAACAGTACTTTAGTTTATCGAGCTTTCTGCACCCGTCCCGCTACAACAGTAATCCGGTAAGGTCAGACTTCAGGAATCCCCACCCCCACCGTGCAGATGGGAAGGCTGCAAGTAAGAGGATCACCACGAGGTGACCGAGGCCCAAGCGACAAGAACAGTGTGCTTTGTAACTCACGGTGGGCGTGATGTCCACTGTGCTTGCTCTCAAAGATGTAAGCTCAAGAGGAGGAAAGAGAAAAACAAGTCACAGGCCATGTGGGATGTGGACTCTACCTAGAAAGGAGGCGGGGGGGGGGGGGGGGAGGGGAAAGGCCTTCTAGACCTCACTCTTGGTGCGAAAACTCTTTTGTAAGCTGACCAAAGAAAATCTAGTCCTCCAGCAGGTGGCGTCAGTTGCTTCAGCGGGGGTGGTGCAAGACGAAGGTCTGGAGTTGGGATTAGGGAGAAGATGCACAGCCAGAGCCTACACCAGCTTCTGGTGCCCTGACTGCATTCAAGGGGCAAGTGGAACGGAAGAGAAAGGGTAAAAAAATGACCCTGGATGTGAGTCCCTGGCAGACAGGCCGGGAGGTGCATGGGAAAGAAGCCACTGCTCAGAACTGCTCTCCAGGAAAAGCCAGTATCCAGTGACAGCAGCTAGCCCACCCATTTTCTCGGTAGTTCTGCAACAGGTTAGCAGCAGCCCAGCAGGAGAAAAACAAAAACAAAAACTGCGAAAGGGGAATAACAGCAGCTAACTTTTAATAAGTACTTAATTCTCTAGATGCTGAGCTGGGTACTTTATGCACATACCTCCCTCCTCTGACCTTCACAACAAATCTGTTGGTTTTTTTTTAATGTTTATTTTTGAGAGAGAGACAGAGAGAGAGACAGAGAATCCAAAGCAGGCTCTAGGCTCTGAGCTGTCAGCACAGAGCCCAACGCGGGGCTCGAACTCACAAATCATGAGATCATGCCCTGAGCCAAAGTCAGATGCTTAACTGAGCTACCCAGGTGCTCTTCACAACAAATCTATTAAGTGGCCATAATTACCCCTATATTTTCAGGAAAGAAAAAGGTAACTTCAGAGGGGATGACTGAGATGGACTTGCCCACATGGTAGGACATGGATTTGACTCAAGTTGGGTCCCAGAGGAGACGTTCTTTTTAGCTCTGTCTGCATTAAAGGCAGCACCTAACTTAGTACCTGCCAACCAAAGGCACTGATTTTTGGCCCAAAATCAATCAAGTGAGCATTTATTCTTATTTATTCTTAAGAATTATTCTTGAGAAATGATTAGTTCTCAAACGGAGAAGTTCACTGGGGTGAACTTTCGGGAACTAAGATAGAGTGTAATTCCTTGATAGAATTTACCTATAATGCACCAGTTTACCATAGCTTGGAATGGGTAAGACCAGAAGAAAAAGGTTTATCAATCAACTCATAAATATTTATTTAACTTTACCTACAAAGCACTTTAGGGAGCCACAGGGGCATACAGTGTTGCTTAAGAGATAAGGAGAACACACCAATTTTTAATAGAATTCAGGCACAGTACCTACTATTTCACTGAGTAGTGGAACTTGGCACCATTCCTCCAAACCTGAGCCAACCTCGTCAAATCAGGGAATAACTCATCCGACAAGTATTTATTGAGTGCCTTCTGAGAGCCAGGAATATCCATTAATTAATTTGTCTCTTAAAATAGGATAGTCGAGTGAGGTCGGAAATCAGGGATCATGAGCCTTCAAGGAACAAATTATCAAAGATAAAAACTAATGGAGATACTAGGGAGTCCATGGCGGTAATGTTAAGCACAAAAAACATGCCATTAACACACAAGGGAAAAATCGATCATGTCTGAGGAATCTGAGGCTGGCTTCATGAGAGATAATATGTAATGTGTTATGCTTCCGAAGCATGAATATGGTTTTGGCAGGTCGAATGGTGGTGGTGGTGCTGATGGAAGAAGGAAAGTGGGGGGGAGACGGGATGAAGGCAAATGCTCGGAAGATCTTTCAGGGGGTGACAGATCACCTCCTGTGTAGCTATTTACTATGCACTGGATTCCATCCTTTCTCTTCTACTCAAAGTCATCGATCCAGGAATTGTCCTCTCTCCTGGATCAATTTCCCCCTTTACTGGCTCATTCCCGCCAATAAACAAATATGCTATAATAGTCCCATGAAAAAAAAAACCAAAACCTGGGGGGAGGGGTGCCTGAGCAGCTGAGTGGGTTAAACATCCAACTCTTGATTTTGGCTCAGGTCTCACAGTTTCTGGGATTGAGCTCCACATTGGGCGCTGCACTGCCACAGCAGGGGTTTTCTCTCTCTTTCTCTCTGTCCTTCCTCTGCTCACATGCGCGCTCTCTCTCAAAACGAATAAATAAAGTTAAAAAACAAAACAAAACCAAAAGCCTCCTGGGGCACCCGGTGGCTCAGTCAGATGGGCGTCCGACTCTTGATTTCGGCTCAGGTTAATTATCTCACGGTCGTGAGATCCAGCCTCAAGTTGGGGCTCAGCACGGAGCCTACTTGGGATTCTCTCTCTGCCCCTCCCCCACTTGCTCATGCTCTCTCTAAAAACACAAAAACAAAACTAAAACCTCCTGAACAACTTTAACCACACTGTCATCCTGGCACTCCACTGAAACAGCTCTCGTCCGGGCTACCAACGACCTCCACGTGGCCAAATCCACGGTCCTCATTTACTTGACCCGCCAGACGCATCTGACACACTCCATCTTCCTTAGAACATACTCCTCACTAACTTCCACCGCATTCTCTTACTTGTCCGCTCACTTCGCTGGCTGTTCCTTTTCAGTCTCCTTTGCTAGTTCGTCCTCACCTCCAGAGCCCCTAAAAGTTGGGACACTCCAGTGTTCAAAGACCTGCCCCCTTCCTAGATTTATTCTCCAGGTGATCTCACACATGAACGTAAACACCACCGTCTGTATGCGCTGACTCCCACATTTATCTCTCTTACCCGGGCCTCTCCTCTGAACTCCAAACGACACACGCAACCGCCTACCGTGGGTGGGTCCGCGTGGATACCTGGCCGCGGTCACTACCGCCGCACCCTGCCCTCACGCCACCCCCTCCAGCTTTCCTCCCCACCGTCGTATGTAGCCACTCAAACCAAACCCCGACTGCTCCCCACTCCCCTACTAACTTCTGCATTCCTTCTCCTCTCAACTCGAATCTTCCAGTTACTCAGTCCAAAACCTCTAGAGCGCTCTTCAACTGGTCTCTTCCCTACCTCACATCCAATCCGTCAACAAATTCTGTCAACTCTGCCTTCAAAATACATCCCCACCTCGACTCCCTGCTCACCACCCCCACCGCCTCTCACGGGGACTGGGAATACTGTCTGCTAACGAACGAGCTCGCTGCCCAGTCCCCACACAGCAGCCAGGATGACTCTCCTCAACGGCAAGCCAGATCACGTCGTGTCTCCAGGCAGAGCTCTGACGACACCCGCCTCCCTCTACTAGGACAGCTGCAGTCCTCACGCTCTCCTACGAGGCCCCCCATGGCCCGGTTCCCCAAACTTCCTCTCTTCTCCCTCGCTTCACCCTGGTTACTCTGGCCTCCTTACTGTTCTTTAAACATGCCAGCTCATCCCCAGCATCTGGCTACTGTACTGGCTGAAATACTCTTTCCACTTATCGGAGGGGCCTGCCTCCCCTCTTCCTCCAAATACCCACTCTGATGATGCTTTGAGAAAGGCCTGCCCTCACCACTCAGCCTGCGATGGTGAGCCACCTCTCCTCCATCCTCCCATTCCAGCACTCCCTCTCTCTCAGAATCAAATAGACTTTTCACCACAGCACTTAGCACTACCTGGCATATTGGTACTACTCTGCATTTGCTTACCAGTTCATTGGCGGTGACCCCCGTTGGAATGTAAGTGCCGTGAAGACAGGGACTTACAGTTTTGTTCACTACTGTCCCTGCAGTGACTAGAACAGAGCTTGGCACGCAGAAGCTCTTTTAATGAATGAGGTTAAAGAACAGTTGTGTGTGGGAAGGAACTGGTCAGAGATGATGCTGGGAGGCTGGACAGATTGTGAAGAGTCTCAAACTCAGACTTCATTCCATAGAAGGGGGATGAATCACTCAAGGCTTTTGAGTAGACCACCCTAGACAGCTCTCTGTGCTCTATCTGAATGGGTCCAGGATTGGCAACCACCTCTCTCTCGCAGATGAGCACCAGAGGACGTTCTCTGGACAAGAGGACAAAGCCAGCACTGCAGCCAAGGAATGACATTGCTATTTCTGTTCAGCGGAGAGTAATTGCAGTAGCCACATCAAAAGAAAATTATATTCTGGATCAAATATAGTTAAATGTCACTATAATTAGTGGGCAGCCTTACCTCAAGGCACATGCTATCTCATAATATCGTACTGATTCAGAAAGATCCACGGTGGCATACAGTTAAGTGAAAGAAGCCAGCAACGTACAGACCACAGGTTCATGGAAACATTACCCAGGGTTTTGCAACAAAAACCGCTATTCCTATTTTACCAACCGCTTCATATCCCATTTCCATTTTCAACACACAGTTTCCTCTTGTTCTAATTATGCCCAACAAAAATGACTTACAATTTTCAGACACTTGGACAAAAATTGTCATGGTACTGAATGGGTTTATAGGACTAAACCAGTGCATACTAGATGTTTGGACAATGTGTGCATTCAGTGTGTGTATGTGTGTATTTTAATGTTTTTATTATTTGAGAGAGAGAGACAGAGAGCAAGCAGCAGAGGGAGACACAGAATTGGAAGCAGGCTCCAGGATCTGAGCTGCCAGCATAGAGCCCGACTCAAACCCACAGACCGCGAGATCATGACCTGAGCTGAAGTCGGACGCTTAACCGACTGAGACACCCAGGCGCCCCCCAGTGTGTGTATATTTGATAAAACGAGGTGGGGGCCTCCGGGCAGGATGCTCTCATACTCCTATCCCTGTTCCCTTCATTATTACCTACTGGCACAGCAACAGGAGTCAGTCTTTGCTACTCTCCAAACTAAGGGCAGGTCTCACTGAGTCAAGGGACCTACAGAGCTACTGAGAGCAGAGATTATGGATCTATCTATTCAAAGGTAGCTAGCGTATGCCTATTATATGCCAGGCATTATGTGGAACATGTGACATCCTTCCTTTATCCTGGACCACTTTCTGGTTTCCCAACATGCCTAGCACCTTCTCCTGTCTGAGAAGCTTTGCGTTAGACATTCTCTTCACCAGATTGCAAAAAAGACGTGGGACAATGAAGTAGTCTAGTAAAGAAGCAGAGATGAGGGGTGCCTGGGTGGCTCTGTCAGTTAAGTGTCCAACCCTTGATTTCGGCTCAGGTCATGATCTCACAGTTGGTGAGTTAACCCCCCCCCCCCCCCCCCGCTTAGGGCTCCATGCTGACAGCACGGAACCTGCTTGGGATTCTTCTCTTCCCTGTCTCTCTGCCTCTCCCCTGCTTGTGCACTCTCTCTCTCACTCTCTCCTTCCCTCCCTCCCTCAAA